>NC_139626.1:16556526-16701526 GCF_964638095.1 Poromitra crassiceps
TTAATTAATAATTACACGGCAAATTGTGTCTGTAGGAACGTCTGACCAAGCCGCAAGTACCACTGCCGGGAATTGAACACGGGTCTCCGTGGTGGGGAGTGCTTTTGCCTCTACACTACCCAGACACCAGTCAATATCAGTTGAAGTGTTGCTATAGAACATTTTCAGTTCTTTAACTTGCCATCAAACAGCGCTTTCCTTTGCCACTACCAAGAACTTATGTAGAACTTGCTAAGCACAGCATGCATGCTCTCACTCTGCGGATCACCGTTAGGATCAGAAATGTGCTGTTGTCCAGTAATACATTGTGGTTGGGGCCATTCATGAAATAAATTGAGAATACAAAAAAAGAGAAAAAAATAAAAACAAAAACAAAAACTTGGAATTTTACATAATTTCAGTGAACTAAAATCAACTTCCCCAAATTCCAGTTCAATTCCAAATCTATCTGTCGTTTTTTTTTATTCCAATTCCAGTTCCTCAGTTTAATTAAAGTGATAAGTGACGTGAGCCCGACCAGAACCAGTCCCTCCAGGACCAGAACCAGTCCCTCCACCATTTTGCATTTTGAGTTTTTGTGTGAAGATGCTTTTATTTAGTTTTATGTGACTTTTTTTGTGGTAAAATTGCAAAAAAATCCCCCCGACAACTTGTATAAAAATGCCATTGGAATTCGCCAAGTTTGAATTCGCCAAGTTTTATGTGTTGTTGTTTTTGCTGTAAAATTGCAGGAACTGGCAGAAATTGCAAGTTGAGGAAGCTGTTTTGCTTCAGAGGCTTTTCAGAGAAATCGTGGGAATTTGGAAAAATTTGCATGTCTGCAAATAAAATTGGTTGAATTTGCATTAATTATTGTGATCGCAAAAATCGCAATTTCCTGAAGGGACTGACTAACACACACAAACACACAGACACCCCCTCTCTCTCTCTCTCACACACACACACACACACACACACACACTCACAAACACACACACCCTCTCTGTACTCACGTGTATGTTGTGTACTTTCTTCTTGCCTCTCTCCAGGCGTGTGAGCAGTCTGTTCGGCTGCAGCAGCCGCTCGTCAGCGGAGACAGTCTTCCTGACCGGGTCCCCCGCGGTGACCCGCTCCTCCCCGCCCGGGCAGAGGAGGCTCCTCACCCCCCCACCCCCGGACATGAGACTCAGGTCCGATGAGCAGAAGTCGCGCTGCACAGAGCCTGGACAACAGAAACCAGAGACGCCCTGCTGTTACTGTACACCACATAGGTAACAATACACACACACACACACACACACACACACACACACACACACACACACACGACCCTGACATAAGGGAGATGCATGAATGCAAACTAGGGCAGCACAATATATGGTTTCAGCATCGCCATTGCGATGTGCGCATGCAACAGTGTTGCAGTCAAGTCACTATATCTCGAGTCTCAAGTCCCCAGTTTTCGAGTCCAAGTCACCAAAGAAGAGTCCGAGTCATGTCGAATCCCCATTACCCGAGTCCTCAAGCGCGAGCGATTGATTCATTGATTGATTCGCCCGACGTAGGCTGTCAATTTAGCAGAGGTAAAAAGATGCTTTTTACCTCTGCTAAATTGACGAGTGCATTTCATTCCAGAGTCACGTTTGGTGGCCTATAGAGGGTATGCATGTGATGTCACAGAGGCAGAAGTCACTGTGGGGTCACGCCCACTGAGTCACAGCAAGACTGAGCTTGAATGCAGTAATCAGCCTAGATAACTGACACCTGCTGCTCAGGCAGGAACTTGACACTCATTTTGACACTCATTCCCAATTGAGGGGGCGTGTTCCAGTGGGTGTGCATACCCTCTATACGGGCACCAAAACACAGTTTTAAATTTGACATGACTATTTTGGTAGACCCCTGAGCGTCACATGGCGGGTAGACCCCTGAGCTTCACATGGCAAACGTAAAATCAAGTCGCCAATGGTGCTTGGCGGGTGTTAATTTCGGGCCCTGCTGCTCGCTAAGCTAACAAGATGTTTTACTGAGTCCAGACCAACTCCGCAGTGGAGAACCGGCACTTTATCTGGGTGCAGTGAACATAATGCACGGCCTCTGTGACATTTTAAACTCTTCTAAGCTAACTATGCTAACTTTACTCACGTAGCATCCTGCAACTCACTCTGGCTGCAGCTAAAACTTCTTACTATGTCACCCACGCAGGTTACCCACTAGGCCACCTTCTAAAGGGGCAATGTACTTTTTCCTATTGCAATATATATATCTGAGGGTGGAGTTTAGGCTTGGACAGATGGTCAAACTGATTTAAAAGTCTCATTTCACCATAAAAAAATGCTTTTTTACCAAAACACACACGCACCTCCCCTCTTCCTCTCATCCAGCTAGTTTTTTCATGCGTCCTTTTGCGCGCGTGTGTGCGCGCATGTCCATGTCCATGTACGTGTGTGTGTGTGTGTGTGTGTGTGTGTGTGTGTGTGAGCTCCACGCCTCCTCATGCAGCTTTAATGTACAGCAGCCTGGTGCCACCACTCAGGCTGCCAGCTCGAAACCTGACACACACACACACACACACATTTTGGAAATACGCCATGTACTTCCTGGAACTACGAACGTAACCTTGACGGTCCACTATTCACCTTATGTTCAGACCTTACAGTGGGCCAAATTCTTCCGGGTCCGTCTAACACTTCCGGCGGTCACGGCGCCAAATATGAAAGAACGTCATGAAGAAGAGAGTTGTTTTTGTAGAGGACAGCGCAGGGTGTAAAACAAAGAACGTAGCCTACTACTTTGAGCTCGGTACACAGCAAGCAAGCGGAGTATCCACTGTTAGCCAGGTCAGATAACGTTATCGTCGACAATGACGAGCACTTTCTTGTAAAACATACCTGGACTCCAACAAAGAAAGCTTCAGGTTTTCTCTCCTCCGAGCGCAGCTCGAGCCACTTACGTCTATAAGACCCGCACACGTTAACGTAATTGCCTGGAATGCGAGAATTAACGAGCCAGTTACATGGCATTGGATTCTTAGACATTGCCGTTTGCTTTTATTTGGTATGTTACATACAATTGGCTAAAGTATTAGTTAATTCAGAGTTAGATTATATTGGAGCAGCCAGCCATTTTTTTTTGTTTTTTTTTTGCCGGAAGTCGTAGGACGGCCACAGAACCGGGTCAAATGGGCGTGGCTACATAAGGTGAATAGGTTGATGCTAGAATGGAGCCTATGGCATGGAGCGACGTGAGTCACGCGACAATCAAGCATTTTGGACTTCCGTTGGCTCCACTCTCTGGTTTGCAACTGGTTTGATGTGGTAAAGCAGAAAGTAAAGCAGGTGTAACCAATGCCATTAATTATGGTTCCATTCCGTTTAGGTGTTCCGGTGCACAGGGCCCTCAATGTTATTGGTTACACCTGCTTTACTTCCTGCTTTACCACCTCAAAACGGTTGCTGTGAAAAGGGCCTATGTCTCTGCAATAACCCATCGGCACCCCAACCTGTCGCTCGGCAACGGGCTGAGGGGCCGGTTACCATGGCAACAGCAGGGGGTTCGGGGGAGGCAAGGGGGAAGAGATGAGAGGAGGTGCTGAGGTTGCAGTCAGATCGTCTCTATGAGAGGAGGTGAGACAGGCTGCAGCCACTACAGACTAGGCTTCTTATCAATTTAACTTCTTTGGCTCAAATGATGACGTGCGTTAATACAGCACGCGCACATGTACGTTTTCATAGAACATCAATGGTTGTACAGGTAGGAAACACTCACTGGAGTCGAGTGGGGCTTTAAGACATTTTCAAGTTCAAACCATTGACTGTGTAAAATATGCACGTGTGATGACGGCTCCGCAAAAGTGAAGCCGAAACATCAGGATCGCCCTCTGGTGGCTGGCAGCAGTATAGGTCTTAAATCCCACTCTCTCCATGTTCGCAGATGTCAGATGAGCCAATCTAAAAAATCTAACTACACATCAAATACAACTTTTCCAAAGATGGTTTCTGTCATATTAGATTGTTCTTATCACATTGATGTAGGTTCAAGTTAGGGGTGTCAAAAATAATCGATCATAAGATGCATCGCGATGCGGACGTGCACGATTCTGCATCGATTCACAAATGTCAAAAATCGATTATTAAAAAAATAATAATAATAATAATAATAATAATGAAATAAAATATAATGGAAGTACATGCAGTTGTTTATTTTAATTATGGATCATAATACAATGCAATTCCAAATGCACTTTTATTTTAAAAGTAGCCACACAGTGAGAAAAAAGAAAGTGAGAAAAAATAAATCATGTATTGCGGAAAAAAGTGATGCATCGATTTAAGATGCATCGATAATCGTAATCGAATCGTAGCCCTCTGAATCGTAATCGAATCGAATCGTGAGGCCAGTGAAGATTCACAGCCCTAGTTCAATGATCAGGCTTATCTTTAATTAGTTATTTGATTATATAAAAAGGTACATCATGATTGACAGCTGTGACAGCCACTCTCAAACCTCCGTCAGACGGCTACTGCGCAGACTCATCCTCCAATGGGCCTTTTTCACAGCAGACATTTTATGTCTCAAATGCAGGAAGTAACACCACCTCAGTAAACCATTTAGGTGTACTGAGGGCCCGAGTGCCGGGGCCCTCAATGTTTTGCTTGCACCTGTGTTACTTCCTGCCTTTGAGATGCAAAATGACTGCTGTGAAAGGCCCATAGGGCATTTCCATGCACACCTTTGGCCGTGCCATACCGCGCTGATTTCGGTTTCCATTACATCTTTTGATGTGCCAAGCCGTGCCGTGCCGCGATCCAGATGGACCTACTCCGGAGTGGGTGGGGCCAAAATGTACTTTTTAAAATGTAATTAATTTTTTTTTTTACTTTTTAAGAGTCAGAGCTATGGAATTTTAAATCATCCATCTTTGCTCTCTACATCCCAGCCTGTCTTACCCTCAGGTGTGCATAAACTACAGGGTATCAATTTCTTTTTAAAATACAAAAATGTGAAATGATCGCTTGTCTTATCGGTATCGGCCATGAGATGCAGGTAATTATCGGCTATTGGTATCGATTGGGGGGAAATCCATATACCATGCATCCCAGCACCGGGGGTGGGTGGTGGTGGTGTTCAGACCTTTAACCAAAATCCCAATACAAACATCCCATTGACTTTGAGACAAGGAAACCAGGAAGTGAATGACTTCTGGGTTGGCCTACAAAAGAATGTCATCCCTGTTGTACATCCCTGTATTTGTAGGCTCAAGTATTTCTTTGATGTCTTTTTTAATATGTTTCATAACTGCTGGAATGTGTGAGTGAATGGCACTGTGTCAATGTCAACGAGGCTACCTGATTACATCAACGCTGTAGGAAACTGACATACACACACCAATTCAAAAGCTCATAAAAAGAGAAAATGTCAACACTTGATCTTGACTGAGAGACTGTCAGAGCATCAGAGAAGATGAACGGCCCTCACGCCGAGAAGAGATGAAGAGGACAACGTGTTCTCCAGAACATCATTACAGAGAGAGAGAAGCAGAGAGAGGGAGTGGAAGGGAGGCAGAGAGACAAACATAGAGAGGGAGGAGCCAGAGAGTGGTGAAGTGATATGACGCCATTAGGAAATCATCTAGAGCAGGGGGGGAACCATTACCAACACCAACAACAACAACAACAACAACAACAACAACAATAATAATAAATGCATTTTTTGTGAATGCACTTAACTCATTGAGTGCCAGCCACTTTTGGAGAACGGACGCTCCCAGTGCCAGAGTTTCAGAGCGTTTTCAGTGATTTCTTGAGGCCCACAGAATATTGTGTGATATTACTATGTAAACACCGAACACGCACAAAGAACGAGGAGACTCTCTTCTATCATCTGCAAAAAAAAGTTTATTGATCCCATTTTCCGTTCTTTAGTTATGAGCCGGAGAAGATAGGCTGTTTTGAGCAAAAATACACTTTTCAAATTAGAAGCTGAGTTATTCCGCCTTTTGTGAAATGCAGCATTTCAAGCACATTCACTGAGTCTGAAGATAATATTTTATGATGTAGTGACGTGGTGTAGTTGTGTGGTGCCTGCGTGCCCCACCCCCCTCTCCCCCCCTCAGCTGCAAACTCCTCCCCACACTACACAGCCTCACGCACCCAGTCTATTTTCGGAGGCTCCGTTTGTGTGCGCCGGGCGGCTCCCAGCGCGACAAGGAAATGCCAACCCGGACTGCAGGGAAAGGTTTGGCCCTTCGGCGTCGGGTGCTGCCTTTCTGGCGGCTAATCGTGTGAAGAAAATATGCAGACAGACAGACAGAGGCAGAGGAGCTCAGTTGTGTGCGCGGATTGACTGCGGTTCGCAGACAACGTCAAGCTGCAGACAGAGCAATCTATATGGCTCTGGCTGCAGCATGCATCGGTTTCTCTTTGATCACGGCTTTTTCCTCCTGTTTTCCGGACCTTTCTGTAATCTGGAGAGCACTGTCGCCACCTACTGGGTCGGTAAAATAGGTTATAGACCTCCAATAGCTACAATATTTGTACAGGAGATGTATCGGGCATTGATCCACGTCCCACCGTCAAAAAACGCAATTGACGACAATCGTCGTCTTTGGCACTCTACGTTAGTATTCGAATTGACGACAACTGTCGTCATTGGCACTCAATGAGTTAATAAAAGGATGAGTTTGTTTTGAATCAGTAGCCGTATCGTGTTAGCCTTTCTGATGCTATTGCATGGTTAAATCATCTAATTTTATTTTAGGGGGAGGGTGGTATCCACAGTGGAAGTGGTCCCTGGGAAATGTGGTTTGGGCCATAATGGTACTTTACTTGGTCTGAAAAGTTTGGGAACTGATCTAGAGGATAAACTGACAATATCCATTAGGAAATGCAGAAGTCTGAATTAGTCAGTTAAGTTCAGTACACTGAGGAATTCACTCACATTAAACATGACACAACTACTACTGACCACCTACAAAGCCCTAAACAACTTGGCCCCTCCATACCTGTCTGACCTCCTCCCCCACCACACCCCTACCCGTTGCCTCAGGTCTGCTGACACAAACAGTCTGATAACCCCCAGGACCAAGCTCCAGACCTGTGGCCACAGGGTCTGATAACCCCCAGGATCAAGCTTCAGACCTGGGGCCACACGGTCTGATAACCCCCAGGACCAAGCTTCAGACCTGGGGCCACAGGGTCTGATAACCCCCACGACCAAGCTTCAGACCTGAGCAACAGGGTCTGATAACCCCCAGGACCAAGCTTCAGACCTGAGCAACAGGGTCTGATAACCCCCACGACCAAGCTTCAGACCTGAGCAACAGGGTCTGATAACCCCCACGACCAAGCTTCAGACCTGAGCAACAGGGTCTGATAACCCCCACGACCAAGCTTCAGACCTGAGCAACAGAGTCTGATAACCCCCACGACCAAGCTTCAGACCTGAGCAACAGGGTCTGATAACCCCCACGACCAAGCTTCAGACCTGAGCAACAGGGTCTGATAACCACCAGGACCAAACTTCAGACCTGAGCAACAGGGTCTGATAACCCCCAGGACCAAGCTCCAGAACTGGGGCCTGGAGTCTGATGTCACGCTGATTTTTAATAAAATAAGGCATTGGACTTCATTCTGGGTAAAGATTATTGTGAAATTCCAACATTAAATATAGTTTTGAAGCATAAAGGCAGGGTGA
This sequence comes from Poromitra crassiceps, assembly GCF_964638095.1. Classification (NCBI taxonomy): domain Eukaryota; kingdom Metazoa; phylum Chordata; class Actinopteri; order Beryciformes; family Melamphaidae; genus Poromitra; species Poromitra crassiceps. Next base: position 16,564,201 of record NC_139626.1, read on the forward strand.
CTAGCAGAACTAGCTTACTTTGTCAAACGTTGAGGCCCTTCTTCACAAAAACTTTGAAGTACAAAGATTTGTTTTATATCAGCAGAAAGCTTACATACATTCTCCTCTTTCCAACAGTGTATACAACTCTAAATGGTTTGAGGGTTCAATGGGACTCATTGGAGCGGTTCACTCGAACCCCCTCCTCTCTTTCCCTGTGTCCAAATAGCTTGCATTACAGCTCCCTCTAGTGGACAAATGCCAGACCTCTCTAAAAACATTAACCAGCATTTACAGTGTTTATCATCCACAGTGAATTACAAAAGAAAACTGCATGTATAAGCTTCAATTCCTACATTATATTGTATAGTAATTCAGAGTGTTAGATCAAACATCTTCCTGTTCAAACTTTAGTCAAACCCAGCGAGCACAAACCATTTTTGAAACCTGGGTGATATTGGGTTTGAACGTCTTAAGACCCAATTCCACCCTCTTTTCAACCGGCTAAAATGCGGTTACAACATCAACGTGTCAAAAAACACAATTTGGTTAATCATATTGTTGTTAAAACGTTTGTTGCTCGCTGGGAAGCGTCACTTTACATGTATGTAGGAATCGTTATTTTCATCTGTTAAACCAACATCTTCCATAATGAATTAAATCATAATTGCAATGCTACAAAGACATTAGCTAATCACCACAGAGCCGCACAGACCACTTCATCAGGCCATTTCGCCCGGTATCACAGACGTAAATGTATCTGTCCAGGTGAGCAGCTCTGAAGTCGGCTTCCATCAGCTAGCATGGTCACTGTGATGGCTGGACCCCGTTAAAAGATCATAAACGTAACGATAGTTTGCTAAAATTACATCACCTTCTTCTTCTTCGCCTTGACCATAGGCGTAGTTGCTGCCCTCTCGATGTGGACTCCAGTACTACACATTGAGGTATGCGCATGCCCAGTGTATGTGAAGCGTCATGTGGCGGGCGTCTCGCATGAGCTAATATGGACGGAGCCTGCTGTAGTGTAGACTGGGAAGGCTTTAACTGCTGTGTTCTTGCATACACAGTAGTGAAGATGTAGTCATAGTATTTTCTATTGCCTATTTTTGTCTAAACGGGGAAGTTATATATAAATATACCCCCGTACTGTCATTATGAAAGGTGAAATTAGCTATATAGACCAACATGCTTAATCCTGTTGTAAAGACGGTCATTTTAACATGGGGCGATCAGGGAACGACTCCCTTTTGGAGCCAGCCTCAAGTGGCCATTCGAGGAACTACAGCTTTCAGTATCACCTCTTCTACCCGAGCCTGTCGCCTGGTTGACAGGTGATCTGTGGGAACAACAAAGATGGAGACTATATAAAAAACAAGATGATTGGCTCTACCATGTTAGAAGAAGGGATGAGAAGAAAGATGAGAGGAGACTAATCTGTCTATCAGGAAGCTCATTAGCATTCTCCAGCGGGGTGGAGCTAACACAGGAAGCTAAACCCTTCTCTAGAATAAACAGTGTGTGTGTGTGTGTGTGTGTGTGTGTGTGTGTGTGTGTGTGTGTGTGTGTGTGTGTGTGTGTGTGTGTGTATCACTTTGTGTCGTTAACATTTTGGACATAGCAGCACACCCCGCTGCTTAACACTGAACCAGCAGAGTAGGGTTGTCACGATACTATAATTTCTAACCTAGATACGATGCCAGGATAATATCGATACTCCACACAATTTTCGATACCACAGCCAGAGGGAAATGACAACATCAAGAGGCATAAAAATAAACAAAGATAGTTGGATGGACAGACACACTTCTCCATAAGCTAGGCCTGATCAAACTCACAGTAACTCAAGGGTGTTTTTGAGTAGAGACTAGGGCTCAAGACAGACAGTTGACTGTGTCACAGTAACTCAGAGTGTTTTGGAGTAGAGACTAGGGCTAAAGACAGACAGTTGACTGTGTCACAGTAACTCAAAGACAGACAGTTGACTATGTTACAGTAGTATCCTACATTTAGAAACAAAATCCACCTTATCACCCTAGTATTACTGAGAACGTTACTGAATGGATCTACAGCAACAATATGACCATCTTTTTTAGATATCCTTCTTGTCGCACACACACGCTCACATCTGCAACACATACATTCTCTCCACTTGTCCCACACAAAGGACCACAATGGAAACAAGCCCTCGGGCTTTATTGTGTTTTATTCCTTTTGATCAATATTGTTTTGTTGTATTGTCTTGCACAATTCTACTTTTATTGAATCAATAAAGATATCAATCAATCAATCAGTCATATCCAAGCTGGTGTATATTTCAGTCCCTCCAGGAAATTGCGATTTTGCGATAAAAAATGTTTCTTATGTTATTTTTGGCCTTTAACGGATAAGACAGTATAAGTATATATATGTAAGGATAGGTCCTTTAACGGATAGGACAGTAGACAGACAGGAAAGGTAGGGAGAGAGAGAGGGGATGACATGCTGCAGGACCACGGGTCAAATTCGCCGTGCGAAGGACAAAGCCTTTGTGGTCCACGATTCTACCAGGTGAGCCACCGGGATGCCCCGCGATCAAAATAATTTATGCAAATTCAACCTATCTCCACAATATTTGCAGGGGCTTGTACATTTTCAAGATTCCCACAGCAAAACAGGTTCCTCACGTTGCAATTTTTCCAATTTCAAAAGTTGTCATTAGATAGTAGTTAGGGGGGGGGGTCACAATTGTTGTCCTCAACTTGCAATTTTTGCCAGCTCCCGCAATTTTCCCGAAAAAGAAAAGAAAAGAAAATCACATGAATCTTAATTTTTAAGAAAAGCTGCTGCAAGTATTTTTGATCACAACAATCACAAAAAATGATATTTTGCCAATATTAGCAAACAGACAATTCTCCATGGGACCTCCAAGATGTGAGTTGTGGTTTGTCACCTGCAGCGCTCCAGTGAAGTCCTCCAGGACTGGCAGCAAGCCGCCGCCGTTTCCTCACGCTGACTCCGCCCTGGGAGGGAGAGTCTCCTAATGAGCCCCTGGCGGTCATGGCCACGGCAACAGGTGTGGAGGAGAGGATGGGGAGGAGGGGCGTGGCCAGAAATGGGGTCTCCTTCCCCAGTGCAGGGCCGAGGAACATGGCCTCCCTGAAGAGAGCAACAAAAGAGTCATAACAATAATAATAACAATAATTGTTGTAGAATTTTCTGCGCCGGGAAGACTCAAGTTTGGTTCAGTTTCCTAAAGCAGGGGTTCCCACACTTTTCAGACCAAGGGACCACTTCCACCGTGGATAAAAAAAAAAAAAAACATGAAATACAATTTAACACGTTCACTGCCGTGGACGAGATATCTCGTCAAGCAGAAACCAACGGTTGACTGCCAATGACGAGATATCTCGTCCAAAAAAAAAAAAAAAATTTTTGACGGTGGGACGTTGATCAACCCCTTTTACATCTCCTATTAAAATATGGGAGGTATTGAATGTGTATAATCTATTTTACCGACCCACTAAGTGGCGACAGTGCTCTCCAGACGAGAGAAAGCCAAGCAAAAACAGCCGCGTGAGGAAGCCATTCTCATGAAAATGGATTGGCGAAAACGCTTTCGCTTTCGCGCAGGGAGCTGGCGGTGGGGGATTGCAAATTTGCATAATAGATTATTACACGCTTTGAAACACGCAGCATAAATAAGACCAGAATCGCAAAAGCTTCATCAAAGCTCTCAACCGAAACCCCAAGAAACGAGCGAGCCCATCCAGACTCGCCCAAAGAGCGGCCGCCAGCAGACAGGCAGCAGCAGCAGCAGCAGCAGAAACTCGCTTGTGACACGCCCGCTGCAGAGCCAGGGAGGCAGGAGGAGAACACACACGGAGGGAGGAGTTTGAAGGAGAGGGGGGTTTCCTGCTGTTATGGAGGAAATTACTGTTCAAAACTATTGTTTAGATGTCTGACGTCTTACTGATGCCAAAAATGAATGGTTAAAGTGACTGTTCTATCCAATTTCACAAAAAGCCATTTATCTCAGCTTAAATTTTCAGACGCTGAAACCATGCTGTATTCAAGTGCTAATGCCTACATAACTACTAACTCTACAAACTAACTCTTTTAGACAGAGAAAGCACACATTCTATTAGTTCTTTTGAGATATTTTGTGTTCACAAAATCTTAGCAGAAAATAATCCTCGGCTTTTGAAAGATGAGCCAGAATCCTCAAAAAAAAACCTTGGCAGAAGCTACCTACAGTAAAAAAAAAACGGCTGGCAGTGAATGTGTTAAATACTGATTTAACCATGCAATAGCATCAGAAAGGCTACACACACACACACACACACACACACACACACACACACACACACACACACACACACACACACACACTTTTATGCGATCCGCTCTGAATGGGAGCTAAATAGTGCTGGACACACTCATTTACGCCCCTTCCATTTCCCACAAAATGAAAAATACGGTTAATTAAAACGACCAAATACTTTAAATTATGTCCAATGTGCTTTATTAATGGTTATCCTCATCATCATCAGTATATAAATGGGAGCTAGGTCTCTGTCTGTCCGTTTCTGTTTCTGTCCTACTGTGATGTCATAAATCCCACTGTGACATCATCAGTGATGTCATAGCTGCGAATGCAAGCTGCAGGGCCAGCTCGGCGAGCTGCAGGACAGGCGAGGCCGCGCAGCGGCCGAGCTAGTGATCCCGCATAGCCTAGAAATCAAGGGCGCATAGCGCGCGACTATCCCTAGTTACTTTAAATTGTCATTAGATCGTGTCCAATTTACTTTCTTAATGGTTAATTACTTTAAATTGTCTTTACATTGTGTCCAACGGAACCCAATGGAACCCAACATACATTGTGTCGACACCGGCCCATGGCCTTTCTAATGCAGTGTAACAGCCTACTGGTAGATCTATTACAAAGGTTAAAGCCTGTAATGGATTTGACATGGCGCACATGGTGCCAATAATCCCCTTAATTACTGTTTTGCCTTCTGCAATACAACACATGCATGCCAGTTTGGAGAAAAAGTGTCATTCATCAAAGTTTCAAAGATAGGGATGTGTCACTTCTACCGAGCTATGATAGAGAGTGTGCTCACATTCTCTATCACAGTTTGGTTTGGTAACTGTTCAGCTGAAGACAGAGAAGAGCTGAACAGGGTCGTGAAAACGGCATCGAAGATCATAGGTAAGGATTTGCCGAGAATATGCGATATTTATAACGAGCGCATATTGAAGCTAGGACTGAAGATAATAAGGGACCCCTCCCATCCAGCCAATGCTCTCTTTGCCCCCCTTCCTTCGGGAAGAAGGGTACGCAGCATCAAATGCCGAACCACTCGTCTGCGTAACAGCTCGTACCCTGAAGCAGTGAGGGCCCTTAACTCCTCCTCAGTTCAGTTCACCACTCCAATTTAATTTGACCCCCTGGTCTTTTAATGCACCAGACACTTTAATGCATTGTGCACTTTTTTTTGTTGCACTAGCCGCCTGTGCCTACCCTGCACTGTACACTGTATTGCATACTGTTTTGCATTTTGCAGTTGTTTTTGATTGCATGTTCCTCTACTTTTTATACATTGCAGCAGATGTGTAGTTGTATTGTCTGTCTCTCATGGTCTGTTTTACTGTGATTGTTTTGTCTGTTTGAGCATGCAAAGACAAATTCCAATCAATTTTGGTTGATATGGCAATAAAACTATTGAATCTTGAATCTTGAATCTTGATGTTTTTATGAATGTTTTCAGAATGGGACACAGACTGTCAGGTTAAGTAGAGCTACTGCATCGCTAAATGAAATGACAGACATGATGTGATGCGCACATCATAAGCATTAGTATTGCAGAGCAATCTACATACATTTCTATACATTAACTGTTCATCCGGCTGTGACGATATCACTGCCACAGTTTATGTATTGGAAACAATGTCACGACAATCTACTGGTTTATTTAAGGATAAGAACATACTGTACGTGGCCAGTAGGGCTTTGAATCTTCACTGGCCTCACGATTCGATTACGATTCATCTGTCAACGATTCGATTCCGCGATGCATCACAATGCATCTCGATACAGCTCCAAGTATCACAGCTACAAGTATCAAATCCTCAATATTCTACATTATTACTGCACATGGCTACTTTTTCATCAATTAATACAGTCAGATAAATATCAACTCCCTTTTTAATTGTGCTTTAAAAATCTGAATGTCAACATACATTTAAACATAAACGATCCAGCGATTATCTGTCAACAATTCAATCCTGCATCGCGACACCTCCGCATCACAATGCATCGATTAAACGATACATTTTGACACCCTTTGTGGCCAGGGATGTGACACATGTATGACGTCGCATCTGAAAAAAATCTGAATGTAAAAGTGTCAATGGCCTATTTTAGCGTTTAACATTATGCCGTTTACCTGCGTTTAAAAATAGTGTCTATAAGCAGGATTTTTGATCTAAGAGAGGTATTGGTGTACTGCGTGCACATGAGATATTGTGATTCCAGACTCAGAAAACGAATAATTCATCCATTGACTAGTCTGTTCATCACGTGTGACATGATTTGTTTTCACACTCTGGTTAGCCAAGGCGAGACGGACGAGATTTGCCGTATAAAATAATAATAATAATAATAATAATAATGATGATAATAATAAATAATAATAAAAAGAATATTTGTTTTCCAAAAAAAAAAAATAATAATAATCAAGCTTTTATACAACAGTTCTATTAAACAAAGCTGATTAAAAAAATGACAAAAAGCTGAGAAAATATATGATTTCTCTATTTATTCCTCCGCCAACAAAAATAGTCCCCTCAGCTTTCCGCTACCAGTTGCCAAAAATGTAGAAAATTAACTGCAGGCTGCCTACTTTTTATCATACGCATTGATTTGCACGTTTCCATTTATTGTACAGCCAGTGAAATAAGAGTCTGGTGAAGGCATGTTACTTAGTTATGTTAGGAAATAAATCCATCTTTACGCTGTCGGTAGCGTAGGTGTTACGCTTTGTGAATGACGTTCAATGTAACGTGGCTGGTGTTTGTTCTGTTGATTAGAGCAGCTGTGAAGTGTTTTGTTGATTAGAGCAGCTGTGAAGCGGAGTGATATAGCCTACCCTACACGCAGTGAAGCGCCAGTGCTGTTATCGTAAAATATCAGCACTGGTAGGATCCCTCTTGTCCAATCAAGTTGCTCGGCCGGAACTAACTGTTGTATAATAATATTTATACCAATCAAATAATATTCGAATACCGAAATTCGTTTCAACAGCCTTACTTTATAAGGTAAAGTGTTTCAGTTCTCAGCCTTTACCACATGGGTCAAGAAATGTGGTCAAAACACGGCTCAGCGTTTCTGCCTGTGTTGCTGTCTGTTGTAGTGTAAAATGACCTAAAGGTACAGCAGGTGGTGACACGAAAGGGAGTGAGAAAAGGAGAAAATACTGAATAATGACATCACAACAGTATAACCCTAGTAGAGATATCACTCAAGACAGAAGACGGTGTCAGTGTCGACCCACGACAAAACACAAAATGGAACTTTCAAAATGGCTGCCACTGTACACACAACTGCATACAGCCTCTTCAAAGCATAATAAACAGACTGTTGTTTTGAGTTGTTTGGGGGATTGGATGATTGAACTCTATCAGTAACAATGAACAAACAAGACATATGGGCATTTTTCCACTGCATTCATTCAACACAGTCAGGAGCCTCAGTCAGTAGCGGGTGGAAGAAAGAAGAACCATACGCAGCCTCAACAGCCTGGCAGCTCCTCCTCATGCTGCTCACCAGGCGGTTCACACGTTGCTGTGGGGTGCGACGCCATTCCATTCCTCAACCAGGATTCGTCGCAGGTCAACCAACGCGGTTGTGGTTTGTCACGCTAGCACGTATAGCACGCCCTAGCTGATCGCACAATTGTTCAACTGGGTTGAGGTCTGGGCTGTGGGCACTGGGCAGCCATTCCATTGTTGAATGAATAAAGTGTCAAATTGCCAATATGTCTTCTTGTTTGTTCCTTGTTACCGATACGAGTTCAATCATCCAATCCCCCAAACAACTCGAAATAAAGTCGACACCAACAGGATGATACACTGTTTGATATCGGCAGGGAAATTTGGCCATTTGACTTCGGCTCTCAAATGCAGGATCCTTAAGTTACAAATGAGACCGCGTTGTAAAGGCAAATTGTAAAAGGGAAATGCTCATGCTTTCCAATGAGATGAGATCCAACAGTAACAGCCGAGATATGATCAACCAAACACCTTTTGATGAGTTCATATCTGGTTGCCATTAGTTACAGTGCTCTCCTGGTACCTGTCCTCTGTGACGGTGTAGCTGCGGCCCCGCCATGACGCTCGGCCGGGATGGCTTTCCTTCGGTCTCCTCCGTAAGAAGACAAAGGCCAGCAGCTCAGACCAGCTCAGCATGTCCCACTAGAGCTGCAACTAACCATTCTTTTCATTATCCATTCATTTGTCCATTATTTTCTAAAAATGACAAAAGATGGTGAAAAATGTCATCCTCAAATGTCTTATTTTGTCCAGACCAACAGTCCCCAACTCAAAAATAATCAGTTTACTGTCATAGAAGACTAAAGAAACCAGAGCATATTCACATTTAAGAAGCTGTAATGAGAGACTTTCAGTATTCTTTCTTCAAAAAATTTCCCAAATGATTAATTGATAAGAAAATTAGTTGGCGATTAATTTTCTGACGATCGACAAATCGATTAAATCGACTAACCATACCGGTGTAGCTTTATGTCCGACCCTCACAATCCACCACAAGAAGAGCAGGTCCGGGCGTCTGGGTAGTGTCGAGGAAGAACTTGACTACCCCTGCAGAGATGCAGGTTCAATTCGTGGCAGCGGTACTTCCGGCTTGGTCAGACGCTCCTACAGACACATTCGGCCGTGTCTGCGGGTGGGAAGCCGGGGGGGTATGAGTCCTTGTCGCTGCACTAAACGCCGTGGTGAGGGGAACTGGGGGGAATAGCGTGATCCTCCCGTGCATTACGTCCTGTAACGTGAAACTCCTTGCTGTCAGGTGAAAAGAAGCGGCTGACGACTCCACAATGTATCTGAGGAAGCAAATGCTAGTCTACAACTCTCCCCAGGTACAATTGGGGAGAAGGGGAGAAAACGAGGAGAAAAACCGAAAAAACAACAACATCTGACTTGGGTCCATCGGCTATGTTAGTACAAAGGTAGCATCCAAAAAAGTTTTTTTTTGAGGACTTGATGGAGGACAGTCGTCGGCCTGTGTGTAGAAAGCTCTCAGGATCCAGGTATTTATAAGCAGGGCAACACAATCACACTTGGCACGGGACAGCCTGAGTCGGAAGGCAATGACCCTCTCAAGTGTTCAATGCCAAATAGTGGTGTAGTGTTACGCTACCTGTGTGTGTGTGTGTGTGTGTGTGTGTGTGTGTGTGTGTGTGTGTGTGTGTGTGTGTGCGTGCGTACGCGTGAGACAAAAGCTGAATCAGGGGAATGAAGAGTCAAGTGTTTCGGATCTCTCAGCTTATCGTGCGGAGGGAGATCAGTTGGAGAAGCCTTTGTCTTGAATGAAAGGAAACCTTCTAGCTCTGGCTTTTGACAGAGGAAGCCGTGGAAGTGATACTGAATGCTGTAGTTCCTCGAATGGCCACTTGAGGCTGGCTCCAAAAGGTAGTCGTTCCCTGATCAACCCCATGTTAAAATGCCCAACTTTACAACAGGATTAAGTATGTTTACAGCCTGGTTCAAAACACGATTTTCGTCTATATAGCTAATTTCACATTTCATAACAACTGTACAGGGGGTGAATTTTTATAGACGATAGAAAGACTATGTTTTGGCAATATCAGGAAACCCCTGATCTTGTGCAGTCTCGTGCGAGCCGTGCAAGAACAAAGATGGCGATGGCCACCCTCCCATACTCTAAAACGGGAGTCCAAAAACCAACGGGTGACATCACACTGACTCTGTCCATATTTAGACGTCGATGGTCCAGACCGTCCAATCCGCCCACTCCACTGAGTTGACTTTTGGCTGTATCTGGCATCATGACAGACAGCGTTATGGTTGAGCCAATCAGCACTGGTTGTCAAGTGCGCTGAGGTGTAATAAGAAAAATGGCGACCGTGGTCTGTGTACGTTCCAGCCGTTTTTTTGTTTGAAACGGCAAATGAGAAAACGGAAATAGCATCGTTTTATACAAAAAGGCTTCGGGGAACCTCGCAAATGGGATATCTTGCCCCTGCAAGATTCATAGAAGACAATCATCTATAAACAGTTGTGAACACAATGGGGGGGTGGGCAAAAAGAGGCGTACCCTCTGCGCATGGCAAGGGGCTGCCACCCTATATATGCCCAAGCAGGGCGTGTGCCACTTCAGATGTATCTCTCTTCTCGATCCGAGAAGACATGATCATCGTTGCTCCACCAAAGAACAAGAGACAGATCAGTCATGCTTAGCTAAAGTTGCAGGACTGGAATCCGATTTGTCCAGCTAAAATGCTTTCATTTTCCCCATGGGGCTGGGCCAGCAGGCAGCAGCACCGGGGTCAGGGGATGGAAAAGGAAGGGGGAGGGCCAGGGCCTGAAATTAACAGTCGCCATAACTCGCCAAGCGGCAATAGAGAGCCGCAGGGATGACGTATTTTTGTAGTCAGAACGCGGAAGTCCCGGACTTCCTGGTTCTTCACTGTTTCTGTCTATGGGATTTTTGAATGGGTTTTTGCCGCGATGCTTCAAATACGGTCTCTGGGCAACGCAAGATTAATCAAACGCGAATCAGAGTTCCATCGGATAATCTTCACACATGAGGACCACTTTCATGAGTTTTGTAGCGTAAATGCAAGCTCTAGAAGTAAAAAGCTCGAGCTAAGCTAATCCAGAACTACACACTGTCGCATAGGCTTCCACGTCACGTCAGCACTCAACCTGGACTTTTGTTGATGTGTGCACTGATTACCCCGGGCTGAACGGGGCTGAACCAGGTGAGGGAAAGAGAATTTCCGTGTTCGTCCTTTGAAGTGGTGACGTTATTGACGTATATATCTCCATCGACTCTAACAGTGTAGTCTCATTTAGCCGTTTGCTAGCTAGCCGCCCTTTTAACGGCACGTAAAAGCTTCAAAACTTGTAAAAGTGCTCCTCATGTGTGAAGATGATATTACTAAACACTGGTTCGCGTTTGATTAAGCCAGCGTTGCCCAGAGAGATTATTAGAAGCATCGCGCCAAAAACCCATTCAAAACTCCCATAGGCGAAAACAGTGAAGAACCAGGACTGTTAGCATCGATGATTTCCGGACTCGTTTCTGCGGCTCTCTATGGTGACTAGATTTTACGTTTTAGCGAGTGACGCTCAGGAGTCTGTCCGGCTAACATGAGGTGTAGCTTTGTGAGACCCGTCTCTAGTTTTCTGCCTGGGCAGGGTCCTTCGGGCCAACACTGTTTTTAAAATAGAACTCACACCGGCCGTGCGCACAAACAAATGCACCCAGCAGTAGCCACAGACAGAGCTGCGAACCTGAAAGAGCTCGTATTGTAAACATGAAACGTACACATTCTTTGCTAATTTCAAACCAGTGTGAGTAATGTTACAAGTGTTCAAGTGAATTAAATGCAACTTGTGTGTTTATAACGTTAGAAGCAGAAAGCAGTGACATACACAAGCAGAGAGGAGGGGGAAGTCCGCTAACGTTATGCTGAGCCCACCTGGATAAATTAGTAACATTTCATGGCAAATAATATCCGCTTTTCGGACTGACAGCAGTTGGATGAAAATCAAGCATCAGGAGAGATGAGGAGAAGAAAGCTGCTGAGCTGAGTCAAAGCTGGGAAAGGGAGGCCATAGCTAGGGATAGGAAGGTGGTAGAGAGTGGGGATTCGAGGGGTGGGTATAGGGAGTGGCTAGGGGGGTGTGGGTGGTGGGAGTGGCTAGGTGGATGTGGGTGCTGGGAGTGGCTAGGTGGATGTGGGTGGTGGGAGTGGCTAGGGGGATGTGGGTGGTGGGAGTGGCTAGGTGGATGTGGGTGGTGGGAGTGGCTAGGTGGATGTGGGTGGTGGGAGTGGCTAGGGGGATGTGGGTGGTGGGAGTGGCTAGGGGAATCTGGGTGGTGGGAGTGGCTAGGGGAATGTGGGTGGTGGGAGTGGCTAGGGGAATGTGGGTGGTGGGAGTGGCTAGGTGGATGTGGGTGGTGGGAGTGGCTAGGGGGATGTGGGTGGTGGGAGTGGCTAGGTGGATGTGGGTGGTGGGAGTGGCTAGGTGGATGTGGGTGGTGGGAGTGGCTAGGGGGATGTGGGTGGTGGGAGTGGCTAGGGGAATGTGGGTGGTGGGAGTGGCTAGGGGAATGTGGGTGGTGGGAGTGGCTAGGGGAATGTGGGTGGTGGGAGTGGCTAGGGGAATGTGGGTGGTGGGAGTGGCTAGGTGGATGTGGGTGCTGGGAAGCGTAAAGCTGAATGGCCACACCACTGTGCAGTGGGCTTAAAGGTTTGCGCTTGTTTACCAAAAACAGAAACAGAAAGACGAAATCTGGAGCCAATATTGTCTCTGGGTCAAAATACTTCAGGTGTGTACAATACCAATTATAATACTTCAGGTGTGTACAATACCAATTATAATACTTCAGGTGTGTACAATACCAATTATAATACTTCAGGTGTGGACAATACCAATTATACACACAGACAGTCCAAAATCGTCAAGACTCATCCTTCAAGTCTATGAATGAATATGATAATCATCAGACTTATCCTTTTAAGTCTATGAATAATGATGATAGCCAGCAGCTTGTTGTTACCCCAGCAGTGCGTCGGTCTCTGCGGCCGATGCCTAATGGATTATATTTTATAGAAAATGTACATTCCAAATTAAATTTTTCAAAATAATAAAAACACCCCTCTTATCTGTTTAACAGTAATTTTAGAGTTAGATTTAGAGTTGATTGTAAAAAATAAATAAATAAATAAATATTAAAGACACCTCTCTGAGAGAAAGGGCAGTGACTCAAGGTGCGTAGTCCTTTCCCATACAACCCATTCTCATTCAGATATCTTGAGAGCTCAAGGGACCAATTTGAAAATGGCCATGGCAGTTTTTCCCTCATCAGAATTTAGCCTACAATAAAATGTCCCCCCACCGACATGATTGCAAGTTCTTGGTAAACGACAAGATAACGTTTTGGACGTGTTTTTGGACGAGGTACGTTCGAGTATGCACAGTCTCGCTGTCGCCGCTCGGCGTGGCTGCGCAAAACCATGCCGGGCGCTTAACTTTAAAGTGTTATTTAGCCTCATTCCTGACAAAGCTATGTATGTTGACGGGTTGGTACCAATGGATTCCTTAGGTCATCTAGTTTCATGGTATATTATAAGTATCATCATGCTAGCTGTAAAGATGAGTCCGACAGCCTCTGAAAGACTCATATCAGCTGCGGATGGGTTTTTTGTTTTAGTTTTTTTGTGTGTGTGTCAAATCCATCCTTGTGGTTACCTGAGTGCTGCGTCGGTCTCTGCGGTCTTGCTGCAGGTGGAGAGGCAAGAGGAGGGGGTGTGGGGGGGTAGGGAGGAGCGGTTGGAGACAGCGGGGGAGGTAGGAGAGGTGGAGGAGGGGGTGTGGAGGGAGGTGTGGTTGGAGGTGGTGGGGGAGGTAGGAGAGGAGGAGGTGGGGGTGGACTCGTGCAGGGCTCGGGGCAGCAGTGTGGATGGCAGACACAGCCATGTCTCCAGGGAGGAGAACTTGGAGTAGCTCAGCATCTCCAGAACACTGCAGGAAGGAGGAAGGAGGAGACATTCACACATGTACCAACTAGGGTGAAAACAATATGGGTTTTTGAAGTCTGATACCGGTAACTTAAAGGTCCCATATCATGCTATGTTTAACTGTATTTAACATGTGTCATAGGTCTTTAAAACAAGGTTATTTATTCTGTTGCAAACAAAATCAAAAATTCAGCCTCTGTCGGACTTCTCTATGTGCTCTGTCTCTCCCCTCATTAACTATGCACTGTTTTGATAACATCAGATCAGATCAGATAAGATAAGGGCCCCCAGACCCCCAGCTTAAGAACCACTGCTATACACACGTTGGTTTAAGCTAAATTAATGATCGGGTGTCAAAGCCCTCGCCATATGCACCATAGGGCTATGCCGCGGTAGGCGAGCCTGCCGGCGTGCAGCTCGACGCAGCTGACGTGAACAGCGCAAGTATAATGTAATGTAGATGGAAAGATAACAGGAGAGAGTGAAAGCTATGACCAAGTACTGTACATACCTTACATTCTCTCCTTGGACCAACTTCTAGTCATTTAAATCATAGTTTGGGGGGGCAGCAGCTAGATATGTATATCTAGATATCTATGTATGTACAGTATATCTAGGTAGATATCTATGTATGTATATCTAGATATCTATGTATGTATATCTAGATATCTATCTATGTAGATCTAGCTGCCGCCGACAACGTCCTAAACTCGAGGCTACATTGAAGCATGTTTCTGGCTTTACCTCTCCTCTCCCAGCCCGGGGAGGTCATCCTTCTCGTCTGCACTCTGGAAGACGCAGGAGGTCCTGGAGTCTGGTGATGACAGCAGAACGCAGCCGGAATTATCAGAGTCCACAGACATCTTCAGCCATAGCTGTGGGAGGAGAGGGGGCACAACTCTCATCAAGTGTCACAGGTATCAATGTAGATCACCAAATCAAGTCATAACAAATCAAGGGTGCAGTATCAATGTCATATCTTACAGAAAACTAAATATGACCGTTCAATGCAATCTGATTTTAATAGGATGAAAACGAGAAAAAGAGTTCAATTTCTATAATCAAGTTTTCAACTTAATTCAATCATTCCGTAAAAATTCAGAAAACAGAATTTAAATGCAGTGGTCTGTTGGAAATCTCATAACTTCCAATCAAAGCCAAACACAAAAACAAGATCTCAAGTCAAGACCTTAGAAACCTTTTCAAGTCATTCATCAAAATACAAGTCCCAAGTCACCAGAAGCCAAGTCTTCTCTTCATCAAGTCAAGACTCAAAGCAATTAAAGCTGACTCAACTTTGAGTCGGTTACAGAAACACTGATTTAACGTCACTCGCCTTTCAGAAGGAAACTCTCCAGAGAACTGCTCTGAAGGACTGGAAACCGCATCAAAGAGCGTAGCTCCAGAATTAGCTGCTGCTGCCTTACTGTATACAGCAGTGTAGGGTAGGCAAGGCTACAAGTCCTTCATGCTGTGCTGCACAGTAGCCTATAGAACTTAAGTCATGAAGTGGGTCTGTAACCTACATGTAAAATCACACTGTGGTAACTAATATCATCTTGCACTTCTGAATGCAATTTGAGCTAAATACACCCAACACAAGGGCAATATCAATTGTCAGCAGTAACTTACGGTAATGCCACATTACGACAGTAGGTGGCAGCTTTACGGCACTTTGAAATGCCTTACTCAAAGGAAGAGCGCACGTCTATGAGCTCTGTAAAAGAAAGTGAATTTAAGTGCTAAACTAGTCTACTGCCGTGGAGTGCCTGCTGAAATATCGTTCCTAAAACGTTTACTTTTGATACTAGCTTCACTCTCCACATGCGAGAGTGAACTGCACCAGTGATTCCGCCAGGGGTGTGTCAGCGCAGGAGACAAGGGGAGAAGGGATCTGTCCTCTTCTCTTCAACCGGAACCTTGAACTGCACTACTGACCTGGACCAAGGGGAATTACCGTGGCCTCACTGTAACTTTTCTCAACTTCCAACTTCATTCAATCTATCCAAGTAAGATCGTTCCTCATATGGATTAAAAGTCTTCACCAGGATTAAAAAGGCAACAAGGAACCATTCATCTTTATTATAGGGGACTTTTCTCTTTAAAAAAGGAAACGAACAAAGCTGAGCTCAAAACTCTAGTAAGTTGTGCACAACTAGGTTATGCTGCAGCAGAAAGTATTATAGGATTTATTTATTTTGGGGTTTATTTTATTTTATTGTCATGGCCGAATTCTGTTAAAACTTGAATAATTGTATGTCATTGTGTTTATGGGAAAATGCCATAGAAAGAAACTAAACAGTTAAAACGAGATTGAACGTGTCTGGTGTCATTTCTGAGTCCTCCATTGTCCGATGGTAATAATTTGAGAATATATTATCAGCATCTATTAACCGAACCAGGATGCTAAACTTTTAAGTAAGTATATAGTACTCCCAGACCCTGTGGATAAGTTTTCCAGTATTTCTACCTTTGGTTCTATTGATACCTGGTTACATACTAAGAAACAAAGTGGCGCCCAGCACGTGGGGCATATGGAGGATTTATTAATTTGACACCAGATTACAAAAACTGACATTCTAAGTTTCAATATCTGTGTATTCCGCTTAAGTCATGGATTTGTGTACTGTGTACGGGTTTGATCCTGAGAGGTCTGTAATATTGAAAGATTTAGAACGCCCCATACCTCTTAAAGAAGTACGTAAAGCTTTCGCAACCTTAGATAAAGTCACCCAAATAGCGTGGCTAGGAGATGCCTACGCCGGGGGCATGCTTTGCGAATTTGAAGAGGGCCTTACGCCAATGCTGTTGGATAGCGAACAGTTAAATTCTGATGGAGATGGATACTGGAAAGTGGTTCAGATAGAGGACATAGACAATCCTGAGTCACAATATAAAGCAGAAAAACAAAACGTCTCAAAACCTTCAGATGAGCTTCTAGGGGATGTACAGAATGCCATACACAGTTTAGCAGAACATCACAAGATGGATATTAAACAGATAAATAACCTAGTCGCACAACATCTCTCATGCAGTGAGTTTAGCTCACCACAGCCCTATTCTGGTGCCCCAGATAAACCAAGTACTTCTACCCCCTCCTCTCTGAGTAAACCAAGTACTTCTACCCCCTACTCTCTGAGTAAACCAAGTGCTTCTACCCCCTACTCTCTGAGTAAACCAAGTGCTTCTACCCCCTACTCTCTGAATACTGTAGAGGCATCACAAACTCACAGAGAGGATGCCCGCTCCAAGAGCCAGTTTAATCTAAAAGCAGATTCCAAAGTGTTGCATGCATTTGATGAAGATGAAGGCCAGAGTGAGGCAGAGGGAGGTGCTTTCGCTAGGGCAACCAATCCCTTCAATATCCCTGCTAAGGTACAAAGGGTCATAGTAGAGCATGTCGTCAAAAGAGATGTTGATATCGCTGAGGGCCTCACTTCCAAATTAGAAATCCGTCCTTTCTCTGGCAGTCACCCAAAGACAGGAGAGGTTGATTTCAACACTTGGAGAGTATATGCCAAACAAATAATTAGAGACCCATCCCTGTCTGACAATATGAAACGTAGACAGATACTTAACAGCCTCCTCCCACCTGCTCTTAATGTAGCTGTAAGTGCTGGAGACTCTGCACCACCCAAATTGTATCTGCATGAGCTAGAGAAGGCCTATGGCAATGTGACAGGTGGAGAAGAGCTTTACATCCAATTCATTGAAACACATCAGAGACAGGGAGAGAAACCGTCCAACTATCTGCGCCGACTGCATACCCTTATACAGGAAGTGATCGAGAAGAAGGGCATGGGGGGCCGACACTCTGACGCTCAGTTACTGAAGCAGTTTGTCCGGGGATGTTGGGATGAGGACATGATAGCACAGCTACATCTGAAAGACATGTTAACTGACCCTTTAAGAGCAACTGCTGGCTACTCCGACATATTGTACAAAGTGAGATCATTTGAACATGAGCAAGAACTGAAGGAGAGCAGAAAGAATCGCTGTTTAGGGGCCACCCAAACCAAAGCCCGTAGCCATGTTCAACTCAGTCATAATGTCAACTCTGAATTCTCTCCAGAAATGTCACGCGATGAGAAAAACAATGAGGACCTCCTGAGAGAGCGAATAAAGCAACTAGAAACGGAGATGGAACAGACGAGAGCTGAGAGTGCTTTTAAAAGGAGAGTGGCACCAGTGAAACTCAAACCAACAACTCAAGGTATGGAAAAAGAGAAGAGACAGCAGGAGCAAGGAGGACCAACCAAAGCTTCAGGAAAAGACACCAAATCACAGAACTTCTGCTACAGATGTGGGGAAGAGGATCATTACTTGTCACAGTGTACCAACCCCGTGAATGCAGAGCTAGTTCAGAAAAAGCTAGTACAGCGACACGCCCAGAGATGTTCCACACAGAATAATAACTCCTTTCCAACCGAGTCTTTAAACAGAAAGTAGCTGCTGTTGAGGAACGAACAGCAGCTACGTGTAAGGATAGTTCCCCCTTAATGTTAGGCCAAAATGTACATGAGCAAAGTGTACAGAGGGATCCACCAGTTAATGAAAGACAGATTCCACCAGGCTTAGTGGGTGAGTCGTATGAGAGAGTAGCATGGCTGGATGGCATTAAATGCCCGTGCCTTATAGATACAGGCTCACAAGTCACCTGCATATCAGAGTCATTTTATCAACAACATCTATCACATAGGGACATAACCTCCATTCACAATCTCCTTCAGGTAGAGGGCGCAGCAGGTCAATTAGTCCCTTATATGGGCTATGTAACCGTAGATGTTGCTTTTCCCAAAGAAGAGTGTGGCACAAATGCCACTGTCCCTATCCTAGCACTAATCTGTCCTGACCAGTCATACAGCGTGAGAGTTCCTCTGCTAGTCGGTACTAATGTTGTTAGACAATTCAGCCAAGCCTGTGAAAGTGAGAATGGTGACAAGTATTTGAGCACGCTGAGCATCCACTCTAATTGGGCTACTGCGTACATGGCTTGCGGTCAGAAGCTTAAGTCACACAACAAGGACTCAAAAAGCTTTCCAGTGCGGCTCTGTGGACGAGCACCAGTGACCATTCCTAAAGGGGAGGTGCATGAAGTCAGTGGCAGATGTCACACAAGAGTATCCAACACTGAAGCGCTAGTATTGGAGGAGTCAGAAATGCACTCTTTGCCAGGAGGGCTCATGGTCAGCTCACAGTTGATTCAGGTGAAGCGCGGATCCCAATCTAAAGTCAAGGTGTCCATTTATAATGGGTCAGACCATCCCATTACTTTGCAGCCAAAGCGAATCATAGCTGAATGTGCACTGATTGACTGGGTGAAAGGAGTTGATGTAGGCATGGGTTACTCTGCCCCGAAAGCACCCAACAAGGCCCAGAGCAAAGCACAAATGCTCACCGTCACGCAGGCTGAGAGCAAGCACAGCCATGATCCTATCGATCCTAATTTTGAAGACTCACCTGTGACAGAAGACTTGAAAAGACACATCAAAGAAAGAATAAACAAAGAAGTGGCAAATGCTTTTGCAAGACATGATATAGACATAGGCCATATGTCTGGCATTGCTCATAGCATTGATCTTGTCGATCATGTCCCTTTCAAAGAACGCACACGACGTGTTTCGCCTGCCGACTTTGAAGATTTGAGACAGCACCTAAAAGAACTCCTAGCTGCTGGGATCATAGAAGAGTCAAATTCCCCATATGCATCCCCAGTAGTGTTAGTGAGAAAGAAAAATGGCGACTTGAGAATGGTCGTAGACTACAGAAAACTCAACAATCTAACAAAGAAGGATGCATATCCACTCCCTCGTATAGAGGAGACCTTCGCCCTATTGACTGGTTCTAAATGGTTCACCGTTTTGGACCTAAAGAGCGGCTACTACCAGCTGGAAGTTGAAGAAAAAGATCGCTCTAAAACCACCTTTACCACCCCCTTTGGTAACTGGCAATTCCGTCGATTGCCACAAGGACTGACCAACTCTCCAGCTACGTTCCAAAGAACAATGGAAAAAGTGATGGCTGGAATGAATTTGCAGGAGGTTATTGCCTTCCTGGATGATCTAATAATATTCTCAGATACATTAGAACAACATGAGGAGCGCCTGATGAAAGTTTTAGAGAGACTCTCTAGATTTGGATTAAAACTGTCGCCCTCAAAATGTAAGTTTTTCCAAACATCGGTCAAGTATTTAGGCCACGTGATTTCCTCAGAAGGAATACAGCCTGACCCTGACAAAATCTCAGCAGTCCAAGAGTGGCCAGTTCCCAAGACAGTACGAGACCTCCGATCTTTCCTGGGTTTCTCAGGGTATTATAGGCGGTTTGTGGAGGGCTACTCCCAAATAGTGAGACCTATGAATGAGTTACTGCAGGGTGAGTTCTCCACTAAAGGGAAAAGATCAGGCTATCCTTACCGATCAAAGTCACAGTCGCTAGCTGGTAGGTGGAATTCAGCATGTCAGACTGCTTTTGAAGCAGTTATAAAACGTCTTACAAGTGCACCCGTACTCGGTTTCGCTGACTGGAAGCTGCCATACATACTACACACAGACGCGAGTGTCACTGGCGTTGGTGCTGCTTTGTACCAGGTACAGGCAGGTCAGACAAGAGTAATCGCTTATGCGAGTCGTGGCCTCACTAAAAGTGAAAGGAACTATCCAGTCCACAAACTAGAGTTCCTAGCCTTAAAGTGGGCCATATGCGAAAAGTTTCAAGATTATCTCTATGGCGTGCCCTTCAGTGTCCTAACAGATAACAATCCGTTAACTTACGCATTAACAACAGCTAAGTTAGATGCTACTGGGCATAGATGGCTCGCAGGACTCTCTATGTTTAATTTTACGATTAAATACAGAGTAGGAAAAACAAATATAGATGCAGATGGCCTCTCAAGGAGACCCCAAGAACCTATGGAAGAGGATGAGGAATCCAAGGACATCTCTGACAGAGTCAGTCAGCTCTTGGAAAGAGCTACACACTCACCAGATGAGTTCAGAATTCTGGATCAGGAGTTGATGAAAACTGTCTGCATGAGACATCAGGTCGAAGCGACTGCTTCCCAAGCCGATGAAGTGGATGAAGTTGGAGAACATTCACAAGACAACACTGAGCCTACTCCATCAGTGGAAACCCTCCTCTGTAACGATAGCGCTGTACCCAGTCAACTAAGTGAGCCAGACCCTTGGCCTGGAGAGCCCACTTTACCAAACATGACAACAGCTGATTGGCAGAAACTCCAGCGGGACGATGAAACTATAAGACGTGTCATTGATCTAATAGAGTCAGGTGTGACTTTATCTGTCTCAGAGAGACGTCAAGAGACCCAAGATGTCTGTTTACTCTTGAGAGAGAGACCAAAATTAATTTTTGATGACAATGTGCTTTATCGTCAAAGAACCAACCATGCTGGTCAGCAGTATAATCAGCTCATAATTCCGGTCAGTCATAGAGAGAGGGCGCTGGAAGGGGTACATGATGAGACAGGCCATATGGGGTATGAAAGAACATTAGAACTGGCTCGTGCCAGATTTTACTGGCCCAAGATGACACTTTCCGTTGAACAGAAATGTAAAACATGTGAACGATGTCTAAAAAGAAAAGCCCATGCTCAGAAAGCAGCTAAGCTCGTGAATATTAAAGTCTATGCCCCATTAGAGTTAGTCTGTATAGATTTTTTATCACTAGAGCCAGACTCGGGAGACATCAGGAATATATTAGTTATGACTGATCATTTTACGAAATACGCGATGGCGTTTCCGACAAGAGACCAAACTGCCAAGACAGTGGCAACACTCCTTTGGGAGAATCTTATTTGCACCCTCGGTTTCCCAAAAAGAATTCACAGTGATCAAGGGGCAAATTTTGAATCTCAGGTAGTAGCAGAGTTGTGCAAGCTGGCAGGTGTAAAATCACGAACGACACCATACCACCCCAGAGGCAATCCAGTCGAAAGATTTAATCGCACAATTTTGGATCTTTTAGGGACACTTGAGGACAAAAAGAAAGAACACTGGCGAAAATATGTGCGACCGTTAGTGCACGCTTATAATTGCACTAGAAATGATGCGACAGGAGAGTCACCTTTTTTCCTCATGTATGGCCGCCAGCCTCGCCTACCCATAGACCTGTGCTTTGGGATCAGTCCAGCTGGACATGATTCCAAGACACACTCACATTATGTGAGCGAGCTGAAGAAACGGCTGAGATATGCCTACAAACTTGCCACTGAGTCAGCAGAAAAGAGGCAGTTGCTTAACAAGAGAAGATGGGATAGTAAAGTCACTGCTGCTAGCCTGGATGTAGGAGATCGTGTGCTGGTGCGAAATGTCAATATCAGAAAGAAGCACAAGATAGCTGACCGCTGGGAGTCCACTGTATATGTCGTAGCGAAGCAGCCTAATGAGGAGATCCCAGTTTATGTGATCAGGCCAGAAAATGGAGATGGCAGAGAACGTGTACTGCACAGAGACCTGCTCCTTCCCTGTGGGTTTCTGCCAACCAGAACTCTTGCAGCAGAAGAGGAGACTGCAGAAATAACCAGACCCAGAACCCGTCGGAGGGAAAGGGAGAACCTGGATGAGGAACAAACAGATGATATGGAGGTGAATTCACAGACTTCTCTCCTTGACCCAGAGGCACCAGAGTTCTACATGACAGGAAGTGGAGTGGAGAGTTCCAGTACGGCAGTGGAAGAGGAGCAGTATCAAGATGAGGAAACTCAGCATGAGTTTCAAGAGGAAGGAAACTCACCAGATGATTCAGCAGAAGAGGAGCTGGTTCGAGCTCAGGTGCAAGACACTGACTCTCATGCAGCGAGTGAATCTGTACCTGTACTGAGCAACTCTGAGGAGACCAACACAATGGAAGAGCTGCCAGCGTCAGCCAGGCCTACTCGTGCGCGTCGCCCCCCACCTGCATTGAATGACTATGTAGGATGGAATGCAAAGTGCAACCAGCAGAGTGTTGAGATGAGACCTCAGTTCGATTATCTAAATCTAATGGCAATGTTACAAACTCAGAATGCTATGATATTACGTCTCATGACTGAACCTTATGTAGAAGTGACTGACGAGGACGTCAGGGTTTAGTACCGGAGGATGTAACCTACATGTAAAATCACACTGTGGTAACTAATATCATCTTGCACTTCTGAATGCAATTTGAGCTAAATACACCCAACACAAGGGCAATATCAATTGTCAGCAGTAACTTACGGTAATGCCACATTACGACAGTAGGTGGCAGCTTTACGGCACTTTGAAATGCCTTACTCAAAGGAAGAGCGCACGTCTATGAGCTCTGTAAAAGAAAGTGAATTTAAGTGCTAAACTAGTCTACTGCCGTGGAGTGCCTGCTGAAATATCGTTCCTAAAACGTTTACTTTTGATACTAGCTTCACTCTCCACATGCGAGAGTGAACTGCACCAGTGATTCCGCCAGGGGTGTGTCAGCGCAGGAGACAAGGGGAGAAGGGATCTGTCCTCTTCTCTTCAACCGGAACCTTGAACTGCACTACTGACCTGGACCAAGGGGAATTACCGTGGCCTCACTGTAACTTTTCTCAACTTCCAACTTCATTCAATCTATCCAAGTAAGATCGTTCCTCATATGGATTAAAAGTCTTCACCAGGATTAAAAAGGCAACAAGGAACCATTCATCTTTATTATAGGGGACTTTTCTCTTTAAAAAAGGAAACGAACAAAGCTGAGCTCAAAACTCTAGTAAGTTGTGCACAACTAGGTTATGCTGCAGCAGAAAGTATTATAGGATTTATTTATTTTGGGGTTTATTTTATTTTATTGTCATGGCCGAATTCTGTTAAAACTTGAATAATTGTATGTCATTGTGTTTATGGGAAAATGCCATAGAAAGAAACTAAACAGTTAAAACGAGATTGAACGTGTCTGGTGTCATTTCTGAGTCCTCCATTGTCCGATGGTAATAATTTGAGAATATATTATCAGCATCTATTAACCGAACCAGGATGCTAAACTTTTAAGTAAGTATATAGTACTCCCAGACCCTGTGGATAAGTTTTCCAGTATTTCTACCTTTGGTTCTATTGATACCTGGTTACAGGTCCATCCTGCATCAAACCTGCAGACAATCCTTTCTCCAATGTTTTAGAACCAAATAAGTGTGGTAAAACAAGTTAACATCCCTCTTCATATATTTATCAATCCATCTATCATGCATTCATTCGACCTGCTTCTCTCAAACTGGAACTGAACTAGGCGATGTAGCACCAAACTACTGTCATTCCTCTCAACTATATAATATAGGCTAGCTCCTGGTCCATTCCTACAGCAGAAAAGCCCCCAAACAGTTCCACTTGGGGATGGAGTAAAAGTCTAATAACACGTTTTAAAAAGCAAATACTAAACAGTGCCTTTTTATATGAGTGAAAAGATGAGTTTAAGCAGCAATAGTAAAACGCCTGTTTCCGTCCGTACAAATTCAGTCAAAAGTCTGTTTTAATCAGTAAATATATTGTAAGAATGAGTTTTGTGAGGCAGATAGAAGGCACTATAGCCTGCAGAGAGATGCTATTTAATTGCTGCTACACGTGGCTACTGCTTTGGCCAGTGACTCATGTCAAGTGGCCACATCCAGGTGAGTTCCAGCAACACGGAATAGCCTCCGTCTGCTGTCAAACTCAACAAGAAGCAGCTTTCTCATCCCAACAACCACCATACTTCCCCCACCTCATCCGTGTCTCACTCATAAATCAGGCAAAAATGCGTCCAGGCTGCAGACAGTGATTAGCTCACTTACTTTTAACAGTTTGGACTACAAAGGGGTGACAGAAGCCGCCTGGGCTTTGAAGTGTAGAAAGTTACCGTCTTTGTGTCTTCCTCCTACAGTAATGTCGCTTCCCTGCCAAACATCTGCTCAGCCTGGGTAGGCTAACTTCCAGCCTGCCTGCTAACGTGTCTTTGTCCCGCCTGCCTGCCCGTGTCAAACATCCCAAAATACAGCTCTCTGCTCGGCCTCGGCCGGATGCGGCTCATATTTCAGAGCGGCTGTCTCTCGGGTATTTAGCGATATTTTAGAGAGGACTTACCACACAGACGCCCAGATCCACATCTGGGCCCGCCGGCCGACGCTCGCTGTTCATCAGTCAGGAGAAGAAGACCCCGAACTACTCTGTCCATCTCCAGAGGGGAGTGGAGAGGAGGCGGCAGAAGCAGTAGGTGGAGCAGGGAGATAACTGTAGGAAATATTTATCTTGATAGATGCGATCCGCCCCCAAAATTACTTTGGGGTGCAATTACATCTGGGCCTGTGTAACAGTCCCGAAGAGAAGCCTCATAAGGAGTTACAGTGACCTTATATGGTATAGCCTACTTATTAGTAACTTTATTGGGAGTTTATAGTTACTTTAGCGCTCTTTATTAGCATTAGTATATTCCTATAGGGAGTTTATGGAACTTTTTATCTACATGTAGCCTATTAGCCTACTTGATTTTTTTTTAGCGCTCATTTCTAAGGTGGAGACTGGAGATGATGTGCCATGGGCACACTTTTTTGGGGTGTGACCAAACTCATGCCGAAATTTGGCAGATGGCACTGGGTGCCCGCAGCACACCCTGCAGCCCCCAAGTTTGAAGTAGATCAGACAAATGGTTCTCGGGATAGTGAAAGCCGTGTTCTGATTGGTCGAATTGCACAAAATTCGACACAGCACTTTCTTGGGTCTCCAGCAGCGCACCCGCCAAGTTTGAAGTTGATCGGCCCATCGATTCTCGAAATAAACAATTTTCTTGTGTTGCCAGTAGGTGGTGCTATGACTATGCACATATCCGAAATTGGGCACCGCACTCCGTCAGGTTCCCGGCAGGGCACTCTCCAAGTTTGAAGTCGATCAGATGAACGGTTCTTGAGATAAACCATATTTTGTGTTGCCAATAGGTGGCGCTATGACTATGTGTGTGTCCGAAATTGAGCACAGCAGTCCGTTGGGTCCCCGGCAGCACACTCCCCAAGTTTGAAGTCAATCGGATGAACGGTTCTCAAGATGAACCTCTTTTTGTGTTGCCAGTAGGTGGCGCTATGACTATGTTGCACTCAGTCGGGTCCCCCTAAGCCTTAGGGGGACCTGACTGAGTGCAACATAGTAATAATAATAATAATCGAATAATCTCCTCCAAACTTTGGGAGTGCGCTTAGCCTTAGGGCCTAAGGCTAAGCGCACTCCCAAAGCCTTAGGGCCTAAGGCTAAGCGCACTCCCAAAGCCTTAGGGCCTAAGGCTAAGCGCACTCCCAAAGCCTTAGGGCCTAAGGCTAAGCGCACTCTCAAAGTTTGGAGGAGATTGGTGCAATGATGTTTGAGTAATGGCCATTTAAAATCTAAAACATGCACCTAATCCTTTCTTTATGTTACTTTTGTCTTCCTTGAGACTAATTGAAATGATCCGTTGGATATCACAACAAGTTCAAGTTCAAGTTTATTCATATGTCCCAGAAGGGCACTTTGGGTTGTCATAAAATCACACAAGACTCAAGATAAAAACAGGAAAACAAAGTGCAGACACAAATAGACCGTAAAACCATAAAAACCATAAAAAGACCATAAAAACCATAAAAACAAAAATGGAGACACAATAGACCACAACGTAGTACAAAGTAGCAGTTCAGTTCAAAAGTGCCAGTGTAGTTTAAAGTGCATTAGAGGCCATGGCCGATAAGTGCAAATGCAAGGCAGTCTAAGAAGGACACTTAGCCACACAGCGCTACATATTACAGAAAATAAATGCTACAATATAACTATTGTATAGGAGAACATAAAATAAATAAAAACATCAAATAGATGTTACATTATAATTTCTCTTAAGTAGCATTTAAAGCTCGAATCGAAGCAGGCACAAAGGAATTCCTATATCTATTTTTCTTAGCCAAGGGAGCACAAAGACGAAGGCCAGATGGAAGCAGCTCATATTCAGAGCTCAACGGATGGGCATTGTCTGAGCAGATAACCCTTGCTTTTCTCAGCATCTGCAAGTTGAAAATGTGGTCTAGGCTCCCAAAATGGATTCGGG
This sequence comes from Poromitra crassiceps, assembly GCF_964638095.1. Taxonomy (NCBI): domain Eukaryota; kingdom Metazoa; phylum Chordata; class Actinopteri; order Beryciformes; family Melamphaidae; genus Poromitra; species Poromitra crassiceps. The sequence continues at coordinate 16,590,996 of NC_139626.1, forward strand.
CTATTTTTGAAGCCGTTTTCACAATTCTCCCTAGGGAGTTCCTACATGTATTCTTGATGTCGAGGCTGCCATACCAGCAGGCAATATAGAAGGTGATAACAGATTCAATGAAAGCGTAAGAATAAATCATGAAAATAAATGAAATTTTAAAAATAAATCTGCTCCGGAGGCACTAATTACAACTCTTTTCACTCCATTTCTTATTTTGTAAGGTTACATGCTTCAAAAGGTATCATTCATTCAATGCATCATATGCTATAGTTTTCACTTGCAATTTTCTAAGCAACATGTTGTAGTCGGGTAAAGGGGGTACTTGGATTTGAAAAGGGGTACATGTATGTATGAAGCCAAAAAAGAAAGAAAATAACCACTGCTGTATCATGGGACTGTAGATAAAACCATTGTAATTAGGAGTTGTAGTTCCTATCTGCACCACTAGATGTCAGTGTGGCCATTGTGTCTGTGTGTTGGTTTGTATGAAACTGCTGGTGAAAAGAAACACATCCTACTATGACTGTAATGGAAATATTTGAATCTTTTGTTTTGACTCAAAGAAATGACAGCAGTCATCAGATTCTCAATCAATATATTGCTCTATAAGTCAATACATACAAAGTAGTCCAGACTCCTTCCCACAGGTCTCACTCTTTATCAGCAAGCAGCATGGGACTTCCTCCCTTTTATACTGTAATAATAATAATAATAATATGATATTATCATGATACTTAAGTCACAATATGATAGTATTGCAATATTGCACTATGCTAGTATTGCGATATATTGAGTATTGCGATATTGCGATATATTGTGTTTTATTACCTTTTTTTCAAGTGCAAATGATGTCCCCAAAGGACAAAACTTTGTCTATCTAATGAGATAAAGTTTCCAGTCTGTTCATCTCACTTCAATCATTTTTATTGCAGCAAAGTGGCAGACAGACTGACCAACACGGTCATAAAAACCTATCATAACATAAATGTTGCATGCACTTGACATTTTGTATAATAAAATATCACAATACTTGGAATTCGATACGATACATTATATTGCCAACAAAATCCCCCCCTCCACCCCTAATTTACACCTCACAATGTCGGCCGCTGTTTGACAATAGCGAGTGTCATGATTCCAACAACGATGAGACCGGTAACATTATATATTTTATATCATGTACGATCATGTAACAGGCAACTCCGGGCCGGGGGACACAGAGCCTGTGGGTAGACGACCGACAGAAATGAGATGGTCAGGTGATGTCACGGTCTTGTGTATGTTTGTATGTTTGTTGTCACTTGTCCATGTTTTTGTTTTACATGTATTCGCTATGTTTTTATATCTGCCTGCACACAAATTGCCCTTCTGGGACAAATAATAAACTTGAATCTTGAATCTTGTTTGCTGGGTTGTATCTCTTGTGTGATATATGTATGATTGAATTTCTATTCCTAGTCCACGTTAAAAGTTTTAAGGTGAACTCTTTGAATGTTCAGATTGTCGATAGAGGACTGCACAGAAAATAACTCCAGTAAAGACTTCTTGACTGCAGTGAAATGTTAGCCCCTCGGGATGTGTGTCATGTAACTTAACTGAAGGAATCAGTTAACGTAACTGATTCCTTCAGTTAAGTTACATGACGCATGAAAAGGGCTCGTGAAATTTATACAAATCCTCTCTGGCTTTGAGTTTTGTCAGTATCATCCCTCTGTCAATCTGCTGAAAACAAAACTGCCCAAAATAGTTTTTTAAAATATTTTTATTGTCAGCTCAAAACATTTCATCACAACAGAAACCATTAGATATAACTGCTCTCTGAGGGTGTTACAGGAAATACAACATGGGGTGTTACAGGAAATACAACAAGAGGCGCGTACAAAACAACAAACATGGGATCTTTCTTTTCTAATCTGTGAAGTGTGCCACCATAGAGAGGCTGTCACACATCCAGGGGGTGACGACGGGGCTTTGGCATTACGACGGGGCTTTGGCATTAAGTGTGACAGCCTGTCTCCATTTCTTCTCTCTCGGAAGGAAGGCTTGGTTGCTTGTTCGGCTTAATGGCACAAGGGAAACAGTCAAAGGTGGCTTCTGTTATGACCCCCCGGCCACGAAGGTGTTCTTAGGCCGGCAATAGCCCTGGCCGGAGGCATTATGTTTTCGGGTTGTCCATACAACGTACGGACGTTAACGCGATATCTCAGGAACGCCTTGAGGGAATTTCTTCAAATTTGGCTCAAACATCCACTTGGAGTCAACGATGAACTCAGACCTGCCAACCTTGGGGAAATGTTTTTGAGTGCCACACGGGAGCGTCACATCATATGACTCACCGCGTTTTGGGCTTAACGCTTACTGTAGTTCACATGGTTTCCCACCACTTTGCTTTGCACACGGTCACACAAGTCAAAAGTTTGAGTGCACCTGCTTTATATATACATATATATATATTCATTATTAATATTTCATGATATGATAGGTGTGCTCTTGTACTCTGTTAGTCCATGGCATGGATTTTCTTTTACATTCGCGTGGCTGCCATTTGGAGATTTTTAGTCATAGGGGTCTGAAATTAAGCCCAACAGCCTCCAGCTGAACATGTGTTCTCTAGGGTGTAAAGTCTACACTAACAAACTAGTTAGTTTGACACTAAAGGTGTGTCTTTGTTTAGTTGCACCACAGAGACGTAAGGTAGCTACATCTTAACTAGTAGACCGTAAAGTCCACACTAACCAAAATAGCGTCGCAGAAAATGCCGTTTTCACTTCCTGTGGCCAATCAGTGAAAAGCACGGTGGACACTGTGTTTATTACCGTTGTTTAATTAAGCAGAATGAAAACAGTCAGGCTGGGACATGTTGCCCACCGCAAATTAGTGCTTTCATATTTCATTAACATTAACCAAATGATAACTTTATTGAGTAATGTTCATTAGGTTCATCTGTTAACGTGTATCTGTGGTGAGAGCCTTTTTGTGCCGCCACTTGTAGAAAACGAAAGCGCCATGGTGCCAAGTTGCAACCATGCCAACTGCTATTCTACGGAGGACTTTACACCTAGTAAGGGGTAGGTGTAAGGTTTAAGTTGTAACGTATGCCTACGTTGGAACTAGGTCACTTGGTGCACTTGGCTTAGCGGGGAGATGAGAAGGACGGCTGTGTTTCCCTGCTCGTGGCCGGTGCAGGGTCAGGAGGAGAGGAGAAGAATGGCTGCTCACTCTGGTAGGTAGTAGAAACACACAGACACACAGATGTTGCTGGGAAAGCAGATGTCAATGCAGAAGTAGACCAGTCTCGGTTTTCCCGGGCCTGGAGAGAGAGAGCAAGAGAGAGAGAGGGAGAGAGAGAGAGATGGAGATTACTGGACCATGATGACTGATTCAAAAACCTGAGAAAATCATTGAGAAGATACGGACTCTGTGAAGTTAAGCCAATATGGCAAGGATTCTCTTGGTTTAATGTGGGGAATAAAAAACAGCAACAAAATAAATCAAAAGAACAGACTTTCGTAGCCTGGTTATGTTCACGCTCCTCCTGAAGAGAGTCTGGTTATGTTCACGCTCCTCCTGAAGAGAGCCTGGTTATGTTCAATCTCCTCCTGAAGAGAGCCTGGTTATGTTCAATCTCCTCCTGAAGAGAGCCTGGTTATGTTCAATCTCCTCCTGAAGAGAGCCTGGTTATGTTCACTCTCCTGAAGAGAGCCTGGTTATGTTCACTCTCCTGAAGAGAGCCTGGTTATGTTCACTCTCCTGAAGAGAGCCTGGTTATGTTCAATCTCCTCCTGAAGAGAGCCTGGTTATGTACACTCTCCTGAAGAGAGCCTGGTTATGTTCACTCTCCTGAAGAGAGCCTGGTTATGTTCACTCTCCTGAAGAGAGCCTGGTTATGTTCACTCTCCTGAAGAGAGCCTGGTTATGTTCACGCTCCTCCTGAAGAGAGCCTGGTTATGTTCACTCTCCTCCTGAAGAGAGCCTGGTTATGTTCACTCTCCTCCTGAAGAGAGCCTGGTTATGGTCACTCTCCTCCTGAAGAGAGCCTGGTTATGTTCACGCTCCTCCTGAAGAGAGCCTGGTTATGTTCACGCTCCTCCTGAAGAGAGCCTGGTTATGTTCACTCTCCTGAAGAGAGCCTGGTTATGGTCACTCTCCTCCTGAAGAGAGCCTGGTTATGGTCACTCTCCTGCTGAAGAGAGCTTGGTTATGGTCACTCTCCTCCTGAAGAGAGCCTGGTTATGTTCACTCTCCTCCTGAAGAGAGCCTGGTTATGGTCACTCTCCTCCTGAAGAGAGCCTGGTTATGGTCACTCTCCTCCTAAAGAGAGCCTGGTTATGTTCACGCTCCTCCTGAAGAGAGCCTGGTTATGTTCACGCTCCTCCTGAAGAGAGCCTGGTTATGTTCACGCTCCTCCTGAAGAGAGCCTGGTTATGTTCACTCTCCTCCTGAAGAGAGCCTGGTTATGTTCACTCTCCTCCTGAAGAGAGCCTGGTTATGGTCACTCTCCTCCTAAAGAGAGCCTGGTTATGGTCACTCTCCTCCTAAAGAGAGCCTGGTTATGTTCACGCTCCTCCTGAAGAGAGCCTGGTTATGTTCACGCTCCTCCTGAAGAGAGCCTGGTTATGTTCACGCTCCTCCTGAAGAGAGCCTGGTTATGTTCACACTCCTCCTGAAGAGAGCCTGGTTATGTACACTCTCCTGAAGAGAGCCTGGTTATGTTCACGCTCCTCCTGAAGAGAGCCTGGTTATGTTCACGCTCCTCCTGAAGAGAGCCTGGTTATGTTCACACTCCTCCTGAAGAGAGCCTGGTTATGTTCACGCTCCTCCTGAAGAGAGCCTGGTTATGTTCACGCTCCTCCTGAAGAGAGCCTGGTTATGTTCACGCTCCTCCTGAAGAGAGCCTGGTTATGTTCACTCTCCTGAAGAGAGCCTGGTTATGGTCACTCTCCTCCTGAAGAGAGCCTGGTTATGGTCACTCTCCTGCTGAAGAGAGCCTGGTTATGTTCACGCTCCTCCTGAAGAGAGCCTGGTTATGTTCACTCTCCTCCTGAAGAGAGCCTGGTTATGTTCACTCTCCTGAAGAGAGCCTGGTTATGTTCACGCTCCTCCTGAAGACAGCCTGGTTATGTTCACTCTCCTCCTGAAGAGAGCCTGGTTATGGTCACTCTCCTCCTGAAGAGAGCCTGGTTATGTTCACTCTCCTCCTGAAGACAGCCTGGTTATGTTCACTCTCCTCCTGAAGAGAGCCTGGTTATGGTCACTCTCCTCCTGAAGAGAGCCTGGTTATGTTCACTCTCCTCCTGAAGAGAGCCTGGTTATGGTCACTCTCCTCCTGAAGAGAGCCTGGTTATGGTCACTCTCCTCCTAAAGAGAGCCTGGTTATGTTCACGCTCCTCCTGAAGAGAGCCTGGTTATGTTCACGCTCCTCCTGAAGAGAGCCTGGTTATGTTCACGCTCCTCCTGAAGAGAGCCTGGTTATGTTCACTCTCCTCCTGAAGAGAGCCTGGTTATGTTCACTCTCCTCCTGAAGAGAGCCTGGTTATGGTCACTCTCCTCCTAAAGAGAGCCTGGTTATGGTCACTCTCCTCCTAAAGAGAGCCTGGTTATGTTCACGCTCCTCCTGAAGAGAGCCTGGTTATGTTCACGCTCCTCCTGAAGAGAGCCTGGTTATGTTCACGCTCCTCCTGAAGAGAGCCTGGTTATGTTCACACTCCTCCTGAAGAGAGCCTGGTTATGTACACTCTCCTGAAGAGAGCCTGGTTATGTTCACGCTCCTCCTGAAGAGAGCCTGGTTATGTTCACGCTCCTCCTGAAGAGAGCCTGGTTATGTTCACACTCCTCCTGAAGAGAGCCTGGTTATGTTCACGCTCCTCCTGAAGAGAGCCTGGTTATGTTCACTCTCCTCCTGAAGAGCATGGAGATAAGAGCAGCACGTCCTATTGTAAACGCTTTTTGTCGAAGTGAAATGTCATTCTTAACCTCATCCAAGTAGGCCAGAAATGGGTCCCAGATAATCGTGAACTAAACCAAATGAATTGGTCCTCAGAAACCGGAGTCTCTCCATATGTATAACTGAGACCATGTCCGTCAGCCACAGCTGAAAAGACTTCCACTCCTTCAGAATGAGTCTCTTGGCGATAGTCGTCCCCTGCGTCAGAGACTGTTGTACAGCCGTAGGGAGGGGCAGAGAGGATGCTGAACAGCCGAAGATGGCGAGTGTTATTTTATAGGCCTTAGAGTACCAATCAAAGATTTTGGCCCAGAATCCAAATAGTGAAGGACAAAACCAAAAAGCATGGGATAGTGTGCCCTCTGACACCCGACACCTATCACATAGTGGTGAGACAGAAAGATATTGTGCAACCTGCACTTGGAATAATGAAGACGATGAGTGACCTTAAATTGGATCAGTTGGTGTCTGCTGTTAATTGAGCAGAGCTGGACTATAGACAGACTCCTGTCCCATATAATTTCAGACAAGTCAACATCAAGTTCCTCCTGCCCCGCCTCCCTAATCCTCTCAGTGGGGGCCCTGATACAGTCATCAAACACAAATCTAGAGATAAGATTCCTGGATTGAGGGGGGATTAACATCACATCAAAAAAAGCATGTTCATTTGGGAGAACTACAAAATCACGAACCTTGGATCGAACATAGTTCCTGACTTGTAGGTATCTGAGCCAGTGCACATGGAGTTCTGCTAATTTCCAATTCTTTGATAGTCTCTAGTCTAGGGTAATGTGTTTCATACAAGTAAAACATGTTTGAATTGAATTGTATTTAATTGAGTCAGTCAGTCACAAAACATGTTGCTCTCACAGACAGGACTCACATTTTCTGCATTTAAATGTTAAATGTGCAATTTAAATGCAATACAGCCGTCTCATCAAGTCTTAAGAGCAGTCTGTGATATGGATGCTACTGCAGTATGGAGACTATCTGATGTCAGGTAACGTAAGTAAATCTTTATTTATATCCACCTTATTTCTAGCTGCCATGATGTCTTACGTGAAATATGGGTGCTTCTTCCGGTGTAATCCTCCCAGCCCCCTCCCCCCGTTACGTTGCTGACACAGACACAACATACTGTAGCCCGTCTGTAAACGACAGCTGCAGGTGAACGGAGCAAATCACGTCCAGCTTGGCAAAAATCTTGTCGATAAATATCCCGAGTGGTCCAAAGAGCAACAGAAATAGTGGATGAGAGAGAGAGAGAGAGAGAGAGAAAGAAGTTAGTTTCAAGAAGGGCCCAGATGGAGCCTGAAAAGGTGTGTCTTTAGTCTTTTCTGAAAGATCGGCAGTGATTCCCTCAAATAAGTCGTCAAACGAGTGTTATTTATTGTGACAAGCAACTTTTTTTTTTTAGTTTAGTTTAGAGTTTTAACAAGGAAATGCGCCAGCTGCAACAATCAGTCACGTTCTATTCTAGACCGGACCTTGCATCCATAACTATTTTACAGCGGGGCATTCAAAAATAAGGTGGATAGCACCTTTCAAAACCGTAGGTACAAAACTGCTGTACAAGAGAGAAGGCAATGAATAAAAGCTAAATAAAAGGGTTAGGGTTAGGGTAAGTAAAATAGGGAGTAAAATAGATGTAAATAAGTACAGTTTAAGTATCCACATGTACATTTACAGAAATATATCCATATACACATACTGTACATGGTGTGATATCAACAAGGTGGGAGTTTCAGCCTGTCATTTACTGCAGCAGTGGAAAGGTCACTGAGTCATATAGTTTAAGATCAGGTTCCTGCCTAACGTTGCTTCTTTAAAGAGCTGCCAGCCACTCTCCCTCAGTCTGTGGCTGTGTTCAAGTCACTATATCTCAAGTCGCATCTCAAGTCCCCAGTGTTCGAGTCAGAGTCACCAAAGAGCTGTACCCTAACCAATGAGACACACTGTCCACTTTATGACAGTGTTATGTGCTGTACCCTAACCAATGAGACACACTGTCCACTTTATGACAGTGTTATGTGCTGTACCCTAACCAATGAGACACACTGTCCACTTTATGACAGTGTTATGTGCTGTACCCTAACCAATGAGACACACTGTCCACTTTATGACAGTGTTATGTGCTGTACCCTAACCAATGAGACACACTGTCCACTTTATGACAGTGTTATGTGCTGTACCCTAACCAATGAGACACACTGTCCACTTTATGACAGTGTTATGTGCTGTACCCTAACCAATGAGACACACTGTCTACTTTATGACAGTGTTATATGTGCTGTACCCTAAGCAATGAGACACACTGTCCACTTTATGACAGTGCTATATGTGCTGTACCATAACCAATGAGACACACTGTCTACTTTATGACAGTGTTATATGTGCTGTACCCTAACCAATGAGACACACTGTCCACTAGGGGTGTCACAATATATCGTCCCACGAAATTTCGCGATAGTAAAACGTCACGATATGTATCGTTGAGATGAAATCTCATATCGTGAAAAAAAAAAAAAAAAAAAATCAAAAATAGACAAAGAAACGTCTTTGTTTGTTGAAGTTCAATCTGTGGAAAGTAGTTCAGTTGAACAAGTCTCTGAAGAGACACATGAGAAGTTATACAGGAGAGAAACCATTCAATTGAGTTTCTGGCAAAACTGTTTACTTGACAGGAAAAACTGAAGATGCATAAAAAATAGACTAAGAAAAGTCTTGTTGTTTGAGTTTGAAGAAAAACTGAAGATGCATAATGAGAATTTATACTGCTGAGAAACCTTTTAGTTCAAAGTAAATCTAAGTGACGGTGTAACTCATTCTATTTCAAGATAAGCCTTATCTCCAATCTCATGTTTTTTCTAGTTGTTATTGTAATAACAATTTCCCACAACAGCATGTTTTGTATTTGTGCATTTCAAATAAAATACTACTTTTCCAGTCATATATTGTCATTATTCAAGTTTAAAAAAATATCGTTAAAATCATATCGTATCGTATCGTTATCGTGAACCCAGTATCGTGATACGTATCGTATCGTGAACTGAGTGTATCGTGACACCCCTACTGTCCACTTTATGACAGTGTTATGTGCTGTACCCTAACCAATGAGACACACTGTCCACTTTATGACAGTGTTATATGTGCTGTACCCTAACCAATGAGACACACTGTCCACTTTATGACAGTGTTATATGTGCTGTACCCTAACCAATGAGACACACTGTCCACTTTATGACAGTGTTATATGTGCTGTACCCTAACCAATGAGACACACTGTCCACTTTATGACAGTGTTATATGTGCTGTACCCTAACCAATGAGACACACTGTCCACTTTATGACAGTGTTATATGTGCTGTACCCTAACCAATGAGACACACTGTCCACTTTATGACAGTGTTATGTGCTGTACCCTAACCAATGAGACACACTGGCCACTTTATGACAGTGTTATGTGCTGTACCCTAACCAATGAGACACACTGTCCACTTTATGACAGTGTTATATGTGCTGTACCCTAACCAATGAGACACACTGTCCACTTTATGACAGTGTTATGTGCTGTACCCTAACCAATGAGACACACTGTCCACTTTATGACAGTGTTATATGTGCTGTACCCTAACCAATGAGACACACTGTCCACTTTATGACAGTGTTATGTGCTGTACCCTAACCAATGAGACACACTGTCCACTTTATGACAGTGTTATATGTGCTGTACCCTAACCAATGAGACACACTGTCCACTTTATGACAGTGTTATATGTGCTGTACCCTAACCAATGAGACACACTGTCCACTTTATGACAGTGTTATGTGCTGTACCCTAACCAATGAGACACACTGGCCACTTTATGACAGTGTTATGTGCTGTACCCTAACCAATGAGACACACTGTCCACTTTATGACAGTGTTATATGTGCTGTACCCTAACCAATGAGACACACTGTCCACTTTATGACAGTGTTATATGTGCTGTACCCGTTCTAACCAATGAGACACACTGTCCACTTTATGACAGTGTTATATGTGCTGTACCCGTTCTAACCAATGAGACACACTGTCCACTTTATGACAGTGTTATATGTGCTGTACCCTAACCAATGAGACACACTGTCCACTTTATGACAGTGTTATATGTGCTGTACCCTAACCAATGAGACACACTGTCCACTTTATGACAGTGTTATGTGCTGTACCCTAACCAATGAGACACACTGGCCACTTTATGACAGTGTTATGTGTGCTGTACCCTAACCAATGAGACACACTGTCCACTTTATGACAGTGTTATATGTGCTGTACCCTAACCAATGAGACACACTGTCCACTTTATGACAGTGTTATATGTGCTGTACCCGTCCTAACCAATGAGACACACTGGCCACTTTGCATTTTTTTGCATTTCATGTCCTCTCTTTTAAAGTGTCACTAAGAAGAAGCTAAAACCAGGCAATCTGCTGAGAAAATATATAAAGCCATAGACTAGTCACTAGCACATGCTTCCTCCGATACATGTGCCAGCCACTTCTTTTCACCTGACAGTGAGGATTTTCACCGGCAGGATGTAGCGCCTGGGAGGATCACGCTATTGCCCCCAGTTCCCCTCCCCCCAATCAGGCACCCCGACCAACCAGAGGACCCGTCGCTAGACCAGGACTCATACCCCACCGGCTTCCCAACCGCAGACACAGCCAATTGTGTCTGTAGGCACGTCTGACCAAGCCTAGTACCGCTGCCGGGAATTGAACCCGGGTCTCCGCGGTGGTAGGCGAGTGCTTTTACCTGCACACTACCCAGACGCGCTGTATCAAAGCACTCTTCACTACAGTGGATCCCCGCTGAGAGAGTGCGTCTGTTCTCACCGTCAGCCCTCCTGGTCCAGTGGATAGAGCTGTCCCGACACAGAGTCTGGAGAGGCTGCTCCAGCGTGGACACATCCACCGGACTGGCTCCCAAAACCCCCAGGAACTCCGTCTGCCTCTGGGTCTGGTTCCCAAACAGCTGGAACTGGCTCTGCTGAGGACAGAGAGAGGCATGGGTACACGCGGGTCTGGAAAGTGCTTGAATATAAAGGTGTACTATGAAACTTTTTTAGGGCCCTTCAAATGTAAACAAACTTTTTTCTTCTTCTTTTTTACATTTCAAACTATATTTTAGCTCTGACAGAACTCTTTTTCTGTTTTAAGATTATTTTTGGGGCATTTCGCCTTTATTTTTTAAATATTTTTATATAGGACAGTGGGCAGACAGGAAAGGCGGGGAGAGAGAGAGGGGATGACATGCGGCAAAGGACCGCAGGTCGGATTCACATGATGGTGAAAACACCTATTGATGTTCCATTACGGCAATGGCGGGGAAGCGTTGTCTCTTAAATAACGGTAATGGACGCCAATGGCTGAGAATGAGTTAAGTGTTAATGAGTCATTAACATGACTGGAAATACATTTGCATTAGAGGACTTAGGAGACTGGTATATGTGAACATCTCTGTGAATTATTAGCCAATAATTTAGAAATAATTTGCCCTTGAAGTGCTTGAAATCTATCATTAGAAAAGAGTAGCATCCCTAGGAGGGGAGAGACGGAGTGCGTCCGTCATGACATCTTGACAGAAATCCACAGATGACGAGTCAGCGGGAAAGAATGGAAACTCCTGAGAAACGGTGTCACTCAATCAGTGTGAGAAGTCACATATTTCCAGCCATAATGACGAGACAAAATGACAGCAAATTGGAGTCAAACTGTAATGGAGAAGATGAGCGAGAGGTCCAGCAGTCCAAACGAAACCGAGATTGCGATTGAGTCAAAACGTAGGCTGCTATTAGGCTGCTGTCTTTTCTTACGAGGGCAACAAGGTCGCCTATTTGCACTCCTATTTAGCACAAAGGCTGTGTGTAATTGGTCCACTTACACTGGTGATGGGCTCTGATAGGACACCGCTTCAACTTGTGTTATGCTTCAGTGGCTCATGTAACAATCTGTTTTCCTCTGCCCTAAAAGACCCAAAAAGACTATTGTGCCGACGGGCAAAACATCTCCCCTGCACCCATACGCGCCTATCCTACCTCTCCAAGTCTCTAGGTTTGAATACTGAGGACTTGTGTCTATGAGATATGTGACACCATGAGAGACAGGACTCTCACATGTCACAAAAACACTCTGAGACTCTCAACTGTTGCTTTTGTTGTGTGGAAACGGGGTATTGCACAAACAGATGACAATCTCAGTCTCGATTTACCCCGTGGCCCTCGCCATTCAACTGCTCATATTGTCAAATCACAATTAAGATTGTAGATCCCACACAAGTCGCACCCCAGGGCTGCTTCATTCAGAAGCACTTAAGCCAAGCTTTACGAGTATGGACGTCAATCATCGGACTACAAACATAGAGATGGCAGAGATTGGCTTGTGTCCTGTCACAATGCAGTCCAGATATCTGCCATCGAGCGTGCAGGCCCGTCTCTGACTACTCAACGGATCAGGCCGTACTTTAATCCAACAGAGGAGCCTTAAAAGCTAAAAAGCCCCCAGACAGAGTGGCCATTGTGCGAGCTCCAGGGCTCCAGGCTCGCTGCTGTAGCCTCCTGTAAGAAGAGATGCTGGGCTTGGAGGCGGGAGGGGGGTGGGAGGATCGGATGTGCTGAGGAATTCAGCCATGGAGGAGAGAGAGAGAGAGAGCGGGAGAGAGACTATAGGACCCTTCAAGGTCCTGTCTGCTTCACTGCTACTACCAGAGATGGGAAAAGTACACACATTCTTTCCTTAAGTAGAAGTACAGTTACTTCTATTATTTTTTTTTTAAATAGTAAAAGTAGAAGTACTGATTCAACTTGTTTACTCAAGTAAAAGTAAAAGGTATAGGCTATGAAATGTAATAAGGTATAAAAGTTAAAAAAAAAAAAAAAGTATTTTTACCAGCTGTTTCTGTGCAAAGCTAAGTGAAACTTGTATCATATTAATATAATTCGAAGACTATTCAACTTAAAAGGTCCCCTCCAAACATATTTTAAGATGTATAAAGACTATTCTTTGATTAATAATTTGTGTGATATGGTTTTTCTACTAAAAAGGTGCACATAATGCGTGAAAGCTGGGGAGCAGCGAGACGAGAGAGACAGACAAAACAACGTGACATCATTTTTGTCTGCCATGCAGTAAAACTAAGGTAACTAGCCTGTTTTGAAAATGTATAAGGAGTAGAAAGTACAGATATTTTTGTTCAAATGTAGGGAGTAAAAGTAAAAAGTAGTCAGAAAAATAAATACTCAGTAAAGTACAGATACCTGGGAGCGCGATGGAAATCAGGACTTTCTTGCGCTATCCTGGTGTATTTTAATACTGTATGCATCTGTGTATTGTATTTATTATTATGTCAAGTAAAATCATTCATTCATTCACCTGAAAATCCTACTTAAGTCCAGTAACAAAGTATTTGTACTTAGTTGCTCCCCATCTCTGGCTACTCCCCCTTCCTTTGAGGAGTGGAGAAGTCATGCAAAACATGGCTGAGTGGAGACAGTGCTTTGGGGATAAGATGCAAAACATGGCTGAGTGGAGACAGTGCTTTGGGGATAAGATGCAAAACATGGCTGAGTGGAGACAGTGCTTTGGGGATAAGCTATGAGTGACACTCACAAACCACTAATGCCAGATCACACATTAGTGACACAGGTGGGGTTTAGAGGAGCCTGGCAAAGCGAAAAGGGCAACCCCAACTTTCTTCTGCTTAATTTGCCCAATTGCATTTAGTGGTTAAGCGATGCAGTCTCGAATATCCTGAAGGCAGCGAGGGAGATCCTCTATTGTATAACATCACTTGGTTCTCACGTGTTGAAATGTCGTTGTGTTATTTACCTTGTGTGCTGACTCACGGAGGACGGACTGCACGTTTTCATAGTCTGACTTCTCCATCTTACGCAGGAAGCAGCTGTCCTGATCCACAGGTTTGTAACATATCAAACCCTGTGAAAGAGGAAAGCCAACACTCAGATTTCTCTCTCCCAAAATCCACGTTAAAGGAACACAGCAACATTTTGGGAGATTCACCTATTTGCCATATTCCCGATATAAGACGAGAAGATAGATGTCCTTCTCTTCTCTGTGTGTGTAGTAGTCGGATGAGTCTCGCGTTGAGGCTATGTGTCTAGTGGAAAAACAGCAAACCGCCCCCTCCCACTAGTTAGCTTAGCACAATGAATGGTAGTCATTGGTACTGGCTAGCCTACCCCTGCTAGCCTACCACTGCAGAAAATAGAAAGAGAGGGAGAGAGAGAAATGCTTCCATACTGCTCACCTGGCGTAATCCAAGTCTCCACAAGCTCTGAGATGCCAAGTTGACTTGAAAAGACGTCATTTGCACCCTGTTTTTAGCTGAAATCTGCACCGTAGCCACTAGCCAGGTGCTACACGATGGTGGGCGGCGGATATTGTAGCTCGCTATGTTTCTACGACACACACAAAGAAGAGAAGGACATCTATCTTCTCATCTTACTATCATTTGGGAAGATGGCAAATAGGTGAATCTTCCAAAATGTTGGCCTGTTCCTTTAAGACCTGCTGGTTTCTTTCAGCTATTATGGGTTAGGGTTAGGGTTAGCTGTCTCATTGACAGCTGTACTCACGTGTTTGATATCAAAGAGCACGGTGGATGTGTGATTGGCTGGTGAGGTCACAGAGAAGGTCACCAGGTCATTCTGCTCGTCCACAACCGCAGACTGGTTGATCAGAGTCCCGGTCTGATCGGGCACTGTGATTCGGACAATCTGAAAAGACTACAACAGCGGGGACGCACTTCAGATCATTATGTGGAAAGCTTCCCGATGCCATACAGATCTCTAGGGATGCACGATGGGCATCGGCCCGAAACGAAGATTTCTGCTGATACGACAGGCCGATAAAATGATCACTAACGCAGGGAGAGCAGCGTTCAAACCTGTTTAAGAAGGATGAATCTTACAATTTTGTTTGAAGGAAAATATGGCCTGTTTTACATAACCTAAGTTGAAGTAGTTTTCTCATTTTGCCCAGTGAATGTATTTTGAAAAGAATTGCATTCATGTCTGCCTCTGCCACTGGGTCATAAGACTAGGCATAAGAATTTGCACATAATTTATATCGGTATCGGCAATCGGCCAAAAGAGTTAGAAAATATCAGCATATCGGATATCTGCAAAAAATCCAATATTGTGCATCCCTCCAGATTCAGAATGTCAGATGGGTGGTGGACAGTGTCAATCAGTGGATGTTTGGCGTGGATGAGGCGCATCTCATCTCACCTGTGAGCGGGGCGGCGGCAGCCCCAGATGTCCTGTCAGACCCAGGGCGATGATGACCAGGAGCAGAGAGGCCGAGAGGCTGAGCCAGAGGGCCCTGTGTGGGAACCGCCTGCACACCGACGGGACGCCATCCTGACCACACAATCACACAACAAGCAGCACTCAAACTACCACCATATCATATAATATCTTATTGTAGTATGTATGTATGTGTACGTCCTCTACCAGGATAGGACATTAACACCAGCCACCAGCCAAAGTGTGTCTGGTAGGGATGGGTCGATATATCGACATTTAATCTCACTACTATAATAAGGCAGGGGTTTGGCGGGCATGATGGCGTTCACGGCTCACAATTACCCAACTGCATATACAGTATGCCAGATGAGCATGAACATGCAAAGCATTCAAGCTACAGATGCGCTAGATATGAGCGCGCGATATTTCTAGTCCCGGGGTTTTCAAAGTGGGGTGCGGGCCTCCCCAGGGGGGCTCCAAACAGGGGATGCTCAGTGAATGGAAGTGTGTGTGTGTGTGTGTGTGTGTGTGTGTGTGTGTGTGTGTGTGTGTGTGTGTGTGTGTGTGTGTGTGTGTGTGTGTGTGTGTGTGTGTGTGTGTGTGTGTGTGTGTGTGTGTGTGTGTGTGTGTGTGTGTGATTTGGCTCGAGAGATAATTCAGAGATATAGTAGTTTTTACTACCAGTAGTTTTTACCACTTTCCCAGAGTCAGAAACAAATAAATGCCTTCAGACAGACCTTTTCTATGTGTATTCTGATGTATGTCAACGGTTATCAGGCTCAAATCAAAATCAATAACATATTAGTGATGGGAGGGGTTGAGCCCTCCTCTAGTCTTAAAAAAAGCAGAACCCTCTGTCTGTATGTCCTTCACGTCTCAAGAACCGTTCATTGGATCGACTTCAAACAGAGAGTGTGCTTAGGGGGACCTGTCGGAGTGCAGTGCCGAATTGCGTGCAATACAAGTGGGAGAGCATGGTGGTAGAGCATGGTGTGTGAATGGGGGGAAGGAAAGGGGCAGGAGGAGAACGGGCACTGCACTAGTCTATTGCAATACAAAAATGTTACAATACGTATCGTGGGGCAGAAACATTAATCGTGATAGCTCCACTTAATTCTGCTGTACTAGTAGACAATTTGACAAGCTACAAACAAGCTCTACATCCAAATGTAATTTGCACTTTGTAATGACATTTGAAGTTGTTTACATTCTAGCAAGACAAGACAAGACAACACAACACAAGACAAGACAAGACAAGACAAGACAAGACAAGACAAAACAAGACAAGACAAGACACAACAAGACAAGACAAGACAAGACAAGACAAGACAAAACAAGACAAGACAAGACAAGACACAACAAGACAAGACAAGACAAGACAAGACAAGACAAGACAAAACAAGACAAGACAAGACACAACAAGACAAGACACAACAAGACAAGACAAGACAAGACAAGACAAGACAAAACAAGACAAGACAAGACAAGACAAGACAAGACAAGACAAAACAAGACAAGACAAGACAAAACAAAACAAGACAAGACAAGACAAGACAAGACAAGACAAGACAAGACAAAACAAGACAAGACAAGACAAGACAAGACAAGACACAACAAAACAAGACAAAACAAGACAAGACAAGACAAGACAAGACAAAACAAAACAAGACAAAACAAGACAAGACAAAACAAAACAAGACAAAACAAGACAAGACAAGACAAGACAAGACAAGACAAGACAAAACAAGACAAGACAAGACAAGACAAGACAAGACAAAACAAGACAAGACAAGACAAGACAAAACAAGACCACCGCTAGAAAGATGATCTGAAATCAACAGAATTCTGCACAGTCACACTTTGTTGTCATTGAACTTTTATTACATCGTATCATGGTTGTATTGAATCGTGAACCCCATATCTTGGCTAGTCAAATAGAGAAAGTGGGTGGTAAATAGCTTCCAGCTCCAACTTTCTAGAGCAGTGGTTCTCAAACTTCAAGAACCCCTAAACTGACACAAATTAGACCACCTACCCCCATTTGATACGATTTTGTCCCAGGGTCCCGAATCATGATGTTTGCTTTTAGATGTTTTATTACAGAAAGTGTAAAATGTGTGAAACCCACGACCAAAATAGTCACATTCTGTCATTGTGTTACTTCTAGTACTTCTACTTCCTGCTTCTAGTGAAAATAAATGATTACCCTTTTTGCTGGGGGCCCCTGAAACGCCCTCAAGGACCCATGGGGGTCCCCAGACCCCACTTTGACAACCACCACTCTAACTAACCATCATTTGGAGATGCATCCTATAATACAAGTCCAGTTGGCTGTAAAATAGAACAAGTGTCTGGTGAATTTTTGACAGCCTCTCTGACCTGCAACCAAATAAATGTATCTTCCATCTCCAACTTTCTAGTGAATTGTCTGCAGAGCTGTGCAGCACTTTAGAAGCACTATCTTACCGTGCACTGAGCTTCCTCCAAACGGTTGTCTGAATGTTTCCAGCACCTCACCATCCTGTGTCCCGTGACCGCTCCTCTCCAGCCGCATGGAGCTGTGGTCACCACTAGCACTGACTGAGCTTCTGAGGTACCTACACCCTCTGCACAGTCTCTGTGGACCCAACTGTCTCCCTCCCCCCCACCTGTCTCCCTCCCTCCCACCTGTCTCCATCCCTCCCCCACCTCCTACTCCTCCTCCTCCTCCTACTCCACCAATTTTGGGAGGGTTACATTTAAAATGTATTTTCCACTACAGAATACTGAATTATGCAAGTATGTAAACTCAAATGTGGCATGTTTTGTTTTGTCCTTCAACTGATTTAAAGACTGTTTAAAGACAAATGAAATCCACCAGAGAAGCAAGTCATCATTGCTTTACCCCTCCTTTCATTTAACAACTTGTGTGCTTCATAAGAATTTTAGAGCAAAGAAAAGAAAACAAATAAAAGTATTCCCTTCAAGTATTCAATTTTAAAGAAAGTAACTGTATTCAGAATACCACCCATTTAAACTGTACCTGTAATGGAATACAGTTACACATATTTTGTACTTTAAATACTGTATTCTGAATACATGTATTGCGTTACTCCCCAACCCTGCCCTCTGGCCATGGTCTCTTAGCTTCCTTCCTCAAACAGGCGCCCCTTCACACAGAACTTTGTCACTCCTGCCAAGTTCAATTTGCAAGCTTTTGTGTCCCTCCCCTGCTTCAGATGGCATCTGCTCCTCTAACCTTCTACCCATTTCCACTACTCCTGCGCCCACACACACACACACACACACACACGCACGCACGCACGCACGCACGCACGCACACACACACACACACACACACACACACACACACACACACACACACACACACACACACACACACACACACACACACACACACACACACACACACACACACACACAGATACACACACACACACACACACACACCCAGACAATGGACAAAAGGGTGAGCCAGCCGCAGCGTGGACGGCTTCTGTCATGACGGGGGAGGTGATACGAGGTCCTGACTCCAGCCGCTGACAGACCAAGGTGACTTTAAGCACAGGACGTGGTGGGAGACGCTTGCTTGTGTTCACTTTAACGTCACAGACTCAAATTCAATGTGCAATAACTGTTCAATACAGCTATACTGCAAGTGTACAATAATCCAATGTGAAACGAGAAGTGCAGAGGTGGAGAGAGTGCAGAGGTGGAGAGAGTGCAGAGGTGGAGAGAGTGCAGAGGTGGAGAGAGTGCAGATGTGGAGAGAGTGGAGAGGTGGAGAGAGTGTAGAGGTGGAGAGAGTGCAGAGGTGGAGAGAGTGGAGAGGTGGAGAGAGTGTAGAGGTGGAGAGAGTGCAGAGGTGGAGAGAGTGGAGAGGTGGAGAGAGTGCAGAGGTGGAGAGAGTACAGAGGTGGAGAGAGTGGAGAGGTGGAGAGAGTGTAGAGGTGGAGAGAGTGCAGAGGTGGAGAGAGTGGAGAGGTGGAGAGAGTGCAGAGGTGGAGAGAGTGCAGAGGTGGAGAGAGTGGAGAGGTGGAGAGAGTGCAGAGGTGGAGAGAGTACAGAGGTGGAGAGAGTGGAGAGGTGGAAAGAGTGTAGAGGTGGAGAGAGTGCAGAGGTGGAGAGAGTGGAGAGGTGGAGATAGTGTAGAGGTGGAGAGAGTGCAGAGCAGAGGTGGAGAGAGTGGAGAGGTGGAGAGAGTGCAGAGGTGGAGAGAGTACAGAGGTGGAGAGAGTGCAGAGGTGGAGAGAGTACAGAGGTGGAGAGAGTGGAGAGGTGGAGAGAGTGTAGAGGTGGAGAGAGTGGAGAGGTGGAGAGAGTACAGAGGTGGAGAGAGTGGAGAGGTGGAGAGAGTACAGAGGTGGAGAGAGTGGAGAGGTGAAGAGAGTGTAGAGGTGGAGAGAGTACAGAGGTGGAGAGAGTGGAGAGGTGGAGAGAGTACAGAGGTGGAGAGAGTGCAGAGGTGGAGAGAGTGGAGAGGTGGAGAGAGTACAGAGGTGGAGAGAGTGGAGAGGTGGAGAGAGTGCAGAGGTGGAGAGAGTGGAGAGGTGGAGAGAGTACAGAGGTGGAGAGAGTGCAGAGGTGGAGAGAGTGGAGAGAGTGGAGAGAGTGGAGAGAGTGGAGAGAGTGCAGAGGTGGAGAGAGTGCAGAGGTGGAGAGAGTGGAGAGAGTGGAGAGAGTGGAGAGAGTGCAGAGGTGGAGAGAGTGCAGAGGTGGAGAGAGTGCAGAGGTGGAGAGAGTGCAGAGGTGGAGAGAGTGGAGAGGTGGAGAGAGTGGAGAGGTGGAGAGAGTGCAGAGGTGGAGAGAGTGCAGAGGTGGAGAGAGTGGAGAGGTGGAGAGAGTGGAGAGCACAGACGTCCGCCCAGGCCAATACTCAAGTCTGCTATAATATGCAGATTATGTGAGTCGGATCAGAACCCTGACCCTGAGCCACCCACATCCAGAGATGGGAAAAGTACACACATTCTTTACTTAAAGGGGGACTAACCCCCTAGATATGTATTAGAACAGTGATTTGAAAATACCTATGGAAAAAACCAAGAAATGACATATGCTCTTGTCTATACTGGACTCTTTGGCTGTGTTGAAGTCAAGATTCTTTTTCGGAAATCGACGCCATTACAGTTTGCCTACTGCCTCAAAAATAATTTATTTGAGAGGGGCCATATCTTTATAAATATCAACAACTAGCCAACGCTGTTGGTCTGTATGGAAACAGAAAATCTGAAAATGGTTGAAAAATATATCAATTTGGTAATTCAGTGGCGAACTAGAAATTTAATTATTTTTCTGCATGTATCTCTATGGCAGTGTGTCAAAACTACGTTACGAGAGCAAAGTGACGTGGGCTCGTTACAGCAGCACACCGCACAATACAACAAACCCCCCGTTCTGGGGTAACACAATGCGAGATTTCTCTACGTCATTCCCTCGTCCAAGTTGCCATATAGTCCCTTTTTCATTTTAGTTTGGGGGCTTTTCGTGATTCTTGTTAAAAGTTGTGCAAAAGTTTTCCTCTCAGTGCAGTGCAGGCTGCCTGCGCCTCCTCCCAGTCCCTCCTGCCAGACCCCGGCTGGCGAAACAGCCTGCTGCATGCATGGGGCGCTCTAACCTCACGGAGCAACAAACAAACACAGACAGAAATAGCTGGTTTGCGATTTAGAGAATACAGTCTGAGATTGGGTACAGGATTGAGGGAATCCCGCATCTGTTTGCGAAGGTGCGACTGGACAGGACGCTTTTCACAGACAGGCACAGTAGTCGGAGCGAGGCGAGTGTCTCTCAGGGCTACTCAGGGCACAGCTGCTGCAGATCTCTCCTCCTCCTCCTCCCCGCATTCAGTCTGTCCAAAATCATTACCGATATAATCTCAGTAGGAGGGATGCAGGGAAATATGATAGTAGCCAATGTGTTTAGAGAAGCTTTGTCACGTTGTCACGTCGTAGTATAGCGTTATATTTTACATGTGCGCTAAACTGCGACCATATTTGTTTGCGGAAATATCAGACTGCTCTCTCTGCTCTCAGAGCACAGAGAGCTCTGCTCTGCTGCGCGCGCCCGCGGAGCTTGGAGCTAGTGCATGAGGTTTACAGTACGACTCTCTCCCGCCTGCCTGGCTGGAGACAGCTGCTTCCAACTCGGACTGATAATATATACATCATCATTCGAGCTTATCCAGGTAAGATATTAATAAAGTAGTGACACATTCAGCGGGAAACTAACTATAATTAAGACATGTGCCAACTTTGACGACGTTTGGTTCAGTATTTTAAGAGCAAACTTCAATAAGAATAGGCTTGGAGTTCTGAGGAGCCGAAAGGGTACAGGGGGGGTAGGGGAGTAATTATCTTGAAATCCCATAGTCTTTGGGAACACTGTGACGTCAGTGTGTTCCTAATATCCCATTCATCCTGAAAATCCAACACAATTTTATATTTTACTTTATATTTTTATAGAACAACATACTGTACATACAAACAAGACAAACTCAGACAAGCTCAGACACAGGAAAAGAAAGAAAAGAAATACACACATTATCGACATTCATCATTACATTACTTGCAAGGTGCTTGCAAGAGACAATGTGCATGAGATCTCACGCAAGGGGTCCACAAGACACCACCCCTAACCTCAGTCACTTATCATTCTTAACCTCGTCAAAGTAGGCCAAAAACGGGTCTAAAATAGTTGAGAACCTTTTGAATGAGTTTGTTCTCAGGGACCTGAGTCTCTCCATCTCTATTACAGAGATCATGTCCATCAGCCACACCTGAAAAGAAGGCAAAGAGGAGGACTTCCATTCCTTCAGAATAAGTCTTTTGGCAACAGTTGTCCCCAGTGTCAGAAATTGTTGCACAGCTTTAGGGAAGTTCAGAGAGGACTCTGAGCAGCCGAAGATAAAGGTAAAGTCCCAACGATTGTCACACACCTGAGTGTGCGAAATTTGTTCTCCGCATTTGACCCATCCCCTGGGGGAGCGGTGAGCGGCAGTAGTGCCGTGCTCGGGAATCATTTGGTGATCTAACCCCCCAATTCCAACCCTTTGATGCTGAGTGCCAAGCAGGGAGGCAATGGGTCCCATGTTTATAGTCTTTGGTATGACTCGGCCGAGGATCGAACTCACAATCTCCCAGTTTCAGGGCGGACACTCAAACCACAAGGCCACTGAGCTGGTCAAAGATGGTGAGTTCTGCCTCCGGCTGTAGGGTTATTTTGTAGGACTTGGAGTACCAGTCAAATATTTTGGCCCAGAATCCCATTCTGAAAATCCTACTTGTATTTGTACTTAGTTCCCATCTCTGCCCACATCTCGCCGGCCTCAAACCCCGACTCTCTACCACCTTCTTATCCCGCCTAGCTAGCTATGCCCCCTTTTCCCTAGACCCACCCTTTTGCCTGACCACACCCCCTCCCACCACCCAGATACACCTAGCCACTCCTCCTACCCACCTCACAAACCATGCCCCCTTTCCTGACCACGCCCCCTCCCACCACCCAGATACACCTAGCCACTCCTCCCACCTCACAAACCATGCCCCCTTTCCTGACCACGCCCCCTCCCACCACCCAGATACACCTAGCCACTCCTCCTACCCACCTCACAAACCATGCCCCCTTTCCTGACCATGCCCCCTCCCACCAACCAGATACACCTAGCCACTCCTCCTACCCACCTCACAAACCATGCCCCCTTTCCTGACCATGCCCCCTCCCACCAACCAGATACACCTAGCCACTCCTCCTACCCACCTCACAAACCATGCCCCCTTTCCTGACGACGCCCCCTCCCACCAACCAGATACACCTCCTACCCACCCCACAAACCCCGACTCTCTATGACCTTCCTTATGTCTCTGTTTATATTTTTCCCTACCTGAATATGAGCAACTGCAGCATTAATCAATTTCAATAAAGTATTTTTGATTCAGAGAGTAGACTTTGATTTAAAAATATATATATTATATTATAATATATATTTTATTGTGATTTCACCAGTGTTTACGGGTCAAGTGGAATACTGTTGCCAAGGACAGGTTCGGAATAGTCAGTGTTGGGGGTAACTCATTTACAAAAGTCACATTACATGTAATATATTACTTTTAGCAGTAACTCAGTAATATAACTTATTACCAATATGATGTCAGTAATATTATACCAGTTACTCTGTCAAGTAACAGTTACAAATTAAGTTACTTTTCTTTTTAAATCAAAGCACATGTTTAAATAATTTCTGAATCAAATTGTGTGTTTTTATGCAAACTAGGCATCTCACACGCTGCCTAGGTTCGCCCGCTGCATGAGCTGGCCCTGCAGCTTGCATACGCAGCTCGGCTGCTGCACGGCCTCGCCCGCCCTGCAGCTCGACCGCTGTGCGGGCTCACTTGCTCTTATGACATCACTAATGACCACTGCGCGTCGCGGCCTCGCCTGCTCTATGGCATCACTAATGACATCATCATGGATGACAATTAGGGCAATCACCTAATAAAAAAATCCGGTTCTGTCAGGTCACCCACAAAGCCCAGGGGTGGAAGCCATTGTCTCCATCTGGTTCCTCACTTATATAGCCTCAGACTGACATCATCACTGATGACATCATCACTGAACTATAGCCTCAGCCTTAGGGCAATTAATCTGCCCTAATTAAAAAAATCCGGCTCCGTCAGGTCACCCACGGGTGTTCTTTACACTTCCTAAAAGTTTCAGCCCGATCGCACGTCAAACAACATAGCTGTGGCCAAACAGAACTTGAAACAAACAGTGGACAGAGCCCACATACTAAATGTATTTATATAGATAGATAGATAACCACTATAGATGACAATAACAAAGGAAAAGGATAACATTTAGAATTTTGGACAGTTTACACTGACTTCAAGAGTTATTTTGGTGAAAAGTAATGCAAAAGTAGTGTAATAACTAATAAGTAATGAGTTACTCTACACACAGTAAAATTGTAAAGTAACGTATTACTTTCAAATGAAAATAACTAGTAATATGTAGTAGATTACATTTTGAAAGTAACTTGCCCAACACTGGGAACAGTAGATGGTAAAAAAGAAGATGGCATTGACCTTTAAAATGTAAATATTTTGGTGGGACAATCAAACAAAATTCAAGATATCCAATCCAAAAAAACATGACGATATGTATCATGTATCTATATATCCTATGTATCATGGGGCAGAAAAATTAATTGCGATATTTTATTTTGCAATCACAATTTCACAGAACTTTGTATAGGCTAATGACATTTTCAAGTTGTTTACATTGTAACAGCCAATGTCAGCGGCGCTAGAAAGAGTTGTGGTTCAGAAATAAACAATTCTGCACACAGTCAGACTTTTTTATTGAACTTTTATTTAGGCTATGTGTGGTGGCCTGCAAAAAAACCTGTACATGGTCAAAATAAGACTTTTTCATTTTTGGATATTTCCAGAAATTAGAAACTCTCCCCTAAATATAATCTTTTGAATGACTAAGATAGCTCTCTCAGATCAGAAGTTATAAGTATTTTAATCTGTTATGTGTCTAAAAGTAAAACATGAGGAAAAATAGCTTTAAAAATTCCACAGTATTCCATTTTCTACAGTGGCATTCCACATAAACGATAAAAATAAATACTTTCCCTTTTGTTTTATGAAAATAATTATTCACCATGATGATGTACTACGGAGATGAAAGTAACCAAATCACTCAAAATTTCAAAATACCTGCAAAACTCATTTTCGACCAACTTTGACTCATTGCTAACAATGTGTTGCAGCGACATGTGAAGGGTTCTCCCAGACCACCACACATATTGTATGGAATTGTGAACCCCATATCGATAAGCATACTGTATCATCCCACCCCCTTAGGAATGAGTCCTAAGACCTGCCAAAAATGCGGATGTTAGCACTTCCGGTTCCCTCCTCTCAAAGTCAATGGGATGTTTGTATGGGGATTTTGGTTAAATGTCTGAAATAAGGTCTGTGGTTAACAAAAGTTTATGAAACTGAGACCTTTGTTTTCAGCAAGATAATCTTCACAAATGAGGACCACTTTATGCTTTTTTAAAGCGTAAATGGAATAAAAAAGTCACGATTTTCAGAAAACGCTTCAAAAGTCATAAGAATAGTCCTCATTTGTGACGATTATCTTGCTGAACCCGAAGTTCTCAATCCCATTGACTCCCCAATGACGGAACCAGGACGTGCACGACTTCTGGGTTAGCCTACAAAATGATGTCATCGCTGCGGTACTCTATGGCTGATTCAATAAGGATAACTGACATTACAGACAGATAAACAAAAAAACTAACGCGGGTATCATTGCACCAACCCGTGGAGCTGAGTGTATATAGCAGCATTACACACTGAGGCTTCTAATTCAACAGTATCACACATAAACATCCACACGAGTAAAGCCTGTGTAAAGAGCTTGATGCTAGCTGATACGAGATAGTTCTTTCCTGATGACGAGGTATCGTCAGACCGCTCCAGTGCATCTCGAGGGCCATATGAATTTCGTTTCGCCCCCATAAATGTCATTTATTCCATTTTAATTAAAATTTAGGGGTTAGGATAAAAAGATTGTTTTTTTGATGACTTGGCTCTCTCACACAGCCTCTTTGACATGTTTCTCAAAGTGAAAACCAAGTCGTGAGGTGACATAAGGGTCCCACACAAGACTGACGCCCCCTTTCAAAACACCCCAATCCAAAAGGGAAGCATTTCGCTATGCCTATTTTACAATTATGAAATCATTTAGTACTTTTTACGACAATAATTATGTCTAATTTTGATAATTAGGCCTACTTTGATCAATTTCAGACAAATTATGGAAAATTCTGCAATATTCCATGTTTTTCCAATTGCCCCCCCCCCCCATTTTCTCCCCAATTGTACTTGGCCAATTTTGCCCCCATGCCGCCCCGGTCGCTGCTCCACCCTCTGCCGATCTGGGGAGAGCAGAGACTAGCACCATGCTTCCTCCGAGACATGAGCAGTAGCCAGTTGATTCTTTTCATCCGACAGCGGGAGCTTCACCGTTAGGACGTAGCACGTGGGAGGATCACGCTATTCCCACCAGTTCCCTTCCGCACCGAACAGGCGCCGCGACCAACCAGAAGAGGCGCTAGTGCAGCGACCAGGACAAATACCCTCAATCCAGCTTCCCTTCCGCAGACACCAGCCAATCGTGCCTGTATGGACGCCTGACCAAGCCGGAGGTAACACGAGGATGCGAGCCTGCGCCCCTCGCGTTGGTAGGCAGGGAATCTACCGCTACACTACCCGGACGCCCTGCAATATTCCATGTTTAACAGTTAATTCCATTGTTATTACCAAATTCCATGATTCTGCATTGCTGAAATCATATGGCCCTACATCCCATTTCTCTGCCTGTTATTTGAGCTGACTCTGTATTACCAAATCGTTGACACTTCTTTTGCAGGCTCATTTCTCCAGTGTTTGACTTTGTTGCTTAAGGGGACGATTGCATCAGACAGGATAAGGTCCTTTTTAAGTACACACAACTCCCTCCATAAAAAAAAGGAACAGACATTTACCCTTTTCACAACTAACTCAGACAGTTTTAAGGAACTGACATTTACCCCGTTCACAACCAACTCAAACAGTTTTAAAAGTACACTTAATTCAATACTGGAAATCATTGTTCTTACATCCTCAGGAGCCAAT
Organism: Poromitra crassiceps; assembly: GCF_964638095.1. Taxonomy (NCBI): domain Eukaryota; kingdom Metazoa; phylum Chordata; class Actinopteri; order Beryciformes; family Melamphaidae; genus Poromitra; species Poromitra crassiceps. The sequence continues at coordinate 16,617,923 of NC_139626.1, forward strand.
CATTCATACTAAGTGGGTTTTAATAGTGATTGAATTAATAGTTTGAGTTTTCTAGTCTCTGTGCCACGTTAAACCCAACAGTAAAAGACAAAGTTGACGATAAAACCTGGATAGTGTCTCTCAGAGTCTTTGTCTCAGACAGATGCAGCAGTCGGTTAAGAGTCTAGCGCTGCTCACTTGTGACTCTTTCGATGATTTGAATAAAGCTATCTCTTTTAAAAGACTATTGAAGCGCGCAGGGAAGCTCGCCTGCGACAGGCGAGCCGATCCTCCGCTCTATTTAAAAGGAAGGTGCCGACATTTTGGGAGATTCACCTATTTGCCAGAATTATTCCCGATAAGAGGAGAAGATGGATGCCCTCCTCTTCTCTGTGCGTGTAGTAGAGAAACAGCAACACGCCCCCTCCCGCTACTTATCTTAGCACAATGAATGGTGATCATTGAACTGGCTATAGCCTAACCACGCTAAAACATTTAAAAAGAAGCTTTCATACTGCTCACTTGGTGTAATCAAGTCTCTACATTATAGTAATCAATGTAAAATTTGTAAATGTTAAATTGTACCCGTGCCCTTATTAGTTTTAGCTTGTGTTATACCTTTCTCTGTGTGTGTGTGAGTACTTTGAGAGCAACGCAAACCGGAGCCAAATTCCTTGTATGTGTACATACCGGCACTTGGCCAATAAAGCTGATTCTGACAAGCCAGGTTGACTTGAAAAGATGTCATTTAAACCCTGTTCTGAGCTGAAATCTGCACTGTAGCCAGGTGCTGCTGGAAGTACCATTGACTACCACTCATTGTGTTAGGCTAACTAGCGCTCGCAATTTTTCTACTACGTGCACAGAGAAGAGCATCTATCATCTGGCCAATCTCCCAAAATGCTGGCGTGTTCCTTTAAAAGTCAATGGAAGCGAGTAGGGACCCCGGCCTGTGACAGGCTAGCCAATCCTCAGGTTTAATTAAACTCAGCTATTATAGTCTGGATGCATTTATACCTATCTTATCCCTGGCCTGTGACAGGCTAGCCAATCCTCAGGTTTAGTTAAACTCGACTATGGTTTACAGTGATTTTACAACAGCTAAGAGGTGTTTACGGCACGGCGCAACGCCGATGTGAGATCACTGTAAACCATGGCTTCTCTGGGTTTATTGCTTCATTTGAAACCTAGCGTATTTCCTGTCAGCTATTGTATTAGCAAACACTGCAACAGGAAGTAAGCTAGGGGCAATTTAGAATGTTTATGTTGTCAAGTTAAAACCATCTATAGTCTGGATGTATTTGTCCCCGTCTTATCCCTGAAGCGCTGGCAGCAGGTCTGCAATGCTCTCCACGTAGTAATCAGGCACCATGCCCTGCCTGTCGGGGCAGCCACTCTCCAGGTGTGCCTGGGCGTCGCTCAGGGTGCTGACGCCCGTGAGCGTGAGTAGGGTCTTCAGGCCGCAGCGTGACCCCAGCAGGACGTCCGTGTCCAGCCGGTCCCCGACCATCAGACAGCGGCTGGGCTCCAGGTCGCAGCTCGAGGCCACCACCTCAAACATGAAGCGGTTTGGTTTGCCCACCGTCTGAGCCTGCCGCTGGGCTGCTGTCTCCACCGCCCGCAGCAGGCAGCCCGTACCTGGGAGGGGAGGGGGTGAGGAGGAGGAGGAGGACGAGGGGGGGGGGGGGGTGAGCGAGGGGTGAGGGGGGTTAGTTTAGTTTATTTGACACATTAAAAGTACAGGCTACACAAGACATGCATCTTAAAAAAGGTTAAGCCACGCTGCAGCAACAGTTTCAGCCCGCTGCACCCGAGCTGCCAGGCACAGGGTTCCCACACACAGGGTTCCCACAACTTTGTTGTGAGAAAGAAAATAGTTCCTACATGAAACTGCTCACAACAAAGTCTGTGCATTATCTTGACTAACTGGGTCATGATTTCTGGAAAGAGACATTGCTGTTGAGTTTATCAAATGCATTTATTTGGCACTTTGAGCACCACAAGCCAAGTGCCATCCAGTTCCATTGTATTGGAGAAACTCTGCGGCCAATACGTGTGTATTAAACTGATTGATTGATTGATTGATTGAATATCTCCAAAACTCCAAAAACGATATAGATGGATAAATAGCACTACAGGTGAGAGGGAATCTATGTATGTTGGATTTTAGGGTGAGCTGTCCCTTTAAGCTCCTGAACAGTAACATGTAGATGTGCAATGTTGGATGAGGGTTTTGCAATGTGTCGTCACTGTCACCTGTGTGTGTATACTGTCACCTGTGTGCATATACTGTCACATGTGTGCATATACTGTCACCTGTGTAAATTGTGCTTATTGTGTCAACTGTGTTTGGATGCCATGTGCTTTTCTTAAGATCTTTTACTTTCTAACATGTATGTGCGATTTTATCTACTGTGCAACTGCAGGACGGAGTCCAGCACACATTTCCCTATGGGGACATTAAAAGTACGGTATACCTTATCTTATTATAGCACTAAGTGTGTGATGTATGCCTGCCATCGACTGTCTGATGCCTACAGTGTGGATCCCTACCTGGGACATACTTGCCGCCCTCCAGCGGCAGCCTGGTGTCGGTGTTAGTTCCCACAAACAGGCAGTCGGGCTGGGTCAGGTACTGCAGAGCTCGGTTCAGTTTCATATAACTGAAGTGCTCGTCGAAGCCCACCAGCACCGCCTTGACCTGGGGGTCCAGGGGCACGTTGGCCCAGTCGAGCTGCCCCCCTGAGATGGGGTCCGGTCCCAGCCCGGTCGTCTGGAGGCCCACCTCCTCCAGCTCCCGCCCCAGCGCCGGGCTCCCGATCAGGTAGACCTTCCCCTGCAGCCCGCACACCTTCTGCAGGTACACGGCCGAGCAGTACGCCGTCCCAAACACCTCCTCCTCCGTCACCTTGAAGCCCATGCGCGCCATTTTGTCTGCGTACATCTGTTTTGATAAGCAGCAGGGTAAACATTTTGTCTGCGTACATCTGTTTTGATCAACAGCATGGTAAATATTTTGTCTGCGTACATCTGTTTTGATAAACAGCATGGTAAACATTGTTTCTACGTACATCTGTTTTGATCAACAGCATGGTAAACATTGTTTCTACGTACATCTGTTTTGATCAACAGCATGGTAAACATTTTGTCGGCGTACATCTGTTTTGATCAACAGCAGGGTAAACATTTTGTCTGCGTACATCTGTTTTGATCAACAGCATGGTAAATATTTTGTCTGCGTACATCTGTTTTGATAAACAGCATGGTAAACATTGTTTCTATGTACATCTGTTTTGATCAACAGCATGGTAAACATTGTTTCTACGTACATCTGTTTTGATCAATAGCATGGTAAACATTTTGTCGGCGTACATCTGTTTTGATCAACAGCATGGTAAACATTGTTTCTACGTACATCTGTTTTGATCAACAGCATGGTAAACATTGTTTCTACGTACATCTGTTTGATCAACAGCATGGTAAACATTGTTTCTACGTACATCTGTTTTGATCAACAGCATGGTAAACATTGTTTCTACGTACATCTGTTTTGATAACAGTATGGTAAACATTTTGTCTGCGTACATCTGTTTTGATAACAGTATGGTAAACATTTTGTCTGTGTACATCTGTTTTGATAAACAGTATGGTAAACATTTTGTCTGCATACATCTATTTTGATAAACAGCATGGTAAACAAATAATTTTGAAAAAAAACCCATAACAGATCATTAGGGCCTGCAACCAATGTTGTAGTCGAGTCCGACTCGACTCCTGGACTCATTTTCAGGACTTAGACTTATGGCAGGTTCACACATATGCCTAGAGCGACGCTTAGCGACGCCTACGCATATAGGCATCGCTTCATGCACGCTAGGCGCCTATTTGCGTTCACACAGGACGCCACACTGAAGCCCCGCTCTGCGCTACGCTGATCACATGAGCAGCGGTTTTTTACACTTTTCAGATCTGATTTATAGCATGGGTGAGTAATATAAACCTCTTTTTTATTGTAATGTGCAAGTGACAATGTCTGTCTATTTCCTGGCCGGCTGTAATTGTTATTTTCCCTTGGGTAATCATGTGAATTAATTTGCGCTGACATAGGCTATAGCACAATGGAGTGTGCACATGACTCAACACCATGAGTGATACATGCATTGAGACAGGGGGGGTATACTGTATATACATCTGACAGAAAAGACGTTAATATAGAGGAACACATGAAGGACAGCTCTCCTACTATGCACTCGTTAATTCGCGCTCCACCCTCCCTTTTGGGCAAACTCGGTAGAAAATATGGCCCAAGTCCGTCAGAAACAACAGCCAACAATGTGATTAATAATATTTTAATTTGAAATTGGTTCAATTGTGAAAATAAACAGGACGCTCTTTGCCATTCTTGTTGCTCACTTCCTGCATAGCTTGACAGTTCAGCGCGCCTAGACGCTGAAAAATAGAACAGACGCCTAAACGATAAATGCAGCGCAGCGTAGGCGCAGCGAGAGCGTGGCTTCAGCGCAGCATGGCAGCGGTCTGTGTGAACGCTCTCATCTGTTAACAAGGACGCCTAAATTGTATGCGTTGCTTATGCGTTGCTTAAAGCGTCGCTCTAGGCGTATGTGTGAACCCGCCGTTAGACTTGAGCATTGGAGACGAGGACTCTGACTTGCTAATTCCTTGACCTTTCTGGTCTTGGTGGAGTTGTTGGTGATGAAAAAGACCTTCTTACCTTTCTGGTCTTGGTGGAGTTGTTGGTGAGGAAGAAGACCTTCTTGCCATGGTCTTTGAGCAGGTTGACCACCTGGGCGGCCCCTGGCACGGCCTGCTCCCCACGCCAGATCACCCCGTCACAGTCAAACAGGACACTGTCAAGGCAAGGCAAGTTTATTTGTATAGCTCTAATTCAGAAGCATGTCTCAGAGGGCTTTACAGAGAATATGTCTAGCTAAGCACTATCAATAAACAGCAGAACAAACAGGGTTTACTGGGGGGCAATATGGTTGAAATCAATATCACGATCATTCCTGCCATTGGCAGGCTGCCAACCCTCCCGATTTTAGTGTGTCTCCCTATTTTTAACCCTTTTCTCCTGCTGGGCTCCCGGTTGGAGCTCAAGGGGTCCCTTTGCCTCTCACCTCAAGATATCTGACAAGGCATCATAATTGACCGAACAATTTTGGATCACATCACTGATGAAGCTTCGACAGACCTGACACAGCGCCGACGCTAGTAGGCACATGCGCATCACACGCTGTGATGTGCGAGGGGCGTCATCCAAGGCCTGAGTTATACCACGGTCAAAGGAAAAGTGCTGTGGATGCCCTGCAGTTTGGCCGTAATGCCCCTTCTAAAATGACCTAGAACAGTTTGGCATTCCCTGTTTTGAAATGACCACGGTGCCCTTAACAGAAAGGTGTGCATCTCCTCGTTTAAAACAACATGAGATGTAGTGAATAAACAAACTGACGTTTCCCTCAGTCATCATCGCAGCAGTGGCCTGCACGTTTGTAGCAACAACAAAAAAAAGGGTTACACTTACGTTATTGTGTGTTAATGGACATGAAATTAACTTCGCAAACTGAGCCATCTTCATTGTGGTGTATCACACTGCAGCACATTTCTCTATTAGAAGATTTCGTTTTTACGGCTTAGATTGTATTTTGGACGACGGTTCCGGGGACAATGGTGAAAAAGGTTTCGAGCCCTGGGCTCATAGCCTTTTTTCTGATAAATTCCATCATTTGTTTCTTTCTCATACAGGTACATTCTTCTGTTATCTCACATCATCACTAAACCATCTCACAGGACACCTAAAGCAGGAGTTTGCAGTCATCTGACTACAAACTCCTTCTTTAGGGTGTATAACCAGGCATTGATTCCTAGGCTCGTCCACTACACAGGGCTTGCTCGAACTGCACCTCGCCGAGCTGGCCCTGCAGCTCGCATGGCTGCTCCTTGATGACGTACTTCAGTACTTCCCTGTGCTGGAGCTGGCAACATACAGCTGTCCATGGCTGAAGAAGACGGGGGTCTGAAGCCAGACTCCCACTTCTTTCAGTTTCTGCCCCTGGGACTTGATTTTGCTCTTATGACATCACTGATGACATCATCAGTGGACTCTTATAAATTCACTGATGATGTCACAACTGCTTTTATGACAACACTGATGATGTCACAACCTCTTATGACATCACTGATGATGTCACAATGCCTCTGACATGACTGATGATGTCACAATTAATGACATCGCTGATGACATCATCACTGGTGTCACCACAAGTTCAGACTGCTGGCAGACTGCTAGGCCTGTGTGTGTGTGTGTGTGTGTGTGACGGTTTTCACCAGAGCGCAACCCCACAGCACTTCCTTTTTCTCAGCATTCGGCAAACTCTCAAAATATTCACTCGACATCGTTACTTTTGTTTTCGCTGCTCAGCTGTATAGACTGTTCACATGGAATGGTCAGTCCTGCACTTGAATGATTTTTTTTTCTTTTATGCCCATAGCAAACACTGCAACAGGAAGTGAGCGGGGGTTCAATTTAGAATGTTTTTGTTGTCAAGTTAAAACCATCTATACCTCAAATCAGAGAAAAGAGAATTTTCAGTCACTGGCCATCCAGGTGATGCGAAAATGGTGACAACTGCGATTCATATGGGGCTGCATACCAGGCTAGATTTTTTGGGTCCCTGAGACCAAACAGCCGAGGGGCCCACCTATGCACTGAGATGGCCCAATGGTATAGGCTATGAAGAGGAAGGTAGAGCGCGCACATCAACTCACAAAAGGCAGGTGCAAACTCGGTAAAAAGAAATAGAGTCCGCACTCCGCACACTGGAATATATGGCTCCCGGTTTAATAACGTTAAACGTTATTCAACAGACCGGGAGCCATACATTCCATGGTATTCTATGGTAGGCTATAGGCTAACAGCAAATAATAGTGAAAACGGGTAGCAGAAAACATCCTGAGGGGGCGGGGGTCTGGCTCCCAGGATACCAGATGTATATTAATATGGTTCATGTATGCAAAGTCACGTTTAGTAATCAAATTATAATTACCTGTCCACTGCGTCCAGCAGCTGACCGACAAGCAAGCCGCCCAGCCGCACGCATTTACACCCAGCCATCCCGGTCAGAGTAACGTTACTGTCTGCTTCAGATACTGTAGGCAGCTGCGGACGGGCTGGACTTTTCTTCCGTTAGCGACCTAAACTCACCACAATCAAACATAAGGTGAATCCAGTCAGGTTAAACACGGCCTGCCGCAGCTCTTCGGGTCCGTGGCGAGCAGCTGATTCAAGCGGCTAGCTGGTTTGACTTGAATAACTGCTGAAATTCAACGAGGAAAAGAAACGTGACCTCTTACACCACGTAGTTCAGTTCATATATGGTTCAGTCAAAGAGTATTGAAAACAAGAGTAGACTTCAAAGATGCTTTGCTGCCGCCATTTTGGCCCGAAAAACGCCTCCTTGGCCAATAGGACAACAGCACAGAACCATGACCTTCAGGCCAAAATGCCGGGTTTTTACTACGCGCGCGGTGGTGTTGCAATAGAAAGATGCATTAGCCGTGACTTCTTAAATATCGCCCACTGTTGCATCAATCTGCTTATACTTCCGCACCGGCTTAAAGGGACAGGGCAGGGCCGGCGGGGCCAGGGCGGGGCACAGGGACATGGAGGAGGGCTCTGACGGATGGACACACGAGTGTGACATCATTTTACAGCAGCAAATAGGTTGTCAGTGATTCTCAACCCCCATTTGATGAGCGTAGCCGGTGGCACAGGTGGGCATTTTGGTGGCAATGCCAGACCACTTTTATGATTTTTGAAGCGTTTTCTGAAAATTGTGTTAAAAAAAACGCATTTACGCTTCAAAAGTCATAAAAGTGGTCCTCAGTTGTGAAGATTATCTTGCTGAACACAAACTTAGCTGTTTCATAAACTTTTGTTAAACCACAGACCTTATTTCATGAATTTAATTGAAATTCCCATACAAAAATCCAATTGCCTTTTACACCTACGAACCAGGAAGTGCAGGGACATCTGAGTAAGCCTACAAAAATATGTGATCCCTGCGGTACTCTACAGTGCTCTTAAATTTAAAACTTAAAGCAATATTTCACTTCAGTATAACATTTTCACAAAATCTTCAGCATTTCACAGGTTTCAAGGTAAAAATGTCACATTAAAACCCAGTGGTTGCAGTGATAGCGGAGAGGGTCTGTATGGCCACGGCCACCATGTGCAGGGCGAAGGTGGGTACTACTGACAGTGGGGTGAGCAGGAAGAGCTGCTCCTGCGGAGTCTGCAGGCCAAAGCATTTGCACTCCTCTGCCACTAGATAGCACTGTAACGGCTGGTGGGAGAAGCCAAGGGAAAAGTCTTCAGTGTTGACTCAGCCTTCTCCTCTGGGGAGGTGCACAGCGCCTCTTCCTGGCTGAATTGTGTGGTGCTGAAGACGTAGAAGAGATTGAGGAGTTCGCAGCAGTGGGCCTCGGGGGAGATGATGACGTCATATACCCGAAAAGAGTTCCGAAAGGGGCAAAGGGCAGATGATCACTCCCTGTAATAATGGGTAGCCTACCAGGCTTTCTCTCCTTTGAGAGAGATTGGTGGCGTGAGGTTACGCATTTACAGTGAACTTTAATTCAGCTAACCTAAGAGTGAGTGACATGTAGCCTATCAGAGGAAACAAGGTGATGAAATTTACAAGAAAAATACACATTCATATGTCTGTGCAATAAGTAACTCACAGTTATATTATGGTTTGTAATTAAGTTCAACTATAGGCCCAATAAGATCTCATATCAACTCAAAGCAGACCTCCAAGTCATCATCATCATTATTCATTAACAACGCGAGAATCATCAGTCATTCTTCCTTCATCTCGGATGCACGGGTCCTATATCCTTGAGGTCGGCTCAAATGGCTTCACGCGATATACACATTATCAATCACAATCAAACTGTAGGCTACCTACCTCCGACACAATGTTGTTATCCAACCCAACGGGGCCAAGGTACTCCAAAAATATTCCGTAGCGAGACATTATTCACATGTCGGAGCCGATGCTCAAAATTTTAAACTGCAGTACACCCTCACAACCACTGCGCACTGAACCGATACATTCGGCGCTGTGGAGCAGTTGAAACCCAAAATGACACAGCAGAAGAAGGCTGTGTCTGAGCCAAAAACTTTGGCACTGGCTGTTGAATAATGTCTCGGTATTGGAAACTACGGAATATTTTGGAGTACCTTGGCCCCGTTGGGTTGGATAACAACATTGTGTCGGAGGTAGGTACAGTTTTATTGTGATTGATAACGTGTATATCGCGTGAAGCCATTTGAGCTGACCTCCCAGTGGATATAGGGGCCGCGCATCCGAGACGAAGAAGGAAGAATGACTTTTGAGTCTCGCATCGAGGCTACATCATCATCATCAGCAATTGCTCCTCCATCTGTCCCTTTGCTACATGTCCCGCAGCACATTTTGCACATAGCCTACATTAAAACAACTTAAATGCAACGGTACTAACTTTTTCGCTGCACCGTTACATTGAATGAAACAATTAGGCTCGTTTGAGATTACTTGTGGCTCGCCTGGAAAGCAGGCGAGAGCAGCCGAGTGCAGTCAGCCAATCAGAGGCAGAGAAGGGCGGGTCATGCCTTCGCCATCCTGGCAAAAAATATCGCCTGGCAATGAATCCAGCTGGATAACGATAGCTAGCTACTAGTCGGCTAACGTCAAACACAGCAGCGAGACGAGCCATGAAAAGCAGCTGGAGGCAGTGAAAGTTAGTGACGACTTACTTTGGGGACTTTAATGTATGGAAACAAAAGGAGGTTCGCCGATCATGCCGTCACCCGGAAAGGGAACTTTTTTCTAAAATTCCCACTTGGAAAAGGCTAGCTTAGGAGCTAGCTAAGCTAACAAACTATTTTGAATTGGCTTTGGGCTAACGTTCCATGGCTCTCGCTTGTTTTCCCCGGCTGTCATAACGACAGAGAGGAACAGGCCGTCTGGACTTCATGACAAACCAAAGGACACGGCTTTGACTCGACTGGAGGGACTGAAGATGAAGAAACAATTCAATCGGATGAAACAGCTCGCCAACCAAACAGTCGGCAGGCAAGTCAAGTCAACGCTGTTTACTCACTTGGCGTAAAGCTCATCAATACACTGCGTTAGCAAAGTCATTCCAATCATTTTGCTCTGACTTCAGCTCAGCTGTCGAGTTACTTTCTAGTAGAACGCTTTCTGCTAAAACATGTTAACTACGTCTACATGTCGCTAATCTAAACATTGGAGGCTATTTGGACATTGAGAATAGTCTTTTAAATGATACATGTCTGACTTGGTTTTATGGCTGACAACCACTCTAAGGCTGGGATGGAGAGTTTTCCTTGGTGTGGAATGGACTTACCCAGATGCCCTCATCATCTGAATGAGTCAGCCAGCTTGTGTGTCCACTATCAGATGTCAAATGAAAAGCAGACAGTAGCTGCATCATGGTGCATTTGCCTTGGCTGGAGTGGAGAGTTTGTCTTCCAGCCATCTGGTCGGTCGCTGCATCCTTTGGAGGTCCTTCTGTTCTCAAAATTAATCTTACCTGGTAAAATAGTGAAACAGGATGGTGAATTTTGATTTACAAGACTAATGTGCTTAAGCAATGGATGAGTTGTATACTCTATGCCAGTGGTTGTCAAAGTGTGGTCGGGGGACCCCCAGGGGTCCATAAGGGGGTTCTAGGAGGTCCCCAGCAAAAATGGGATAATTTATTTTCACTCTAATACCTTCCATAACAAGTTACACCATGACAGAATGTATGACTGTTTTGGTCAAATGTCATACACTCACACAGCAAAACTCTTATCAGATGGGGGACTCTGGGACAAAATCTTATAGGCGTCCGTGGTCTAGTTTATGTCATTTTAGGGGTCCTTGACGTGAAAAAGTCTGAGAACCACTGCTCTAAGAGCCATGCCATGTAACACTACACATCCAGCATGAATGCCAACAATCTCAGTTAATGTCTTTAAATGATAGATAAGTATCAGCCTGCACTTAAAGAATGATCTCCCTCTGACTTTGAAACTGGCTGCAGCATCCATGATATAATAGAGTACCACAGGAATGAGTCCAGAAGACCTGGACGGTTCCTTAGTCTAAACGTCAATGGCATTTTTGTATGGAGATTTTGGTTAAATGCTTGATGCTTGAAATAAGGTCTGTGGTTAACAAAGGTTTATCAAACAGTGAACTTTGTGTTCAGCAAGATAATCTTCACAAATGAGGACCACTTTATGATTTTCGAAGTGTAAATAAAAAAATTTAACGTGATTTTCAGAAAAAACCTAAAAAAACATGAAATTGGACCTCATTTGTGAAGATTATCTTGCTGAACACAAAGTTCACTGTTCCATACACTTTTGTTACCCACAGACCTTATTTCATGCATTTAACAGAAATCCCCATACAAAAATCCCATTGACTTTTACACGTAGGAACCAGGAAGTGCAGGGAAAGCCATCCCTGCGGTACTCTGTAGCTTAATGGATCCAGCTTTGGAGAATGGAGTTTGAATAATGAAAAGATGTTGTGCAGTCGCTCTACCTGTTAACTCATGTCATTATGCTGATGTGCGATGATACAAAGTCCACATCTGGAACTGGAAAGTAGCCATGTGATTGGCAGACAGGAGGGAAAGACTATCAATGGATGTTTGGACTCAGGCTCTTGGGATGAGTGGTGTTTTGTGTGTCTGTGGCTCTGTGTGTGTGGCTATTTGTTTGTGCTTGTTCCTGTGTGTGTGTGTGTGTGTGTGTGTGTGTGTGTGTGCGGGGGGGGGGGGGGGGGGGGGGGGGAGTAGTGTTGCACGATTTTTGGGCAGAAGGTGCGATTTGTGATTATTGTGGACAATATTGTGATTGTGATTGCGATGTAATAAACAAATGGTATGGATGTGCCAGTAGTATGGGTTTTTGATGGTATGATAACCTTGGACAAAAATACCACATTTTCACGGTATCACAGACTAAAGTACATGAAATATATTAACACACAGCTCACAGCGGGTGAGCCGATGCCTATATTATTTATTAGTTATTATTAGTTGGTATATAAAAGGGGCAAGTGGGCAATGTCTGTCTGTTCTCTGTTTAAATTTTTGTCCCACTGATGATATCATAGTGATATCATAAGCGCAAAATCTTCTCGTGACATCAAAGATGATGTCATAGGCACTGATGATGTTATAGGCATTGTGACATCATCAGTGATATTCTTATTCATCTGATATAAGCGAGTGACATCACTATGCCAATATCAATCAATTACATCTCTTGTCTCACAATATACGTCACGGTCACACCAACACCAACATAGCCTGGCGGTGGCAGGGGAGAAAGTTATGATGTCACGTCACTTACACACGACTGGTTGTGTGTAGTGTTTCTAATTTAGAACTTATAGTGCAACAGTTTTATGACAAACTGCAACTTTCTTGACTTGCAAAGTAATCTTTTAAATTGACAAACATCATATGTGTACTTCATGGCACAATTTTCAAACGGGATCAAAAAACATTGTCTCTCCATTCACCAGCACTGACATTTTTTCAGATGCCTCTCCTCTCCTCTCCTCTCCTCTCCTCTCCTCTCCTCTCCTCTCCTCTCCTCTCCCCTCCTCTCCTCTCCTCTCCCCTCCTCTCCCATCCCATCCCCTCCTCTCCCATCCCCTCCCCTCCTCTCCTCTCCGCTGCCCCCTGGGTTCCTGTGATTGTGTGAGGCAGAACATGCTGTCTAGCACTCAGCACCTCAGAGGAAAATCTTTCCTTCTTATTCTACAAACAGGAAACTGCTTTCCAGAGAAGTGCTGCCAGTGCTGAGAGAGACAGACAGACTGACTGACTTTAACTGTTACATTCATGCTGACATTAGGGATGTCAACAATTAATCAAAGATTGATTGATTGATCAATCGATCATTAAAGAGATACTCAACACTTTTTCCACTTTTTTCTGCTGAAATCAATATATATTGGAAATTAGCTGTGTTCTTGATGAATCCAGGTCAAAGTCCTGACATTTAAATCTGAGTAATTCCTCATCTCTTCTCACATACCTATGCAGTTCCATACATCACGAAAAGGCAAAAAGGCCAGACGTTGAGTCAAATTTCCCTCTCTTTCTATTGGCAGAGCTCTTGATCAGTGATGTAGCTCGATCAGTGACGTCAACAAACCCAGCCCGCCCATCTCTCGTGCCTAGGCCCCTCCCAGCCAAAGTTGATAAAAGTGCCTACACACCACGCTGGGCCTATGGAGTGTGGAGTGTGGAGAACAATGCCAGAGCCCGCTCTGCTCGATCCAAGCATGTTTTCTGCATTATATATTCAGTAAAAAAAAAATCATATCAGCGCATATCGGCAAACATTTAAGCCGATACAGATTTAACGCCAAATTGGGGCAATATAGAGACAGTCCGCATGTCTGGGAACGCCCACAAAATGTTAAACGGCTGGCGCGCGAGTGGGGTAAAACCGCCCATATATCTCATGGGCTGACTCACCAAAAGACGGTGCTGCAGCTCTAAACTACAGGTTTGGGGGTTCTAGAGCAGAACACAAGACGTCTGCTCAGATGTGCGTTTACTGCAGTGGTTAAATCCCCGATCGTGTCTGCCTGGGTTGGGCTATCAGCTAAATTCTAACTTTTCTGAATGGATAGAACAGGGGTTTTTACCCCACCCTGACCACGCCCCCAGCCAGGCTGAGCCAGCTAAACCAGCGTCTATGACGAGACGTGGCCTCAACCTATCGCACATCGGTACCGATATAACGCTATGCCGATAAATCGGTCGGGCTCTAATTGGGTCTATCCATTTTTTTCCACATTGCTTGTTGCAATGTTTTTTCCAAAGATGGTCTCTTGAAGGTTTCTCTGCTGCCTGTTCAAGTTGAGTTTAGCTCACGTGGGCGGGCGCACATTGCTGCACATTTAGATGTTGTGATTGGTCACACATAAGCACTTGTATACCACACCAGCAAAGCTGTCAGGGTGACTGAAAATATAACAAACACTTCAGTATTGTCTAATTACACGCTTATTAATTGTCTAAATCTAGGCTAAAATTGCGATAATGTCCAAATATCTAGGATTAATTGAGCAACCCTAATATCTGGAGACAGTGGCAAGTGTTTGTCAGGGGCGTGGCACTTTGCCATTGTGTGCATGACGCATGGTTTTACCCTATCCCTGCTTTCTGTTAGTGCCTCCACCATAACACACACCAGAGAACACTCCATCAATGTAATGTTAGGTCTAGGGGTGTCACGATACACTCAGTTCACGATACGATACACGATAACAATACGATATTTTAACAATATTTTTTTGCCAACGATTTGTAAATTGAGGGGGCATCCTCCACGCTAATTTGAGTAATTTCACCATTTTCATCCTCCGTGTCTGTAACGTCCCTTGTCTGTTCAAACAAAGCAATGAAAAGGAGAGCGAGCATGCAATCAGATGCAGATCAGTGCCACCATGTTCAGCTTCTTTTTCTCGCGATATGAGATTTCATCTCAACGATACATATTGTCACGTTTTGATATCGCGATATATCGTGGGACGATATATTGTGACATCCATCCTAGTTAGGTCTAATGTTAGGTCAGCTCCACACAATGAGCAACATGAGGGAGATCGTATGGGCTGATTCTCCTCCCTCCTTTCATCTTGCTCCAGTATCCATTACCTTATGTGCCTCAAGCTGCCAACTGTTGCAGACTCCACCTGCTCCTCAGCCTGCTGGTTGTGTTGAGTTCTATTGTGCTTATGGCTGCAGTGTTGTCTTACTCCTCTCCCACTTTGATAGTAATCACCAGGGTTACCATTCTAAATCACCAGGGTTACCATTCTAAATCACCAGGGTTACCATTCTAAATCACCAGGGTACCATTCTAAATCACCGGGGTTACCATTCTAAATCACCAGGGTTACCATTCTAAATCACCAGGGTTACCATTCTAAATCACCAGGGTACCATTCTAAATCACCAGGGTCACCATTCTAAAGCAGGGGTACTCTGCTGTGTTCTGATAG
Organism: Poromitra crassiceps; assembly: GCF_964638095.1. NCBI lineage: Eukaryota > Metazoa > Chordata > Actinopteri > Beryciformes > Melamphaidae > Poromitra > Poromitra crassiceps. The sequence continues at coordinate 16,633,012 of NC_139626.1, forward strand.
GCTGATGAGTGATGACTAGAGCATGGGTAATCTGCTGTGTTCTGATAGGCTGATGAGTGATGACTAGAGCATGGGTAATCTGCTGTGTTCTGATAGGCTGATGAGTGATGACTAGAGCATGGGTAATCTGCTGTGTTCCATGGTATGGAAAATGGTATTGAGTGTGGATATTTCCATGCGTCTTGATATCAAAGTTAGACATTCTAGTATCGTGACAAGCCTAGGGGTGGGAATCGCTGAGTAGCTCACGATACGATATCGTCACGATACTTGGCCCTCGATAACGATATTATCATGATACAGCGATACTGCGATAATCGATATATTGGAAGACGATACATCACGATACCTGTGTAACTGAAGAGAAAAAAATACCCCTAAAAGGCAAGAAGCAGGTATTATGTATTTATTAGCAGAATTGACATGAACTCTCTGAGTTCACTCACTCACTCATACCATACCACGGAGGAAAAGTTACACATTAAGTTTTTATTATTATTATTAAAACAAGAAAACCTATATAACCTACCTACCTATATAATTTCTAAAAGTAGATATTAATGATCAAACATTTCCATTCATGTAGCCTACAGTATTTATGTTTTTGTTTCAACTACAAACATAAATAAACGTCAACTTGAAACTATGTTTGAACTACCACACACAGCATAATATTTTAGCCTGTTTATTATTATTTTTTTTTTTTATTTTTTTTATTTTTTTAAATAAACATATCGATACTTGGTGCCAGTGTATCGATAATGTATCGCAAGTGGAAATATCGCGATACCGTGAGTATCGATATTTTGTCCCACCCCTAGCACAGACAGTGACACACTTCCTCCAAAGGCTGCTGCTTCGTAGAGCTGCCACGATAATCGATTAGGCGATCGACAGAAAATTAATCGGAATCGACAACTATATTGATAATCGATTAATTGTTATGAGTACAATTTTAAGAGAAAAGGTCTAAATTCTCTGATTCCAGCTTCTTAAATGTGAATATTTTTTGGTTTCTTTACTCCTGTATGACAGTAAACTGATATTATCTTTGACTTGTGGACAAAACAAGACATTTGAGGGCGTCATTTTTTGGACATTGGGAAACACTGATCGTCATTTACTACCATTTTCTGACATTTTATAGACCAAACAACTAATCGATTAATCGAGAAATAATCGACAGATTAATCGATTGTGAAAATAATCGTTAATGGCACCCCTGGATCTGTCAGCCACGGTGGGGTCAGCTCCATGTGCTCGAGGTCAGCTGATGCAGGCAAAACAATAGTTGTTTTTGCTCTGCTCCAGGTCAGGACCCAGGCTATAGACAGCCTGTTTCTGCCTCTCTGACAGTCCTGTGTGAGGCTGCTTCACACAAGCGTTGCATTTATAACAGCTCCTAATGTGATTGGGAGCAGTTAGTCTATGATCCAGACTGTAGTATTGTGTTCACCAAAAAGCCGGCCCTACTTGATGAATGCACTGCTTTTCATCATTCATTGTTTTTATTTATTTATTTATTATTTTTTGCACTATGTTGTAACGGAGTCTACAGCACAAGAATTTCACACGTGATACTTGTACTACGGAGTGACAATAAAAATCTTGAATCTTGAATCTTGAATCCAGATCAATCCTTCGACAGAAGCCCTGTTGAACATATAGGCTGTGTATGAAATGCAAGGAATCCACCCATATAGCTACATTAGCTACTATCTCTAGGTAGGAACTTAACACATTCACTGCCAGCTGTTTTTTTTTTTTTACTGTAGGTAGGTTCTGCCAGAGGGGTTTTTTGAGGATTCTGGCTCATCTTTCAAGACCTGAGGATTCTTTTCTGCTAAGATTTTGTGAACACAAAATATCTAAAAAGAACTAATAGAATGTGTGCTTTCTCTGTCTAAAAGAGTTAGTTTGTAGAGTTAGTAGTTATGTAGGCATTAGCACTTGAATACAGCATGGTTTCAGCGTCTGAAAATTTATTCTGAGATAAATGGCTTTTTGTGAAATTCGATAGAACAGTCACTTTAACCATTCATTTTTGGCATCAGTAAGACGTCAGACATCTAAACAATAGTTTTGAACAGTAATTTCCTCCATAACAGCAGGAAACACCCCTCTCCTTCAAACTCCTCCCTCCGTGTGTGTTCTTCTTGGCTGCAGCGGGCGTGTCACAAGCTCGTTTCTGTTGCTCCTGTAACCTCGCGTCACCAGGCTCGCTGCTGCTGCCTGTCTGCTGGCGGCCGCTGTGCAAGTCTGGATATGGGCTCGCTCGTTTCTTGGAGTTTCGGTTGAGAGCTTTGATGAAGCTTTTGCGATTCTGGTCATATTTATGCTGCGTGTTTCAAAGTGTGTTCCACCCGTAATCTATTATGCAAATTTGCAATCCCGCACCGCCAGCAATCAGCCAATCCATTTTCATGAGAATGGCTTCCTCACACTGCTTTTTGCTTGCCTTCCTCTAGTCAGGAGAGCACTGTCGCCACTTAGTGGGTCGGTGGAATGGGTTGTACACGTTCGGTGGCTTCAATATTTATATAAGAGATGTAAAAGGGTTAGATGCACATCCCACGGTCAAAAAAAAAAAATCATTTTTTTGACGTATTAATACGTCATTGGCAGTCAACCGTTGGATTTTTTTTGACGGATTAATACGTCATTGGCAGTGAATGTGTTAAGTTGTAATTTTTAAGTTTTAGGCTGTCTGAAACAGGTAGGATACATTATTTGCAACGTTTCTAGGTATCTATTTATGGCAAATGTTTGAGGAAGCATGCAGTGGTTCCTTAGGTGGGGTAGGATAACACCTTGCGACCCTGCTAAGCTAACCGACGAACCAAGAAGAATGAAACTAGCTCCAAACGTATGTTTAACGGCAGCGGCCAAAAGCTCTCGCAAGAGAGAAAAGTGACACAATGTTTTAAAAAGAGTGTTTTAAAAGGAATCTTAGACTCTACATACACTCATACACACAATCAAATTGTAGTCCTCAGGCTAGCTTGAGTGCTAGCGTACCTTGCTAAATTGTTTCATCTGGTTCTAATTAGCTTTTATCTCTTGTTTTCATCTCGCTTTTTCTTATGTGATACATGTTTTTTGTGATACATGTTTTTTAGTATATTCTATTTGTGTATTTTATCTTATAACAGGGCGTGGTTATTGCTTATCCTATGTGGGGTTAGAAATCACGTGTCAATAACGCCAAACATGACTTCATTTTAGTGCGGTCAGTCAAAGAAAGTGGTCATGTTTGTTATTTAGCGAATGGGTGTTGAACGTTTTTCTCTTGCGGGAGGTTTTGTGGGCGCGGCCATTGGAGGAAGTTTGGGGGGAGAGCTTCGTTCTTCGTCGATTGTAGGGTCGCAAGGTATTATGGGATATCCTAACCCACCAAAGGTACCATACCATTGTATGGTTCCTCGAAAATTGGGACCTTGAAAGGTTGCAAATTCAGTGAAGTTATGTATCAAACTGGTTTCAGACAGCCTAATTACAACTTCCTATATAGCTCATTCACTTGAGAATCAGACACTACTAGGTTCATTGCTTTTTGTACACAGCCACTACACCAGAACATGGTTTCCATACTGTGGCTTCATAATCATCCTCTGTCTGTATGTGTGTGTACATTGTGGTGTGGGTGGCGCAGAATCCCTCCTCCTCCCCCTCCTAGCTACACCTCTTGTCTCTAGCCTTCTGAGGTTCTGGGGGTTGGAGATCCACACTACATCTTTCACCGACCTCACCATCTTGGAAATGGTACTCTTCAGCTTCAGCCTCTGTTTCTCTCTCTGTTCCCTCTGCCTCTGTGTTGTAATTGAAAGCAGCTGTGGGACGCTTTCACGAGGTTACTACAGTTCAGAGAACCAGTGCCCGTGCTGCGTTCAGAGCTCCAGTGAGCCAAAACACACTGACTGCAGCTCAGTTCAGTTAAAAGGTTGAACATACACCAGGAAAGGTTTGTACCTCATCGATTTAGACGCAACAAAATACAAAATTCTTACAGACACACATACGTCACTAACTGCACGCCGTCACGCCCACATGGAAGCCAGCTGGAATAAATGTCAGGGAAAACACAAGCCTCTCGCCATTCGCCATTGACTTACGGTAAATGTAAAATAGCAGTACTGACTTATTATGAGCCAATATCTCCTCGTCATTGCCTTCCACACCTGCGGCAGCCAGGCTCTCCACCACGCGCTCTTTGCTCTTATTTGACTTTATATTTGTGGTAAGCTTTTTCATTCACCTATCATACCTGCGCTTTTTACCTCTGCTAAATTGACTGTATGTTGGCCCAATCAATCAATCATTTAATCAATCGCTCGCGCTTGTTGCCCGACTGCATTTCCTTTCAAAAACACGTTTGGTAGCCTATGGAGAGCCATTTGCACTAGTTGCCACTGATGGGCTATTGTGCGCATGACTGACCCCTTGTATTAGCACTGTTGCAATTCCAATTACTTATCTGTGTCTCTGCTCATTTGCATTAGTGTCCTCTAGAGAGAGAGTGGCGTCAGCGGAGGACCAAAATGCGAGACTCATTAGCCAATGAACAGCCAGGAATGGGTCTCGCGCTACTTTTGCATGCTAAAATAAAGCTGATAATATACAATTTGATTCAAGGGGGGAAAACCCCTTTCAGAGCACAACACAAACTGTCTATTTTGCTGTAGTCTCGCTAGCCAGCCTCTCTTCCCTTCCGTCAGAGAGTCTGGCGCCGCAGGTTTCCATTGTGAGATTGCGAAAAAAATGCTCTGTTTGGGTTAACCAATCATCCTCGTCTTGGGCGGTGCTTAGCGTTAGTGCCCTTGGAAAATCGTTTCGGGGTGGAACTTGTGCCGAGCAAGTCAAGTTTCAAGTCAAGTTTATTTATATAGCCCTAATTCACAAGCATGTCTCAGAAGCAAGCCTTCTTTATTGCACAATCCAAATTTTCTTCAAAACTTGCCATTTTTAGCGTGTAGCAACGAGTTAGCCTGTAGGTTTCTGTCGTTAGCTTTCTACGCTAGCTAGTTAGCGTCGTTGTTTTCACATTCGGCGGCCGGGAGCATTACAGCGACACACATGGGAGCTGATTGACATGGTCGGAGCCAATGACAGAGCGTGTGACAGCCGCTCGAATGGGAGAGCAGCTTTAGAGTAGGGGAGGGCTTATCCCTGTTGCCTGTTTCCATGGCGCCAGACTCTCTGACGGAAGGGAAGAGAGGCTGGCTAGCGAGACAAATTTTGCTGCAACTCGACAGTGCTGCTTAATCCAGGACCTTACTTCCTGGAACGCTTGAGAGTAAAAAATGGGTCCATTGGAGTGAATGGAGATGTCGAGACTCTTCTATCTACACGGCTCTGGTTTGCATGCCATGATACGGTTATCAGCTTCAGTCTGCGGTGGTGAGGCGTAGCGGAGCCTGGCAGAGATCTGCACTCCACTGAGTGCACTTTTCTAGTCATGTAAGTTATTGATCCATCTCAGCACCAGTGCCACAACAACAAATTCCTCTGAACTTTAATTGTACTTACTTACACAATTTATCTTAACACCACCGTATCTCTTCTCTTCCTTAATGTTTGGTGGAAATTCAGTCCGCTGATCATAGAAGTTGTTTTCCTTTCATAACTCATAATCATGCCACTTGAGTGTGTAGGTCTTTCTGTGTGTGTGTGTGTGTGTGTGTGTGTGGGGGGGTGTGTTTGTGTGTGTGTACACGCCTCACAATGTGACATCTGTGCCTCTTAACCACAACACCGTTGCCATAAACAGTGGGGGAATACTGACAATGAGCAACGAGGATGATTTATGACATGAATTATCACTCGACACCCACAAACATCCTTTATATGCTTTTTCCTATCGGTGTCCCACAATCAATCTTACACAGAGCCATTGTGTAAATGCAGCCTGCCTGAGAGTTGCATGCACAGGATACCTCTCTAATCCAATCACCAGACTAAATCACTGCAGGATACCTCTCTACTCCAATCACCAGACTAAATCACTGCAGGATACCTCTCTACTCCAATCACCAGACTAAATCACTGCAGGATACCTCTCTACTCCAATCACCAGACTAAATCACTGCAGGATACCTCTCTACTCCAATCACCAGACTAAATCACTGCAGGATACCTCTCTACTCCAATCACCAGACTAAATCACTGCAGGATACCTCTCTACTCCAATCACCAGACTAAATCACTGCAGGATACCTCTCTACTCCAATCACCAGACTAAATCACTGCAGGATACCTCTCTACTCCAATCACCAGACTAAATCACTGCAGGATACCTCTCTACTCCAATCACCAGACTAAATCACTGCAGGATACCCCTCTACTCCAATCACCAGACTAAATTACTGCAGGATACCTCTCTACTCCAATCACCAGACTAAATCACTGCAGGATACCTCTCTAATCCAATCACCAGACTAAATCACTGCAGGATACCTCTATACTCCAATCACCAGACTAAATCACTGCAGGATACCTCTCTACTCCAATCACCAGACTAAATCACTGTAGGATACCTCTCTACTCCAATTACCAGACTAAATCACTGTAGGATACCTCTCTACTCCAATCACCAGACTAAATCACTGCAGGATACCTCTCTACTCCAATCACCAGATTAAATCACTGCAGGATACCTCTCTACTCCAATCACCAGACTAAATCACTGCAGGATACCTCTCTACTCCAATCACCAGACTAAATCACTGCAGGATACCTCTCTACTCCAATCACCAGACTAAATCACTGCAGGATACCTCTCTACCAGTGGTGGCTGGTGAGCTTGGAACCAGGGGAGGAAGCTAGTGCGGCGACCGAAGGTCGTCGCCCCTTTTCGGCGGCGACCTTCGAAATTTGGGCTTTTTTTTTTCACGTGTGCGCGCGCGCGCGCGCGCATGTATTTGCCATGTTTCCCATGCTGTCAAGCCTCTTAGCTTTCCACCCAGTGAGGAGCATTGCATTAGCACCCAGTGAGAGGACTACAGGACGGAACAGCACCTGGCACCTGAGGCGGTCCCAGGGAAAATATGACGTGTGCTCTGCTGCTGATACTCTCACCCACAAGCAGTTTTTGCCCAAAACGCCCAAATCTCATTTTAAATTAGCATTAGGATTAGACTGTTGTGATGTCATTATTCAGTTTTAACCATCAATAATTGTTCCTTTTCTCATTATTTCATTTCTCAGAGTAAATACTGTATATTTATTTCGAGATTTTTGTCAATTATTTGTGCTGTTATGGTTATAATTAGCCTAGTTACTCACTTCTACACTATCTTAGATTGTGTTACTTATGGATGGCATGGAATTATAGTGAAAATAGATTATCCCCCCTTTTTGCTGGGGACCCCACTTTGAAAACCACTGGCTTAGGCTAGAACTGTTGCGAGAAGGTTTCAGGATTTATCTCTATGCATTAGGCTGTGATTACTATTTATATAAATCTATTTATTCACATAGATTCATGATATATTATGGTATACAGCCTACCTGTGACATCAATGTTTTGATTCATCCTATGATGTCTCACACTCAGGTGTGCTTTCACAAGACAGGTGTTGTCCATTCAATCAGCTAACCTGTCTTTATAATGGCTGTCTTGCACTGTTTGTATGATACTTGACAAAGTCTATGGCCGAAACTGTTGTCAAATAGCGTTAAATTACACTTAATTGCATCTGGAACGAGAGTGTGTCTTCCTGTGAACAGTGCTGCACTACTCATTTAGTTATCAACTTTGGAGCGTTATTTACCCCCCCTTCCCGACATCCTAGGTTGACATGCTTCATCCCAATCGATTCCTTATTTCTTCTACTTTCATATGATATAAAGATCACCACTCAAGCTTTAAAATTGAGCCCGCTGTCAGCTATCGATTTACAGGCCAAATTCAGTTAAAAAATGTGTGAATCTAAAGTTCGCGGGTTTTAGTATAAGAAATTACAGGATGAAACTTCAATACGACAAAAATAGCGCTGCTCGGTGAACCATTTCCACGCCGAATTTAATAGAAGGTTCGGATAACTTGAAATCAATTGACTTACTTGAATATCCGTGCTGTCTGTAGGGGAAACGCTGCAGTCGAGACGTTGCAAATATTCCAGTTTTCTGACATTGCAAAAAGCCCGTATCGCGCAGCTCGTCTCCCCGCAACTCGAAACTCGTTTTGGTGGTAATCCAATATCAACGACTTGTCTGGCTTGTGAACACTTACTGATTGATAAAAAAGTAAATAAAAATAAGAGGGAAATATGATATGCTGCTACTGTCTCAGTAAATCCTTCCTGTCAGGTCAAGCAGTGGATTTCACCTCCTTGATTCAGCGTGACCACAGACCAGCCAGTGGAACAACGTTGCCGATTTTCAGACGTATTCAGCATTGGACAATACAGAATGTCAATCAATGTCAAGCAATCTATCAATCAAACAACAACCAATTAGGGTTTCACCTGGTTTCACGGGCTAAGGGAGAGCTCCCCTCCTCCTCAATCTGATTCGTTGGAAAACACATCACTCTCACTGTTTTCTGTGAATTGCAAGTCTTTTTCAACCAATCTTATTTTTTCATTAGATAAATTACCAAATAAATCAAGCCCACAGGGCGGGTGTTTTTTTAATCCCCTCCCCCATGCTGGGACCAGGGCCAGAGTGACTCGTCTGCATGGAGCTATATAATGAATGAAAAAATGAGCATCTGCACATAAGAAAAAACACATTTGATTGATATTTTATTATAAAAAAAAATATGAAAAATGAAAAATATAAAAATAAAAATAAAAAATATATTTTTTTAATATATATTTTTTTTATATAAAATCCCCAATCTAATAGAGGAGGACCATCCTCCTATGCCTCACTGGAAAAACCTCCTCTGCTCTCTACTCCAATCACCAGACTAAATCACTGCAGGATACCTCTCTAATCCAATCACCAGATTAAATCACTGCACGATAGGACGAATCAGCGTGACATCATGACAACAAAAAAGCACTTCGGGGGGTGCCACTGCAGCAGTGAACTAGTATGAAATAAAGCTGAAAAGCTGTGCCAAACAAACGTTAATATCTCAAAACTAGACATGACATTTCATGATAAATGTCATGATATGGTATCAAGATATGGTATCACGATATGGCGCCAGTGTATCGATAATGTATAGCAAGAGGAAGTACAGTATTTCGATATTTTGGCACAGCTCTAGTAGCAACTAGGGGTGTCAAAATTAATTGTTTAATTGATGCATCGCGATGCGGACGTGTTGCGATGCATCGAATCGGATTGTTGACAGATAATCGCTAAATCGTTTACGTTTAAATTTATGTTGACCTTCGGATTTTAAAGCGCATTATAAGTAAAAAGGGAGTTGCTATTTATCTGACTCTATTGATTGATGAAAAAGTAGCCATGTGCAGTATATAGAACATTGAGGATGTGATACTTGTAGCTGCGATACTTTGAACTGTATCGAGATGCATCGTGGAATCAAATCGTTGACAGATTAATGGTAATGGCATGGTGAGGCCAGTGAAGATTCACACTAGAGCCCGACCGATATGGGATTTTTGAAACCGATACCGATTTTAGGGAATAAAAATTTACCGATACCGATAATATCGGCCGATATATATATTTTTTTATCATCAAATGTTTATCCCCCATTAGTGCTAATCCCCCATTAGTGCTAATTTTTTATTTATTTATCCTGGTTGCTGCTCCACCCTCTGCCGATCTGGGGAGAGCCGAAAACTGGCTTCATGCTTCCACATGGGCAGTTAGCCAGCTGCTTCTTTTCACCTGACAGGGAAGGGGAGGATCACGCTATTCCAACGAGTTCCCCTCCCTCCGAACAGGCGCCCTTAACGACCAGAGGAGGCACCACATCAGCAACCCTCAAATATCAAACACTTGACAAAGATATGATTGAGTTGACATGAATTGAAATATGTGATGTAGGCAGGATATTTTACAGCTTATTAACACATTCACTGCCAGCCGTTTTTTTTTTACTGTAGGTAGGTTCTGCCAGAGGGTTTTTTTGAGGATTCTGGCTCATCTTTCAAGACCCGAGGATTCTTTTCTGCTAAGATTTTGTGAACACACAATATCTCAAAAGAACTAATAGAATGTGTGCTTTCTCTGTCTAAAAGAGTTAGTTTGTAGAGTTAGTAGTTATGTAAGCATTAGCAGTTGAATACAGCATGGTTTCAGCGTCTGAAAAATTATTTTGAGATAAACGGCTTTTTGTGAAATTCGATAGAACAGTCACTTTAGTTTAACCATTCATTTTTGGCATCAGTAAGACGTCAGACATCTAAACAATAGTTTTGAACAGTAATTTCCTCCATAACAGCAGGAAACCCCCCTCTGCTTCCAACTCCTCCCTCCGTGGGCGTTCTCCTCCGCCCTCCTTGGCTCTGCAGCGGGTCTGTGACAAACGAGTTGCTGCTGCCTGTCTGCTGGCGGCCGCTGTGCAAGTCTGGATATGGGCTCGCTCGTTTCTTGGGGTTTGTGTTGAGAGCTTTGATGAAGCTTTTGCGATTCTGGTCTTATTTATGCTGCGTGTTTCAAAGTGTGTTCCACCCGTAATCTATTATGCAAATTTGCAATCCCGCACCGCCAGCAATCAGCGCGAAAACGAAAGCGTTTTCGCCAATCCATTTTCAAGAGAATGGCTTCCTCACACTGCTTTTTGCTTGCCTTCCTCTAGTCTGGGAGAGCACTGTCGCCACTTAGTGGGTCGGTGGAATGGGTTGTACATGTTCGGTGGCTCCAATAATTATATAAGAGATGTAAAAGGGTTAGATGCACATCCCACGGTCAAAAAAAAAAAAATCTTTTTTTTGACGTAAAAACACGTCATTGGCAGTCAACCGTTGGATTTAGTTTGACGTAAAAACACGTCATTGGCAGTGAACGTGTTAATAAACTCAATGCAATGAAACAGTAAACTTAACTGGGAATTTAATAATTATAAATAACTAGAAATACAAAAACACAATAGAACAAATAGTTAAGAAAAAATATCAAATATACACAACATGCTATATATATATAAAAAAATAAATAAATAATAATAATAATATCGGCGCCAAATATTACCGATACCGATATATTGGTAATCGCCAATATCGGCCGATAATATCGGCGGGCCGATAATATCGGTCGGGCTCTAATTCACAGCCCTAGTAGCAACAGTAGCGAGCAGACAGCCAGCAGCCTCTGAGGGTGTTGATAAGCAGTATGAGCTGAGCCAGCGATTCCCTGCCTTCTCTATTTAAGTGAATCTAATCTGTCTGACCTCCAAAGTCCAACTCAATTACTTGACTATGAATAGGATCAGGCATGTAAGACATTGTCAGGCCTGCTAGCTTTCTGTATGATTCTCTCATTCTCTCGAGGTGGTAGTGTTTCCTGGTTCCAGGGCAGGTTGTGTGCCAGGGGTCGAGGGTTAACTAGTTTGCAGCACAGTTATACAAGGATTCTGCAAACCCTTAGTCATATCGTCCAGATTCTGGCCAAAGCTCTGGTTAACATGTTACATGACTGATGATGTCACTGATGATATTACCAATTTGCCGAAATTTGAATGTTTGGTGTCCCTAGATTTTTGTGACATCAAAGTGGGGTCACAACAAGCCAAAAAAGGTTGGGAACCCGTTACCTAAAAACAACAATGCTCAAATAATCTACAAATAGTCTAGGGAAACAAGCGATTGTTGACCTCATAACTACTAGCAGCAAGCTAAACGAACGGAACTTCAATATTAAATGTTAGCTGCTGTAGTTAGTAGCAGCCGGTTGCGTTTATGTTACCAGGGTCACACATGGAGTGTCTGCCTTGGTGACATTGTTGCAGGGTGTCTCGAAAGGAGGAATTTTGTTGATGGAAGTTTCCTTAATTGGCATTCCCTGGACAGGGAGCAGGGAGTAATGTTTATGGACACTGTGGAACAGAACGCAACCACTGTACAGTGCAACACAGTCCTGATTAGGGCTGCACGATATTGGAAAAAACTGACATTGCAATATTTTTTTATTCTGCGATATATATTGCGATATGAAAAAAACTGGAATTTTCACCAAAAGTCTTGAATAGGTCTATCAAGCCTTGCCTGTTTAAGAAGATGGCCTAGTGGGTAACGTGCACGGTTGACGTAGTAGGAGGTGAGTGTGTTTTTAGCCGCAGCCAGGGTGAGTTGCAGGATCCTAAGTGAGTAAAGGTACTATAGTTAGTAAGAAAATAGCTTAGAATGTCACAGAGAGGGCGTGCATTACTGTATGTTATGAGTTAATTTGCCTTACTTGACATTGCACGCTCTGCGATGTGACTATTGCGCATGTGCACATTGCGATGACGATGCTGAAACGATATATTGTGCAGCCCTAGTCCTGATCTGTTAGCGCTAATCTCTACCCTCTGTTGTTTTCTCCTCCACAGAGCGGAGAAAACCGAAGTCCTCAGCGATGACCTCTTACAGGTAAATAGTCAGTCTGTAGACCTCAACACCTGTCCCATTTCACTCCCTGGCTGCACTCACTCACATGGCTTCATCAGGCAGATGTTGGAGAATACTTTTAGTCCAAAACATTACATTACGTCATTTGGCAGACGCTTTTGTCCAAAGCAACTTACATTAACACATTTTTGTCAGCAATAGAGCAATCAACTATGCAACACAGTCTATGACAGCTACAACTTCTGAAGAAATAGTGGTAAAGTTTATTTGTTTTATTTTTTATTTTTTGGGAGAAAGATGTTAGTTCAAGAAGGGGACAGGTGGAGCCTGAAAAGGTGTGTTTTAAGTTTTTGCCGAAAGATTGGCAGTGAAGCGGCAGTCCTGACCATAGGTGGGAGCTCATTTCACCATTGCGGTGCCAGGGACGAGAAGAGTCGCGATCGAGATGAGCGACTTTTGAGCCCCCGTAGCGAAGGAGGGGCGATCCTTTAGTACAGTGATCCTCACTATTTCTTCGATGAGAGCCGCACTGGCAGGACAAAGTCAATAGGAGAGCCACTTTTACCGCAAAACACCAAAACGTCGCTGGTGACGCTAATGTTTTAGCTAACCTGTTCACATCTATGTTCGCAATGGCATCCCAAGTATCATCATACTATTATGGGATGCGATGCGAACAGTTGTATTATGGGATGTGCGTTTCCCAGGCAACGACACACGTTGACACGTTTTGGAACAGCGCTGCACGCTGGCACAATACTCCTAAAAGCAAAATGCTTATTGTTTTTGAATGATTTGGCACCTTCTATTACTGTCAACACCAGTATTGTTGTATTGTAATAATATGCCATAAAGGTTTATTGAAATTTTGGGGAGAGCAGGGGAGGGGGATTTTTTTTTTTTTGTGTGCAAATTCTTAGAGCCGCCAACTAAAGCTTCGAGAGCCGCCAGCGTCTCGCGAGCCGCGCAATGAGGAACTAGGCTTTAGTAGCTGGCTCACGGTTTGCATTATTAGTGTATTATTCACATTACATTAGCCTAGATCATGGTTTTGTCTAAAAACTAAAAACCATATGAAATAATGTGAAGTTGTTTAAAATGCTTTTGTATACCCCTCTATCAAATAGCCTCTGCTAGTTCTTTTGAAGAGTAAATACTAAATGTTTTTCCTGTAGAACAACGCAGGTTTGTTGCAGAAAAGCTGCCAGTCAGCAGGTTAGGTTCAGGTTAGGTTCGCGACCCAGAGTTTTCTCTCTTTCTGCAACTGAAAAAAGTGTTGGGCAGTAAAGTAATGCGTTTCTGTAATTTTATTACTTTCCCCGCAAATAGTAATGTAAAGTATGTAGCATGGACCAAGCTCTACAAGTTGTCTTTTCGGATTTTTGAAATCTCCTTTCTTTTTGAAGATATTAAAGCCAGGGATAGTTCACATTTTTTAAAGTCTAGCCCTATTTGCTACTTACCAATGATGATGTTGATTGGTAGAGTTCTTTCTCAGCACAATCCATCATGTTCCTCATAGTAACTTTGGAAAGTTTGGCAAAAGCGAATGTAGGGTCAATGGGGTCACGGTCCTGTATGTACGTACAAGCTGAGGCTACAAACTGTGGCTCACTAAAACTTAATCCACAGTGCACACACAATACTTAGCCCACGGGTCCTTGAAATCCTTGAAAGTTTGTGCATTTTTGGGGAAAACATCAAGGCCTTGAAAGTTTTTGAAAATAGACATAAGTGTGTGTGCGTGTATGTGTGCGTATATATATATATATATATATATATATATATATATATATATATATATATCAGAGGAGGTTTTTCCAGTGAGGCATAGGAGGATGGTCCTCCTCTATTAGATTGGGGATTTTATATTAAAAAAAATATTATCATTTTTCTTTTCTTTTTTTTACATTTTTCATTTTTCATTTTTCATATTTTTTTTTATAATAAAATATCAACAAATGTGTTTTTTCTTATGTGCAGACGCTCATTTTTTCATTCATTATATTCTTAAAATGCTTCAACAACAGTGACCTGTAGGGCACTGATGGAAAGGAGAGCTCCATGCAGACGAGTCACTCTGGCCCTGGTCCCAGCGTGGGGTAGGTAGTTAAAAAAGCATTTGCCCTGTGGGCGTTTATTTATTTGGTAATTTATCTAATGAAAAAATATGATTGGTTGAAAAACACTTGCAATTCACAGAGAACACGTGAGAGTGATGTGTTTTTCAACCAATCAGATTGAGCTGGAGCAGAACACGCCCTTAGCCTGGTGAAACCAGGTGAAACCTAATTGGTTGTTGTTGGATAGATTGCTTGACATTGATTGACATTCTGTATTGTCCAATGCTGAATACGTCTGAAAATCTTGTTGAATCCGCTCCATTGGAAATTGAGGAAATGAAGACCTCACAGGCTAATAGATAGATTTACAGACAGTAGCACCTATATTTTCCCCTTTCTCTCTTCTTATGTTTTATATTATCAAGCAGTAAGTTAGCTCACAAGCCAGACAGTCGTTGCATTGTATTACGCAGCGCCTCAACGAGTTTAGAGAGGGCAGCGTGGTACACGGAGGCTCACGGAGGCTCAGAAGCAAATACTGGGATAATTTAACCTCATCGGCTGCACTCGCACCGGCTACAGACAGCATGGATATTCAAGTAAGTCAATTAAGTTAGAGTTATCCGGGTCTTCTACTAAATTCGGCGTCCACCAAGCAGTGCTACTTTTTCGTATTATATTGTTTTATGCTGAATAGCCCACCATTTGGCGATCTTAAACTCGCACATTTTTTAACTGAATTTGGCAGCGCGGAACGAAACATGGAACGAAACGCGGAACGAAACATGCAATGGAATGAAACGAAACTTGTAGCCTATGTTGGACGTAGTGAAGTGTTTTTGATTGATTTGTTCATCCATCAAACCTTTTACTGACAGACTAACTGTAGCCTAAATATCTTACTTTATTTTGAGGTGCATTACATTGCTCAGCCAGAAATTATTCATACTTCAACTCTCTTTCTCCTGGGTGCGCCTAACGTTAAAATGCACCAGATGACAATCCATCTTATTTGCAGTGATGGGCAAGCTACTTGGAAAATGTAGTAAGCTAAGCTATCAGTTACTCTTGATTAAATATAGCTAAACTACATTGAAGCTATCCCCAGAGAAATGTAGCAAGCTAAGCTACGAGCAACATGGCAAAAGCAGCTTGCTACATCAAAGCTACTGTTTTTCTCACATATAATCAACTTCATGTCAAAGAACAACTTTCCACCAAACAAATAGGCAGGCAAAAAAAAATCTAATTTTGATTGTTTATTTAAAACACACTGAAACTCTCACTGGCACAATATTCAAAAACAGACAATAAAACCTGAACATCTTCTTCATTTATTGGCTACACAGGCAACTTGACATAATGCAATGTCTCCTCCTGTTTAATCCAAACCGCAGCAGAAATCTCCACTGCGTGCTTTGCTCGTGGATTTTCTCTGGCGAGTAGCTTGTAGCTTTTGCGGGAAGCTACAAACTACTTGGGTCTATAAATAGCTTAGCTACTGGAAAAGCTACTTGGTTCAAAAGTAGTGAAGCTACCACCAAGCTACTGAGAAATGTAGTTAAGCTATGTAGCTTCGCTACTTGTAGCAAGCTACTGCCCAACACTGCTTATTTGTCCTCAATCTGCATTGAAAATGTGTGAAAAGTCACCTTCTTGCAACAGTTGTAGCCTAAGCTAGTGGTTTTCAAAGTGGGGTCCCCAGCAAAAAGGGGGGATTAATCTATGTTCACTATAATTCCATCCATAATAACACAATCACAGAATGTATGACTATTTTGGTCATGGGTTTCATATAATGTCTGTGATAAAACATCTAAAAGCAAAACTCTTATCAGATGGGGGACCCTGGAACAAAATCTTATCTATATGGGGGTGCGTGGTGTAATTTGTGTGATTGAATTAAACTGAAATTAAGAAGGCAAAGAAGATAAGAACACACTCACCCAAACAGCCATGTTGTTCACACCACGCTTTAGCAACTTTATGCACTAACATTTTTTTAAAGTGCTCGCCAAATTGTGTAAATGCCCCCATTTTGTAGACTGTGGGGCAAAAGTTGTTTTAAAGTTAACGGGCAAAAAAAAAGGGTTTGAGTGACAGCTAGCACATCAACGTTAGATTCAGAGCCAGCATGAGTTGCTGTAATGGAAATGGATGAGAGAGCAGTGGTGACTACCAGCTTTGAGTACGTTGCCAGTGAAGAGAGGACGTTATATTATGTCTGACAGTCGACTCTCACTATCCCTCAAAGGCACAGTTGTTCGGCCCATCTCTGAAGATGAGCCTCTGTGACCCTGCTCTGTCCTGCACCACCCAGACAATGGCACAGTCTGAGAAGAGAGAGGGACATAGAAATCTCTTGCCCTCTTAAATACTGAGGAGGCTGTCTGTCTCGCCTCAAAACAAAAACCCTTAGTTATTTTGTGACAAACTGTTAGAATTTGTTTGTTGTAGTGTAGACTAGAGACTCTGTGAAGATTTGAAACCGATAATAATTTGATGGTCAAAGCACACTATGTTGGGAGGGGCAAGCCTTGGCACGTTCCCCACCCAGATTGATCCTGCTGGTCCCGGGGATTGAACCAATGACCTTCCACCCACAAGCTGGCTTCTCTAAACGTTTAGGCCACCACTGCCTATAAACCATGTGAAGCACCTTCTGAAATTCACATGACCTCAGCCTCAACTTGGCCAAGGCATGTATTGTGCTGCTGTACCCAACCGGCTTAATGCAGTCACCTGCTGAGTTTGATCAGAGATAATACACGATAGAGATTCCTCATTCCAGGCTCTGCCAATAGTATGAAACTATACTCTTCCGGTCTCCTAAATGGGCGTGGTCACCTCTCCCGTTGAAGTGTTGTGCTGACCTAGCAAGCTAACTTGAGCTAGAGATCGTGGGTTCCCAAAACTGCAATAACACCACACATAAACACAAAATTGACCCTTGTTATCTCAATCTAGTTGTGACTAAGATGTCTGCTGAAAAAACAGTGGTTGAGCTGTCTCTGTAATAGACAATCTCTGGTTTGATGCAGCTTCCATCTGACCCCCCATGCAGACAGTATGTGGTGTGTAGGTCTTTGGCCTGTGCATGTAGTAGGGTGTGTAGGTCCTTGGCCTGTATCCATCCTATTCTTAGCCAAACCTCTCACATGGTCCTCCCAGGTGGCAAAGACCTATCCCAGCATTCCTGTGACAGCTGTCCATTCCTTCCTGGTACTCACACATAGCGGGTCTTCCAGATGGGGGACCCCAGAAATACCAGGATGCCAGGCTGCTTGCGAGCCCTCTGGTGGCTCTTCTTATGTCTGCATGTGATACTTGTGACAATCAACTGGTATGAGCATTTGCTGTCATATATTCACCTTATTTTAGAACGTGGAAGTAAACGGTAGGCGGGACTTCCGTATTTGTGAGGAACAGCCGGTTTGTTGACTCGAGAAGAAGCTGACTGCTTGCGCTAAAATTAGAGTGAGGACCTCCCAAAATCGAAATGGCAAATTGGTGCTACACCCTCAGACTATTAATGGGTGGGAGAGGATGACATGAAGAAGTGGTGATGCTCATTCTGCCTGGTTCCTAACCACAGCAAACGGCCTGTATAAACCTGCAGCTGCGATCCTGTTTGAAGGTAGGCTAATGATATAGCTAGCTAGTGTTCAGAGCCATAATAGCCTAGAAGCTGTCGCAAACTTCTGACTGTTTGAGTTTGGTAGTCTGTTTATTACACTGAGCTAGCTGTGTTCAATGTTTTGGGATTAAACTACAATTTGAAATCAAGACGTGAACTGAACTGTTTGTTTTGTACAGGACTGAACTGGAGAGCTGCAAACTGTTGGTCTGGGCGCCATCTGAGAATGTCATCATTGCCATCTGATTTGAGTTTTTCTTCACAACTTCTACCTAAACTCAAGCTCTATTTTACTTCCTGTCTGTCCCCATGTACTGCTAGTTCCTGTCTGTCCCCATGTAGCCTAATGCTAGTTCCTGTCTGTCCCCCATGTACTGCTAGTTCCTGTCTGTCCCCATGTACTGCTAGTTCCTGTCTGTCCCCATGTACTGCTAGTTCCTGTCTGTCCCCATGTACTGCTAGTTCCTGTCTGTCCCCATGTACTGCTAGTTCCTATCTGTCCCCATGTACTGCTAGTTCCTGTCTGTCCCCATGTACTGCTAGTTCCTGTCTGTCCCCATGTACTGCTAGTTCCTGTCTGTCCCCATGTACTGCTAGTTCCCGTCTGTCCCCATGTAGCCTAATGCTAGTTCCTGTCTGTCCCCATGTAGCCTAATGCTAGTTCCTGTCTGTCCCCATGAACTGCTAGTTCCTTGTTTTTTTTTGTTTTTTTACCTTTTAACTCATTCACCGCCAATGACGTCTTTGACGTGTTATCAGCAATGGCCTTCCCCGCCAAGGACGTGTTTGACGTGTTTTTGTTTTTATTGGTGCAGCGCCTGCAGCAAACACTTGCCCAGCCTGTCACACAGACACAGGTCCCTGCCTTCAAAGGGTAGCCGACAGCACGCGATCAAACACATACCGCAGCTGTTGTTTTGAAATTGAGCAAGAGGAAAAGCAGAGAACGGGTAACGCTTCCTTGTGCAGACAGGAGAAACGCCATTGAAACGCCGAGCTGGAGTCGCCTTCCTCTGTGCCAGCCAGGAGAAAACGGGAGAAAGTAATCAAGAGATGTGTTTGATCATCGGAGGAATGAGGAAATGATCGATCAGTTTGCGAGGGCGGTGAGGACGTGTTGAATAGCCGAGGGGAAAACGGGAACGATCATAGATATGACAGGGAGACATGGACGAGGACGGTGTACCAGAACAAATCAAAATAAACACAGGAACAGCTAGGCAGCAGCGGGCAGAAGGCACTCACAGCAGCCCGCTGTCCTTCTCAAGAGCTCTTCAGTTGGTTCATGAAATCGCTGGGCTGCTCGCCCTCCAGTGTTGCTCCTGGCCAATCCCAGCGCCACAGGGCGTGGTTATTGCTTATCCTATGTTGGGTTAGAAATCTAAAAGGGGGATCGTGTGTGTGTGTGTGTGTGTGTGTGTGTGTGTGTGTGTGTGTCTGTCTGTCTGTCTGTCTGTCTGTCTGTCTGTCTGTCGGTGTGTCTGTCTGTCGGTGTGTCTGTCTGTCTGTCTGTCTGCACACTCACACCGAGTAAACTGTATTGTTGAATGTAAAAAAAAAGCACTTCATGTGTGTATATATATATATATATATATTTTTTTTTTTTTGTCATTTGTGTCCTAACGAATAATATTTACATGTCTGATGTCAATACAGTTCAAAATAAAAGAATTGAGAGTGAGTTATGCCTGAGATTGTGCCCTTTTACAAAAATGCTTTTTTCTCCCTTTTCTCTTCCCAGACAGGCTTTTTTGGTGAACATGGGGTGTATAAAAAGGGTTATAAGTAGAGTACAGAACATGCTAAAAGCTAACTTTCTTTTTGGGGGTGAAAGTAGAGACTTAGATCTTCATTTCGAGGTATTGGACATCACTGTAGTCCTAGTACAGAATTTACTGTGGGTCTTGAAAGATGACCAAACATTATGGAAATACTTGGCCTGTGCCAAAAATGCCAGTCAGATATTGGCAGTGAATGAGTTAATGGCAATTGCAATGAATTTCTAAATATAACTTCCATGGTTAAAATAAATACCATATTATTTAAATGTTTCAATGTTGTTGATGTTTTACCATTTTAATTGTGAATAACTGCAGAGGGACAAACTCATGGAGAGTTAAAAATGTGACAGATACACAAAACCACTCAGAAATCAAGTTAAGTGGCCTATATTGGGGTCAAAAAGGTGACTTACCTATAGTGACTACTTTGCATCCCTGAACTATACACACAATGTAAACAAATTCCATGAGTTTAATAAAGTTCACGAGTGAAATATATCTTCTTGCCAGTCTATGTACATACAATAATCACCTTTTCTTAGTTCTTTGCTTGCATGTGGTTGTTTATGAGCACATCCACACATTACAGTATATTAGCAATTGAAATGAAAATAGATTTGGGGTAAAAAAATCTAATAAGGGCAGACATAACATCCTCTTGACCAGGCATGTTAACATCCTCTCTCCGAGCCACCGATGAACACACCCCCTCTGTGTCTCCCTCTCTGTCCTCCTTAGTCATCATGGGATTCCCTGTTCTCTGACGCGTCACAGGATTGCATCCCTGCCAACATTAGGCTGTGAAAAAGAGCGACATTTTCTCCCCCATCAGATCCATCATGTCCGTCAGGTCCATCAGATCCGTCAGGTCCATCAGATCTGTCAGATCCGTCAGGTCATCAGATCCATCAGATCTGTCAGGTCCATCAGATCCATCAGATCTGTCAGGTCCATCAGATCCATCAGATCCATCAGATCTGTCAGGTCCATCAGATCCATCAGGTCCATCAGATCCATCAGATCTGTCAGGTCCATCAGATCCATCAGATCTGTCAGGTCCATCAGATCCATCAGATCCATCAGATCCATCAGATCCGTCAGGTCCATCAGATCTGTCAGGTCCGTCGAAGCTTCATCAGTGATTTGATCCATTGTTGTGTGGATTATATGCTGCCTTGTCGAAAAATGCTCGTGCTACTCTCTGTAAAGGGGTATCCATAGAGCCCATTTTCATGGTGATATCTTTGGGTGAGAGCTCAAGTGACCCCTTTGAGAATAGTTTTTCGGTGGCCAAAATGTAGCCCCTTTCTCGACAAGCTTGTATAGCAGGGTAATAGATGCCTGAGGTCTTCTAGTTTCATAAAATAACAAACTTCACTCTGGCTTTAAAACTGAGCCCGCTACAGTCAGACATTTGATTGAAATCGGGATATTAGCGGGATAAATTAGCAATCGGGATGAGAAACGTTTACGTTTAGTTTACTGGATTGCCTCATTGTATGGGAAAATACGAACGCGTCTTCTCTTCAAACACATCTTGTTTTGTTTACCACTGCCGTGGGTCCTTTGGGGATCCTACAATAGGCGACTAAGAATGTGCCTGATGAAAAATGTAGCTTAAAATACGTTCATAGACTAGAGAACGTAATTAATATTAATGTTCCTCATTAATGATACATCGTTTCAACCGCCTGCAACCCATCCGCTATTAATCACAATGTTTATTTTGATGATCCGCGGGGCGGGATATCCGCGGTCAGCGCGGTTAGAACTGCGGCCCGCGCATCACTAGCAGAGAGCTTCACCAGCAGAACGTAGCACGTGGGAGGATCATGCTATCCCCACCAGTTCCCTTTAGCCCCGAACAGGCCCCCCGACCGACAAGAGTGCAGCGAGCAGGACACATACTTCCCACCCGCAGACACAGCCAATCGTGCCTGTAATGGTCACCCACCGGAGGTAACACAGGGGCGTGAACCTGTGACCCTCGTGTTGGTAGGCAGGGAATCTACCGCTGCACTACCTGGATGCCCTTATACTCAGCATCTTGTGTTGTTTTGTGCCTGATCCTGTCCTGTGAACAGTGAAAGGAAGCAGACAGCAACACGCCTAGCGCCATGTAACCCAAACATATCCACCACACAAACACGTGCATGCATACGCACACGCACGCACACACACACACACACACACACACACACACACACACACACACACACACACAGGATCTCCTCCCTCGCTGTTCTTCGAGGGGAGGGAGGGGAATCCCTCGTTTTTTCCTCTCCCCAGCCTGGCTCCAGCCTGTGGAGGCAGAGTGCATGTGTGCGTATGCGTGAGTGAGCGTGCGTTCGGTTCAGTTTTTGTATTTGACCCAGCTGTTTTGGGAATGCCAGGGGGCCAGCGTGGGTCGGGAATGACGTAAGAGGGAGAGAACAGAGGGAGGCGGAGGCGGATATCTGCTTCGGAGGCTGTGGAATTCCTGAGTTCCGACTATGTTCTGTTTTTGGAAAAACAATTGTCTGGTATTCGGTTGATCCTCCCTCCGCATTTGTTTGGTCTCCATTGGTTTGGGTCCAGTTTGCCTTCTGGCACTCACTGTTCCCATGTCTATTTGGAACATTGTTTGTTCCAGCTCTTAGTTGATGTTTGTCCCTCCCTCCCTCCCCCCCTCCCTCCCTCCCTCCCTCCCAGCCACCAGCGGCGTTTTCCTCACATTATCTCTCTGTACCGTGACTCGTGCCAAAACGAGCTCCTTTGATTGGTTAACAGGGTTGATCTCTGAACAGTGCCAACAACTCACAGCAAATCGACAGGTACAAATGGACACTTCACAGAGATAAGTGGTGCAAACATCAGAGCACAGGGAACTTGTCATTTGTGATATATACGGGTGTGTGAATGTGTTTTGCACCATATGCACAGCAGCAACTGGTGCAAAAATGTGAGCGTATGACTTTCTTGATTTGTGATTGGAAGAATAGAATTTGTGTACCTGCAATGAAGAATTTGAGAAGGTGTAACTGACATGGTTGTGTTTGTGGGAGAGAGGGAGAAAACATCGACAAGTCTGCAATCCTACAGTGTTTTTCTCTGTGACTTCAAAGTGACCAATACACACGTGTGTGACTACTTTCTACAACTACAAAGTCGCAGTCACAGGTGTGCAGTTATTTTGCTCCGATAATGCTTTCATAGGCCAGGCTTAATGCTCACACTGTTGGTCGCTGTCAGTCAGGCACCTGGCAACAGAATAGCCAGCTAGTTGCCAGTCCCATCATTGACCATCTTATCAATGATGCTATTCTAGCTTGTGAGGCTAAACGCACACTGTGTATCTGTTATAGCTTGTGAGGCTAACAGCACAGTGTGTATCTGTGTAGCGGGGCAAGCAGACAGGAGAAAGCCTGTGCCATCAAAAAGGCCTTTTAAAAGTCATTAACCCCTCGCTGGCCGTCACAGCCCAGTGGCCGTTGCCATGGAGACGTTTCCGATGACTCATGTGTTTGAAAGGGAACATTCCGGCGCTCCCCGGCCTTATATTCATGTGTGACCTTTGACCTCGAGCTCCCTCAAGGCAGCCACAAATCACATATCTGCACGGTGCTGGACCTCGTTAGCCCTCAACACACCGAGTTAGTCGTGTGGAAACTGGAAAGTAGGGCTGCACGATATTGGAAAATACTGACATTGCAATATTTTTTCTTCTGTGATATATTGCGATATAAAAGAAATACAGGAATTTTCGACAAAAGACTTGAATAGGTCTATCAAGCCTTGCCCGTTTAAGAAGGTGGCCTAGTGGGTAACCTGCATGGTTGACATAGTAGGAAGTGACTGTAGGGGCGGCTTTAGCTCAGGAGGTAGAGCGGGTCGGCCAATGACGCAAGGGTTGGCGGTTCGATCCCCGCTCCCTCCCAGCTGCTGTCGCTGTGTCCTTGGGCAAGACACTTAACCCTCCTTGCCTCGTATGATTGGTATGAATGTAGACATGAATGATGGTGGTCGGAGGGGCCGTTGAGCGCCGATGTGTGGCTGCCACGCTTTCGAACCACCGGTACGAATGGTGTGAACGAATAATGATTCTGTGAAGCGCTTTGAGCACTTGGAAAGGCGCTATATAAATCCAATCATTATTATTATTATTATTATTAGCCACAGCCAGGATCCTAAGTGAGTAAAGGTACTATAGTTGGTAGGAAAAGAGCTTAGAACGTAACAGAGAAGGCGTGGCATTACTGTATGTTATGAGTTAATTTACCTTACTTGAGATTGCACATTCTGCTATGTGACTATTGCACATGTGCACATTGCGCTGAAACGATATATTGTGCAGCTCTACTGGAAACGCAATGTTTGGATGTGTGAACCACAAGTTCAGACTGCTGGCAGGCTGCTAGGCCTGTGTGTGTGTGTGTGTGTGTGTGTGTCTGCATTTCAACTGCTAGGCCTGTGTGTGTGTGTGTCTGCATTTCAACTGCTAGGCCTGTGTGTGTGTGTGTGTCTGCATTTCAACTGCTAGGCCTGTGTGTGTGTGTGTGTCTGCATTTCAACTGCTAGGCCTGTGTGTGTGTGTGTGTCTGCATTTCAACTGCTAGGCCTGTGTGTGTGTGTGCATTTTCCTGTACGCATTCTTGATCATGGCAGAAAGCATTTCAGACCAAGTACCAATAGCAAAGTACATGATGCTATACATACAATAGCAGAGTATATTGAGAGCCACGCAAACCGGAGTCAAAGACCGTGTATGTGTACATACTAAAGCTGATTCTGATCGATATTTTTGACAAACTTAAAACTTGGTATTGCTTTTGTTATCATTTTTTTTGCCTATACACAATGTTGAACTTTGAACAGAATGAACTTTTAGCCTTCTTGACCCTTGCTCCAAGCTTGCTTGCTGTGTGACTTAAATTCCGCACTATAAGCCGCACCGGAGTATAAGCCGCACCTGCAAAGTTGACTGTTTTTTACATATATAAGCCGCACCGGACTATAAGCGGGTGTTTTAATGTTTTTTTTTTTTTTTTTGTGTGTTTTAATGTTTAATTACCATATGTAAGGGTTCATGCACAGAGGGGATTGTCGGGAAAGAGATGGCTGTTTGAGGAAGCTCCCATTTATTAACATTTCAACAAAACAACATAACACCACCTGTGTTGTGTTATGTTATGTTATGTTATGTTATGTTGTTAAAAGAGGGCAAGAGAGGAAATTAAAACAGAAGTGGATTTATAGTTAGAAAGAGTGCTAAAAAAGAGAGATTTTTTTTTTTTTTTTTTTTTTTTTTGGGAAAAAATCCATAGATAAGCCGCACCGTTATATAAGCCGCAGGGGCCAAAAAAGGCCAAAAAACGGGAAAAAAGCCACGGCTTATAGTCCGGAATTTACGGTACATACAGTAGATGCTATTTGCAAAAGGTTTGTGCTTTCATGTGGCCTTGTCCCATGTACAGATCGAGAGGCGCATGGAGACGGTGCGGGTGGTGTCCCACAACACACACAAGAGGATGGTCACCTGTCTGCAGGGACACATCGGGGCCGAGGCTGAGAAGAGACATGTAAGGACATCAAGCACGTGACAACAGAACACACACCTTTGCCTTACTCTCATGCCTTAACAAATATATAACTACCCCAATTAACCAACTCCTCCCAGATTTATTCACCTTTTTTTTAATAATCATCTCTCACACAAATATTTAGCCTTCCTTGAAGTCGAGCTGAAATGAGAAATTACTTTTTAACTATTTTAGATCACATCCCTGGAGTGCACCTATTTAACAATGTGCCTAAGAATTCACTTTTCCCCCAAAATATATATATACAGTAAATCCTCTAATAGTGACCGGGGCCTTTATTTACTGAGTCACAGAGAGCCCCGGGCCTTTGTTGGAGGCAGGCCTATATTAGAGTAGAGGCCTTTATTTCTTAATATTAAGCCTGTAGGCCTACACGATTTAAATATGTACAGTAGGCCTACATGATTTAAATATGTACAGTAGGGCTACATGATTTAAATATGTACAGTAGGCCTACAGGATTTAAATATGTACAGTAGGGTGTACAGTAGGCCTACAGGATTTAAATATGTACAGTGGGCCTACATGATTTAAATATGTAAAGTAGGCCTACAGGATTTAAATATGTACAGTAGGGCTACATGATTTAAATATGTACAGTAGGGCTACATGATTTAAATATGTACAGTAGGACTACAGGATTTAAATATGTACAGTAGGGTGTACAGTAGGCCTACAGGATTTAAATATGTACAGTAGGCCTACAGGATTTAAATATGTACAGTAGGGTGTACAGTAGGCCTACAGGATTTAAATATGTACAGTGGGCCTACATGATTTAAATATGTAAAGTAGGCCTACAGGATATAAATATGTACAGTAGGGCTACATGATTTAAATATGTACAGTAGGGTGTACAGTAGGCCTACAGGATTTAAATATGTACAGTGGGCCTACATGATTTAAATATGTAAAGTAGGCCTACAGGATATAAATATGTACAGTAGGGCTACATGATTTAAATATGTAAAGTAGACCTACAGGATTTAAATATGTACAGTAGGGTTACATGATTTAAATATGTACAGTAGGGCTACATGATTTAAATATGTACAGTAGGGCTACATGATTTAAATATGTACAGTAGGGTTACATGATTTAAATATGTACAGTAGGGCTACATGATTTAAATATGTACAGTAGGGTTACATGATTTAAATATGTACAGTAGGGCTACATGATTTAAATATGTACAGTAGGGCTACATGATTTAAATATGTACAGTAGGCCTACAGGATTTAAATATGTACAGTAGGGTGTACAGTAGGCCTACAGGATTTAAATATGTACAGTAGGCCTACAGGATTTAAATATGTACAGTAGAGTGTACAGTAGGCCTACAGGATTTAAATATGTACAGTAGGGTGTACAGTAGGCCTACAGGATTTAAATATATACAGTAGGGCTACATGATTTTAATATGTAAAGTAGGCCTACAGGATGTAAATATGTACAGTAGGGTTACATGATTTAAATATGTACAGTAGGGCTACATGATTTGTGTTTTGTATTTTCTACCCCACACCATCCACCATGCACTACAGTCCGTCCCACGCCTCTATGCAGGAAACGGTCAGGTAAAAACATGATTATTATTATTATTATGATTTCCCCTCTCTGCTTTGAACCTCTACATGCTCAGTTTCACCTTCATACATCTGTCAGCTCCATTCATTCTCAATGAGTGCCGCGGCATTGAGTCCTAAAACCCGGAGGTGGCCATTGCCTGGTTACCTCGTCTGGAAGTCAATGTTTTTTTTTATGGGATTTTGGTTAGATGCCTGAAATAAGGTGGTACAAAAGTTTATGAAACTTTGAACGTTGTGTTTAGCAAGATAATCTTCA
This sequence comes from Poromitra crassiceps, assembly GCF_964638095.1. Classification (NCBI taxonomy): domain Eukaryota; kingdom Metazoa; phylum Chordata; class Actinopteri; order Beryciformes; family Melamphaidae; genus Poromitra; species Poromitra crassiceps. The sequence continues at coordinate 16,660,390 of NC_139626.1, forward strand.
CAAAGGAACATAATTTCTATGATTTTTGAAGCGTTTTCTGAATGCTGATCTCATTTACGCTTCAAAAATCATAAAAGTGGTGTTCTTTTTGGGAAGACTGAACACAGCTCTCAGTTTCATAAACTCGTGTTAACCAGAGACCTTCTCAGACCTTTCAGGTATCAAACCAAAAATCCATTAAAAATCAAATCCCATTGACTTCCAAACGAGTCACCCCATCGCGATGCTACCTTCCGGGTTGTCCTACAAAACTCTATGACTACGCATGACATTGTGACTTTGGGGTTAGGTTTGTTTGAGACTGTAAAGTCAACCTCTGCTTTGGTCATAAGCTCCACCATTTAATCCATTTAGTGTGCATGTAAAGTCCCTTTTGAACATCTGTCATCTCAAATCTCTCTAACTTTCTGTCAAAAGTTTTCATGGGTTTTCCATTGATTATTTGGTCATGATCAATTAATCGATGAATCATTATACAAATAAACAACTTTTGACATACAAAATACAAAATGCGGGTTTTTACACTCGTCTTTAGGCCTACACAACAAGTTAAATCAACCAACCTAACTTCCTGCAGTAGCTGACATTCTGCTTGTAGACGTGCTGTATAGGGATGTCAATTTTCGGTTAATTTCACTTTCGATTAACCGACGCTAATAATCGATTAACCTATCGGTTAATTCATAATTTTTTAATATTATTTATTTATTTATTTTATTTATTTTTGTCTATTTACTCAATGAGCTCATGCCCAAACAAGGCGTGTCTATTTAGATGCTGAAATGTTAATGCTTTTTGTGTTAGAATTTCTAACACAAAAAGCATTAACAAGCATTAACAAAAAGCATCAACATTTCAACACAAATTCTTTTTGTGTTAGAATTTCTAACACAAAAAGCATTAACATTTCAGCATCTAAATAGACACGCCTTGTTTGGGCATGAGCTCATTGAGTAAATAGACAAAAAAAAAAAAAATAATAATAATAATAATATTAACTGATAGACCGACAGCAATAACCGAACAACGACGTTAGTGACGGTTAATCGATTAACGGTTAACCGTTGACATCCCTAGTGCTGTATGAATACTGTTGTCTTTTTGGGTGTAATTCTCCCACACTGGACTTTTTGCCTACTTGCTTGGCTTTATTCTTCCTCTGTATATAATAAGCGGGAAATTTCGCTCTTGTGGTGATAAATCATTTCAGTAAAAAAATAAAGAAAATAGCACATTGTCGATTAATCGGTTAACATATGTTTGATTGATCAAATTCTTAATGACGATTAGGGCTGCAGCTATTCATTATTTTAGTAATTGAGTATTCTACCGATTATTCGAATGATGAATGGAGTAGGTAATTGGATAAGAAATACTTTTAAGATGATCTCCAGTATAGTCGACACAGCTGTGACATGGCCTGTTATCACTGATGTTTGTATGCACTATGTGATACGATATTTGTAATAGTTGATAGTTTAATTTATGAAGATGTAGGCAATACTGTTCGTGTTCAGCTAATATTGATGAAGCAGACTGAATTGAACTGAGAGTGTAGCTGAACTGAAAGAGCCACCCTAAAGCCCAAGATGACATCATCAAATGTCTTCTTTTGTCCTGACCAACAGTAAGAATGAGTCTTAAATGATTATCGGTTATAAAAATAGTTGGCGATAAATTTCGATCAAATAATTGATTCAGCGATTAGTCGTTGCAGCTCTTAACGGCCATTAATCGATTGTTGATTCATCATTAACAATCCCTACTAACTGTTGTTGCATCAGCGTTTGGTTTGTGGCTCATTAGATGGCTAATCGCTGTCTGCATCATCTCTCCCCCATGGCAGAAAAAGCTTCCACTGACGTCACTCTCCCAGGCCATGGTAGACGGCGGGAGCCAGCTAGGAGAAGACTCTCTGATAGGGTGAGTGAGTGATTGATTGACATGCCAGACAGCCTATCATCCCTCCTCGGCAACTGTTGCTATCTGGAGCAGATGCACCCCAGAGAGTGTGACATAAATGCCATGCCTCCACGACAAGTAGGCTGCCCTGTTTGGTCTTCTGTTGACGGGACTTTCAGAAGTTTCTTCGTCCAGGATCAGATTAGTAACTGTCTTGTCTGAAGACTGAAACGGCTCAAATACTGAAACAAAACAAAAAACAAAAAGAGGGATTTGTAACCTGAATTACAGATGGTTTCTCCTATTATGTTGCTTTCACATATAAGCAGCACTGTCTGTCTGGAGACGATGAGGAAGGGAAAGTAGGTCAGTCAGCCTGCTGCTGAACGTGATACATGCATGCTCAGATTCTGTTGTCATTATGAAGACATTGTTCTTTTCTGTTTCAAAGTTGACGCCAGGGCTGCATTGTTGAAAAGATCTGTGGCCGATTAGCCCCATTCATGATCTTAGCCAAACACAGAGAAGCTGAAAGCATGATGTCACTAGTGTCACATGTCACAAACAGAGAAAAGCTGTAAGCATGATGTCACTAGTGTCACATGTCACAAACACAGAGAAGCTGTAAGCATGATGTCACTAGTGTCACATGTCACAAACACAGAGAAACGGTAAGCATGATGTCACTAGTGTCACATGTCACAAAAACAGAAGCTGTAAGCATGATGTCACTAGTGTCACATGTCACAAACACAGAAGCTGTAAGCATGAGGTCACTAGTGTCACATGTCACAAACACAGAAGCTGTAAGCATGAGGTCACTAGTGTCACATGTCACAAACAGAGAAAAGCTGTAAGCATGAGGTCACTAGTGTCACATGTCACAAACAGAGAAAAGCTGTAAGCATGAGGTCACTAGTGTCACATGTCACAAACACAGAAGCTGTAAGCATGAGGTCACTAGTGTCACATGTCACAAACACAGAAGCTGTAAGCATGAGGTCACTAGTGTCACATGTCACAAACACAGAAGCTGTAAGCATGATGTCACTAGTGTCACATGTCACAAACACAGAAGCTGTAAGCATGAGGTCACTAGTGTCACATGTCACAAACAGAGAAAAGCTGTAAGCATGAGGTCACTAGTGTCACATGTCACAAACACAGAAGCTGTAAGCATGAGGTCACTAGTGTCACATGTCACAAACACAGAAGCTGTAAGCATGATGTCACTAGTGTCACATGTCACAAACAGAGAAAAGCTGTAAGCATGAGGTCACTAGTGTCACATGTCACAAACACAGAAGCTGTAAGCATGAGGTCACTAGTGTCACATGTCACAAACACAGAAGCTGTAAGCATGATGTCACTAGTGTCACATGTCACAAACAGAGAAAAGCTGTAAGCATGAGGTCACTAGTGTCACATGTCACAAACAGAGTGACGGTGATGTTGCACTACAATGATCTGATTTTGCTTTCAGCTGTTGATTACTGATAGAGGCAGTGCTACTCTGACTGCGTGGAAGCAGGTACTGATAGAGGCAGTGCTACTCTGACTGCCTGGAAGCAGGTACTGATAGAGGCAGTGCTACTCTGACTGCGTGGAAGCAGGTACTGATAGAGGCAGTGTTACTCTGACTGCCTGGAAGCAGGTACTGATAGAGGCAGTGCTACTCTGACTGCCTGGAAGAAGGTACTGATAGAGGCAGTGCTACTCTGACTGCCTGGAAGCAGGAACTGATAGAGGCAGTGCTACTCTGACTGCGTGGAAGCAGGTACTGATAGAGGCAGTGCTACTCTGACTGCGTGGAAGCAGGTACTGATAGAGGCAGTGCTACTCTGACTGCGTGGAAGCAGGTACTGATAGAGGCAGTGCTACTCTGACTGCGTGGAAGCAGGTACTGATAGAGGCAGTGCTACTCTGACTGCGTGGAAGCAGGTACTGATAGAGGCAGTGCTACTCTGACTGCCTGGAAGCAGGTACTGATAGAGGCAGTGCTACTCTGACTGTGTGGAAGCAGGTACTGATAGAGGCAGTGCTACTCTGACTGCGTGGAAGCAGGTACTGATAGAGGCAGTGCTACTCTGACTGCCTGGAAGCAGGTACTGATAGAGGCAGTGCTACTCTGACTGCGTGGAAGCAGGAAGCAGGCTGCGGGTCTAAGCTCTGCTATTGGTGCCGACCACCTCAGTCGGAGCAGAAAGGGATTCTTCTGCTCCCTGCATGTCGCTCTCAAATGTCTCCACCGCTGTGCAACAACAGCAGCTAGCTAGCTTGTTGCTACACACTGAAAATGGCAAGTTGGCGAAAATTTGGATTGTGCAATAAAGCAGGTCTGCTTGGTACTTTCGGTGGATGGTTGTGAAGATAACAGAGCCTTTTTATGCCTTCGCCGGCGATAGATAGGCCAGAGGCATTATGGTTTCGGGTTGTCCGTCCATATGTACGTCTGTCTGTCCGTCCGTCCGTCCGTCCGTCCGATGTTGGTTAATGCGATATCTCAGGAACGGCTTGAATTAGCCTCAAATGCCCGAATCCGATACCATTGCCAAAGATCTTTTGTTCATTTGCTTGAGAGGAGGGTTTTACACTGAACAGAACTGAAGGAACACAAAAAAAAGATTTCTTAAGCCGATTTGTAAAGACATATTTTACAAATTGCCCCCCCCCCCCCCAAATTGTGCTGATGTCATAAAGAGGTGTGACCGTGTGATTTGTACACCCTTCTCTCCTGATGTGTTTCTGATGCTTTGTGTGTTTGTGCATGTGCGCGTGTGTGTGCGTGTGCGTGTGTGTGTGTGTGTGCCTGTGTGCGAGTGTGTTGACAGGAAGATGATGGAAGTGTGTGGGGAGGCAGAGAATCGTCTGGCGTCAGAGCTGATGCAACACGAGCTGCAGCTGGAGAAAGACGTCCTGGATCCCCTCAACCAGCTAGCAGAGGTGACTCTAACCTAACCAAAAACCCAGGGGCCACACTGATACCACTTTCAGACAGACACGGTTCTGGTTCTGGTTCTGGCTCTGGTTCCGTTCTGGAGTCAGGGAACCTTGGTGCTTTCTGGCGAACCAGCCCGTGTTCACACCAGATTAAGCGGAACCAAAGTGAGAGGACATTATTCGGTTTCAGTTTTTTAAGTTGATTAATTATTTGGTCTGGCGTTCGAGTGAAGCCAGCCTTGGCCATCTCTTCCGCAAGTTCGGCATACAACTTGCTCTTTCTTGTACTGCTTTCTAACTTTTCTTGAGATTCGGTAGATGCCCAAATCGCCACTAAACATGTGATTTCCTCAGGAGACCACTGCAAATTATTTTTCTCCATGTTGTCACTGCCTTCTCCTTCCTGCTCATTTTCACAGCCTAGAATAAGACACGCCCACTGGCGATGTCACGGTTCCCAAGGAAAAACCAACTATCTTTTGGTTCCGCTGAGAACCAACTTTTCAGATTCCGAACCAATTATTTTTTCGGTCTGAACGCGCCGGCCGGTTCAAATTTGGGTCCCGGAACCAGAACCGACACGGAGCCCTGCCGGTGTGAAAGCCCTATGAGTGAGGTCGGGGGCTGCATGCGGCCTGCGGGGCCGCCAGTTGCCCACCCCTGCTGTAGTTGGTCACTCGTAACAAGCTGCACTGCAGTTTGTTTGGAAAAGATCCAGGAGTTTTGCCACCGGACTGCAAATGTCATTGTTCTCCCCCAGCCAAACAAGCAGAAATAAAGGAGTAAATGCTCCTGAGTTTGAAGAAACCACTCCAAACATGCTTGGTGGGAATACATGTTTTCACATTGGAGGCTGTTGTAGGTCGGCCTACCGTTTTACCACTTAACTTGATGTAGGCTACTAGTAAAAAAGGCATGATTGATTGATGAAGTGTTAGATTAGTATCTAAGGATTGATTGATTGATTGATCGATTGATTGATTGATCGATTGATTCATTCATTCATTGACCCCCCCACACCCCGAACATGTAAAAACAATCTTCGGATCTTAGGATAGTCATTCAGGAAGGACAAAGGCAAGGTTTGTCTATCAGACTGTATCACTCGAATAATCTTTGATGCTGTCTGAACTCCATGTGTGTTTTGGGTCTCACACTTTTAGGTGGATATCCCCAACATCCTGAAGCAGAGGAAACAGTTGGCCAAACTGGTGCTGGACTACGATTCAGCCAGAGCCAGGTTCATCCTCCAACTCACTTCCCCTCACCAGACCTTACCAGAGTCACATTGTCATGATCTGATTCTGATTGCTCTTGCGTCATTTCATTTCCATGTCCATCTCCAACATCTGAACTTACCAGTGTGTGCTTGCTTGTCTCTCCAACATCTGAACTTACCAGTGTGTGCTTGTCTCTCCAACATCCTAACTTACCAGTGTGTGCTTGTCTCTCCAACATCTTAACTTACTAGTGTGTGCTTGTCTCTCCAACATCTTAACTTACCATGTGTGCTTGTCTCTCCAACATCTTAACTTACCAGTGTGTGCTTGTCTCTCCAACATCTTAACTTACCAGTGTGTGCTTGTCTCTCCAAACTCAGATGGTTGCAGGCAACCAAGTCAATAATCTCAGGAACAAACACGCAAGCACTGACTGCCAAGGCTGACCTGCTGAAGGAGGAGGTGGATGAGGCCATGAACAAAGTGGAGCTGTGCAAGGTAACGAAGAAGACTCCGAGTCCAGTTCGTTGACACACTCAAATGACTGAAAATGCCCCGTCAGCTGTGTGTGTATGAACACATCCCTTAAGCTGAGGTGTGTGTGTGTGTGTGCGTGCGTGCGTGCGTGCGTACGTGCACCCACACGCGCGCAGACTTTCTGTCCAGGAAGCCGAGGTTAGCCGGTTGGCTTGTGGAGTCCAGTTCAGCCAGGAGGGGTTAGGGAGGGTTTCTGACTCACTGTGTGAGCCTCCCATTGGCTTAGCTGAGTGCTAACTCCCACCCTCCTGCTACCTGAAACAGCCATTCATTGGATAGATGTCACTGGATTGAGAGTCTGGGTAGTGTGCAAGTACCACCGCGGAGACGCGGGTTCAGTTCCTGGTAGCGGTACTTCCGGCTTGGTCAGACGTTCCTGCAGACACAATTGGCCGTGTCTGTGGGTGGGAAGCCGGTGGGGTATGAGTCTTGGTCACTGCACTACTGCCTCCTCTGGTCGGTCGGGGCACTTGTTCGGGTGGGGAGGGGAACTGGGGGGAATAACATGATCCTCCCACGCTCTATGTCTTGCCGGTCAAACTCCTCACTGTCAGGTGGAAAGAGGCGGTCGGCGACTGCACATGTATTGGAGGAAGCATGTGCTAGACTACAACTCTCCCCAGATCAGCAGAGGGGGTGGAGCAACGCCCGGGACAGCTGGGGGAATTGGGAAAGTAGGCTATAATAGAGTACCTACCGTAGGGATGGCGTAATGAGCCAACTCAGCTCGTCATGCTACTGTACTTCCTGTTCCCAAGTCTCAAAGTCAATGGGATTTCTGTATGGGGATTTTGGTTAAATGCATGCAATAAGGTTTGTGGTTAACAAAAGTTCATGAAACTGCGAACTTCGTGTTCAGCAAGATAATCTTCACAAATGAGGAGCATGACTTTTGAAGCGTTTTCTGAAAATCGTGATTTAAAAAAAATCCAGAAAAACAAAGAACAGAAAGATAGATGTCAGTGTGTAATGGAGGCAGATGGGATCCTTATTAGACTGTTAATGACAGTCTGCTGCAGTAACGCTACACGAGGTAGTGAGGCATTCTGTCTGTCTCATCCTTCATTCCTTTCCTCATTCAGATAATGGATGTCATTTAATGAGCTGTATTTCTTGTGCAGGATCAACTTGCTGCAGACATGTACAATTTCTTCTCAAAAGAAGGGGACTATGCCCGCTACTACGTCATGGTGAGTGAGTGTCTGCATGCCATTCTGTGGGAATTTTCACAGCTGCAGATTCACTGACTGGGGAGCAGAGAATTTGCAAACCATTTTATTTTCTTAGCTGTCATTTACTGCTGCGCTCATTCACCCCCCCCCCCCGTCTCTCTCTCTCACACACACACACGCACGCACGCACACACACACACACACACACACACACACACTCTCTCTCTCTCTCTCTCTCTCTCTCTCTCTCTCACTCCCACTGTTTTGTTCTGTTTCCAGCTCTTAGAAGCTCAAGCTGATTACCACAGAAAATCTCTCACTGTTCTGGAGAGTGTCTTGCCAACCATCCAGGATCAGCAAGGTACACACACACACACATGCCATTTCTCACACACTGAAGCCGTTGTAAATTCACTGTAAACCATGGCTTCTCTGGGTTTATTGCTTAATTTGAAACCTAGCTTATTTCCTGTCAGCTATTGCATTAGCAAACACTGCAACAGGAAGTAAGCTAGGGGCAATTTAGAATGTTTATGTTGTCAAGTTAAAATGGCCTCTAACCCTAACCCTAACCCTAACCCTGTACCCCGGCCTACTACAGTATTGTCTCTCTCCCCTCCCTCTTTGTGTAGACTCGTGGACAGAGAAGCCGGCGTTTGGCACAGGGCTGGATGAACATCTGAAGAGGAGCAACCGAGAGATCGCCCTGCCCATAGAGGCCTGTATCATGATGCTGCTGGAGACGGGCATGAAGGAGGAGGTAAACTATGTTGTAGGTTTGGGCGATTGGACGAATATATCGCCGACCGACAATTGGCTGAGTCCACCGCCAGTTGGATTTTTTGGACGATTGTTGGATGATGTTTGTCCTTTTATTTTGCTAATTTAATGGTCTAATTTATAACTAAATAACCTGTGAAGCACAATTCAAAACGTGCACGAATATGGACTGTTGTTGAAGTTGAAAACGAGAGGAGAGATAGATACAGACGGAGCGTGTTTGTGTGGTCGAGCGAGGTTGACGGTGAATGGGGAGAACAAGCGGCGTAAAACCGCGAAATGCAGGGATTAAACTGTTTTTTTCTTCTGATAGTTTCACAGCAATTGTGTTATAAAAGCGCAAATAAACACACACACCTCCAAACCATGGAAGCATAAGCTCCAAAACACCTCACAAACATAATTGAACGCAAGCTGTAAATGTCTGTGCACATGAATCTCTTCAGACTCAAGGAGGTGGGAGGAGCAAACAGGGCAAAAATGCTGCTTCCATTTCTGTCATGCTATTCCCACAGCCAGACAAAATGTCCACCATTATGCTGCAATGTCGATTTATGATATGTGTGTGTGACGTCCCCTCCCCACAACACATTTAGAATACAATGGAATCTACTTGTCTCCTGTCCATAAATCAGTCGTGTGTGTGTGTGTGTGTGCGTGTGTGTGTGTGTGCGTGTGTGTGTATGCGCACGCACGTGTGAAAGACTGCAAGTGTTGATTGTACACAACATTTGTGGCCCTGCTCGTTCCCTGGTGTAGGGACAGTACAGTTTTGACAATAGGCCTGTCAAAACTGCCCCAAAATCATATTTGAATATTCCCTCTAAACATTCGAATATATTCGAATACTTAAAGGGATACTCCACTTTTTTGGAGTTTAGCTAATTTGCCACATTCCCCCCACATAACTAAGATACACCATGCCTTACCGGCACTGTCCACATAGTTTACAGTGAGCAACAGTTGTGAAGTTAGTTAGAATCGCCATAGAATGGAGGGTAATGGTACAGCTGTTAAAAATCTACCAAAACACACATCTCACGGCACCAAAATACATGTTGTGCTTCGGGAACTCACCACACAATGAAATATTAATCCAAAATGCACATAATCGGTCTTTTTGGCAGGAAAAGAGGTAGCCGGCACTACTTTTAAATTAAATAACTATCATTCAACAATGGACAAATGTATTCTCATACATAATAATAATAATAATAATAATAATAATAATAATAATAATAATAATAATAATAATAATAATAATAAAAAAATCATAGTGTTTTGCAAATGGTTTGGCGGCCCACTTGTGATGCCTCTGTGGCCCACAGGTTGGGAATGGCTGTGTTAGCTATTAAGTTATCATTGTGCTACAGTACTTTTCTCCTGTGTCTACAAGCACATGCATCCAGTGTCTGGTTTGATCATATATACTGCACTTTACTGTAACCTTCAAAAATATTTTCATCTTTCATAGTTACCCTACTTTTGGATCTAAATAAAAGTGTTTGTTTGTGTGTGTGTCTGTCTGTCTGTGTGTGTGTGTGTGTGTGTGTGTGTGTGTGTGTGTGTGTGCGCGCGTGCGTGCGTGCGCGCGCGCCAGGGTCTATTCAGGATTGCTGCAGGGGCGTCCAAACTAAAGAAGCTAAAGGCAGCACTGGACTGTTCCACTTCACAACTGGAAGAGTTCTACTCCGACCCCCACGCTGTCGCTGGTACGTCCCGAATCAGAACCTTTTTTTGTTTGCGTGTGTTTTGTGTTTGTTTGGCGGTATCAGTCCGGGGACTGCAGCAGTAGATTCCTTGCCTACCAAGATGATTGTCGCAGGTTCGAGTCGCCGTGTTACCTCCAGCTTGGTCGGGCGTCCATACAGGCAGGATTGTCCGTGTCTGCAGGTAGGAAGTTGGATTTCTCAATGCGAGGTACTGAGGTAGAGTGATCTCTTTGAGAGGTAGAGTGATCTGGTGAGAGGTAGAGTGATCTGGTGAGAGGTAGAGTGATCTGGTGAGAGGGAGAGTGGTCTGGTGAGAGGTAGAGTGATCTGGTGAGAGGGAGAGTGGTCTGGTGAGAGGTAGAGTGATCTCTTTGAGAGGTAGAGTGATCTGGTGAGAGGTAGAGTGGTCTGGTGAGAGGTAGAGTGATCTGGTGAGAGGTAGAGTGATATCTTTGAGAGGTAGAGTGATGAGGTAGAGTGGTCTGGTGAGAGTTAGAGTGGTGAGAGGTAGAGTGATCTGGTGAGAGGTAGAGTGGTCTGGTGAGAGGTAGAGTGGTCTGGTGAGAGGTAGAGTGGTCTGGTGAGAGGTAGAGTGATCTGGTGAGAGGTAGAGTGGTCTGGTGAGAGGTAGAGTGGTCTGGTGAGAGGTAGAGTGGTCTGGTGAGAGGTAGAGTGATCTCTTTGAGAGGTAGAGTGATGAGGTAGAGTGGTCTGGTGAGAGGTAGAGTGGTGAGAGGTAGAGTGGTCTGGTGAGAGGTAGAGTGGTCTGGTGAGAGGTAGAGTGATCTCCGGAACATTGCCCGCCTCCGCCCCTCCCTATCCCTCCCCGCTGCTGAAACTCTTATCCATGCCCTCATCACATCCAGACTCGATTACTGCAATAGCATCCTCTACGGTTCCCCCCACAAAATCATCAACAAACTCCAATACGTCCAGAACTCCGCTGCCCGCCTCCTCACCTCCACCCGCCGCCGAGACCACATCACTCCCGTCCTCCATAACCTCCACTGGCTCCCAGTCAAATACAGGATAAACTACAAAATTCTACTCATCACGTACAAAACCCTCAACAACCTGGCCCCCCCCTACCTCTCTGATCTCCTCCCCCGCCACGTCCCTACCCGTAGCCTCAGGTCTGGAGACACCAACTGCTTGACGATCCCCAGGACCAAGCTCCGGACCTGGGGCGACAGGGCCTTCTCAGTTGCCGCACCCACCCTCTGGAACACTCTCCCCAGCCTCATCCGCCAATCTCAGTCCATATCATCCTTCAAACAGGCCCTCAAGACCCACCTCTTCAACCTCGCCTTCTCCTCCTAACCTCACTCCACTCTACCTACTGTTTCCACCTTTCATGAATGTTTCTAAATTAAAGTATTTATTTCTGTGTTTTCTGTAAAGCGACTTTGAGTATTTAGAAAAGCGCTATATAAGATAAATGTATTATTATTATTATTATTATCTCTTTGAGAGGTAGAGTGGTCTGGTGAGAGGTAGAGTGATCTGGTGAGAGGTAGAGTGATCTCTTTGAGAGGTAGAGTGATGAGGTAGAGTGGTCTGGTGAGAGGTAGAGTGGTGAGAGGTAGAGTGATCTCTTTGAGAGGTAGAGTGATGAGGTAGAGTGGTCTGGTGAGAGGTAGAGTGGTGAGAGGTAGAGTGATCTGGTGAGAGGTAGAGTGGTCTGGTGAGAGGTAGAGTGATCTCTTTGAGAGGTAGAGTGGTCTGGTGAGAGGTAGAGTGATCTGGTGAGAGGTAGAGTGATCTCTTTGAGAGGTAGAGTGATGAGGTAGAGTGGTCTGGTGAGAGGTAGAGTGGTGAGAGGTAGAGTGATCTCTTTGAGAGGTAGAGTGATGAGGTAGAGTGGTCTGGTGAGAGGTAGAGTGATCTGGTGAGAGGTAGAGTGATCTGGTGAGAGGTAGAGTGATCTGGTGAGAGGTAGAGTGATCTGGTGAGCGGAGCGCAAATGGATCTTCACAACCCGGCCGCAGGCTCTGCTGTGTCGGTGTCGCTTCTGACAAGTCACATACAGCAAAGTCAAAGTATAGTCATATAGTCAACATAGTTACTTCATGAGTTTCAGGAAGACTCGTGACACTACCAACAGTGCCGCGAGTAAAGTGTTGAGAAGTATAAATTGGGCTTTAGACTTCAGAATCATAGTTGGTTACCTACCAAAGTGGCTGAATAAGACAAATGTATCAGCCACCGTCAAATGTAGGTAAATTCCTTCCCTGATTGTATTATATACAGTATATGTTTGTATATATATTATATTATGATGGTATTATATATATGTATGTATATAACCCTTGGGTGCAGAGCAGGAAACATTGCTGGTGGGCTGATAGATTCACTGTCACATTTGAGAGGTTTCAGAATGAAATGTGACCTCCAGATAATATTTAAAGTGGATGATTGTTAAAACGTTGTGGTTTCAGGAGCGCTGAAGTCCTACCTGAGGGAACTCCCTGAACCTCTGATGACCTTCCAGCTTTATGACGAGTGGATCCAGGCATCCAGGCAAGGCTCACAACGTTATAGGCTCATAACGTTATCAAGGCTCACAATGTTATCAACAGGGACGAAACCCTCCCCTGCTCTACAGCTGCTCTCCCATTGGAGCGACTGTTTCGTTGGCAGCCGGATGTCCGCTTATTACGAACTCTGTCATTGGCTCCGACCATGTCAATCAGAGTGGCTTCCGCTCCCTCTTCCCTGTGTGTCGCTGTAAATAGTGCCCTGCCGCCTCAATGAAAACAACAACCCTAACTAGCTAGCAAGCTAACGGCAGAAACCTACACGCTAGCTCGTTGCTACACGCTGAAAACGGCAAGTTGGATTGTTGAAAACTATTTTCCAAGGGCACTGCCGCTAAGCGCCGCCCATCGCAATCCCACTATGGAGACCTGCGGCACCAGACTCCTCTCACGGTAGGGAGGGGAGGCTGGCCAGCGAGACTAGGACCTTTATGACCTACAAGAGCTACATGGATTTGTGTATTGTTTCTATACTGTGACATGTAGTGTCAAAGCGAGTTATGTTATCTTTTTATTTTAAGTCGGTAACATTAGGTAACATTAGATCGCCATGAAATTGTGCATGTTAGCTGATATCAGACTGAATTGTCAACTCATAAGCAGTCAAGTCGGTGGAGTGGGCTGATTCAAAGTTCTGGACCCAGGCAGTTCAGTTCAGTACCTTATTTTCCCACTGGGGGAAATTCGTCCTGCGACAGAGCACAAAGCAGACAGTACATACAACAACAGTGCAACACTACAACACATGACAGCACACCGATCAAATCATAGAAATATGGATTAATAAAAAAGATAAAATAGGAAAAAAGGTCAAATAAGATCAAGTGCAGCGGCTCCAGTGTGAGAAAGTGCAAAAGTGCGAGGTACAATTACCTATTGTGCAAGTTGAGCATACCTATTGCACTTTGGACAAAGGAAAATTTGAATCTATTGCACTTTACCCTGGGGACTCTGTAGCTCTGTCCTGAAGGAAGGGGGGAGGGGGTCGGATGCCTCAAAAATAGGATGGTTTGGACTCTCTAACATCGACTTTGCTTTCCTCAGGCGATCAAAGATGTTTGACAAGGATAGCTGCTGCTTGCCGATGATCTTACTGGCTGCCTTAACAATGTTACCCAGACTTTTTTCTTTTGGACATTTAGGTTGTCATACCAGGATCCTAATGAAAAGGTTAACCATGATACCTGATGCAGCATTTGCATGTATATCCCTCATTTGTGTGTGTATCCCTTTAAGACTGCGTCACGCGGTTCGCGGTCTTAAAGGGATACACACACAAATGCTGCATCAGGTATCAATGGGTTACAACAGATTAGGAAAAAGGAAGGCTTTGCCGATTTTCAACCTGCTAAAGCAGTGATACTCAACTTGCAGCCCAGGGGCCAGAAGCAGCCCGCAATAGGGTGCAGGGTGGCCCCCCAACTATTTTCTAATTCACTATGAAAACTATGAAATAACATTTGACTGAGTTCCAGGTAAATTGTCAGATATCGTTGTCTGCTCGCCACCCAGGCACTGTACTTAACTAACTTAACTTAACCTAACTAACTGGGTGGCCGCAGACGATTTTCAATTTCCTAAATAGGCCCGCGTCATTCTTAGGTTTGGGAATGGCTGTTTTAGTGCATTTAGTCAGCTGGAGATTGGCCTTGTTCTGTGCTCTGCTTTCAGTCTGCCTCTTTCTCTTTCAGTGTGTCAGATCCAGACAAGAGGCTGCAGGCTCTCTGGCTCGTTTGTGATCAGCTACCAAAGAACAACAAAACCAACTTGAGGTTAGCCACGCCCACTGCCCAACTCTTCTTCCACCTACCTGAACACACTGGATATCTTGTGTTTATCAGGCTTCCCACGGCTCCTTGATGAAATCCTTCGAAGTTTGTGGATTTGAGAAAAAAATTGAGGCCTTGAAGGTTTTTGAAAATAGACATAAATAGACATGGGTCATTGAAAGTGATTGGATTTATATATTATGTGCATGAATATAAATTGAAGTTCTTTTTCCATCACTGTAACAGCACAGTTGAGAAGTGTTGACACATTCAAACCTCTCTCTTTAATTGTTGTCTGTGAGCTTCTGTAAAGCTGCTAGTTCTCATTATAAACATTCTCAGTGTTGTAAGTTAACAGTGATTAACCTTGATCCCTGTCTCAAACGATGGTGAATTTGAGTGATTTGGGCCTGGAAAGCCATGGGAAAGTCCTTTAATTTGATGTTTGTTGATGTGAAGAAGGTGTGGGAACCCTGGTTTATATTACAGAAGCTCCCTATTCAGGACTGTATGGTGCCATCCATGGGTTGATGACAGCAGTGTCCCAGTTTTGTCTATTGTCTGGAGCTGGGTCCACACCTTGACTCATTGTGCGTGTGTGTATGTGTCTGTGTGTCTGTGTCTGTGTGTGTCTGTGTCTGTGTGTGTGTGGTCACGCAGGTATCTGGTGAAGTTTCTAGCCAAGCTGGCGCAGGACAGCGAGGTCAACAAAATGACTCCCAGCAACATTGCCATTGTCCTGGGACCAAATCTGCTGTGGGCCAAGACAGAGGGGTAAGCCCCCGTTCACACTACATACGCCGAAGCAACGCTCAACCTACGCTGAACCCACAAGTTTCATCTAGGCGTCCTTGTTAACAGGCGAAGCCATTGACACCACCCGCGCGCGTGTCACGCTGAAGCCACGCCGAAGCCATGCTCACGCCTTGCTCAAGCGATCGTTCAGGATTCATACCTATTTACCAAGCGTGAAGCTTGAAGCTGCCAGGCATGAAGTCAATGGTAGTTGTGGGCGGGTTCAAGGCGCGCCGAGGAGGCGCTGAGAGGAAAAGAGAAGGCTTGTGTGAACGGTTAGGCGTCAGTTCAGCTTGTGCCTGCCTCAAGCTTCAGTTCTACTTACGTTCGGCGTCCTGTGTGAACAAGGGCTAAGAGGGGATCAGAGTGGGAGGAAGTAGTGAGGATAAAGAAGAAGGATAACATTCACTCGCTAGCTACTGTATAAACATGGTTGCCAATGGGTCAGTACTTGGAAGTGCTTGGATTTAAACTTTCTTCCTATCTACAGCATCACTCTGCATAGGCTACAAACATACAGTGATTTGCTGATCTGCGCTGTGTCATTGGCTGTTGTGCTCTGACCCTGCGAGCTGCAGGGCTAGCTTGGCGAGCTGCAGGGTGGGTGATAGCGAGCCCGCGCAGCGGGCGGGCCTAGTGCCTAGTAAGTTAAAAACAATAAGTTAAAAAAATACAGAGTGAAATATAATAGCACGATCACACTAGACAATTATCAAGTTCAGTCAAGGCAGGTACAAGAAGATACACAATCATCTCTAATCATGGCTTTGAACTGGCCAGAACTTTGAACTGGGAGGTGCTTATTCCAAGAATGTGGAGCAGTGTATGAGAAAGCAGTCATACCAAGTTCTGTGCGAGTATGGGGGCACCTTGAGAACAAGCCAGTCAGTTGATGGAGTATGGTAAGGACCAACATTCTGGTTTAACAACACAGAAATGTAAGGGTCTTATAAATAAATAGAAACCAGTGACTTTCATCTCATATCGAGAGATGGCCAGCCAACCATGTCATATAAGAGACAATGGTGAGTGTTCTAACTAGCACCTGTGATAAATCGAAGGGCAGAGTGATACACTGAATCAAGAGGTTTTAACGTGGAAGACGTGGCATGTCTATAAACTACACACATCACCATAGTCCAGCACCGATAGGAAGATTGCTTCCACAATTATTTTCCTGTGGAACATGGGAAAGCAGGATTTGTTTCTGTACAAAATGCCTACCTTTTGACGCAGCTTGCTGGCAAGGTTATCAACATGGAATTTGAAAGAAAATGTATCATCAATCCTTGAATCCAGATGCCAAGATACTTATATTCAGAGACTCACTCAATGCAAAAGCCAATTTTAGTGATATACATAGACTTTCTAGGTTGGTATTCTTACCTTTAGAGAATAACATAGACTTAGTTTTGGTTGGATTTCACAAAAAATCTAAAGTGCAGTCCTGTCCGATATATACAATATACACACAAATCAATCTAAAGTGCAGTCCTGTCCAATATATACAATATACACACAAATCAATCTAAAGTGCAGTCCTGTCCAATATATACAATATACACACACATCACAAGGACCCGAGTGATAAATAGGAATTTACAGTTCAAAATGTGCACAATGAAGTTAAAGAGAAGAATGTAAAGTAAATGAATAGAGTAAAATATTGTGGTAAGAGAAGCAGTGAAAAGTCCTTGAAATGTATCATTATAAAAGAGTGGCCACCCTGTATAAAGCAAAGGAAATCTAATGTCTCGAGAGGCGTGATCCCAGTCTAAACCAAAACAAGGGGCGGTGGCGTGGATTTCTACAGTCTGTTATTTTAGTTTATTTTACAGTTACGTATGTTGGCAAACATCAAATTTTCGTGTGTGTGTGTGTACACCCAGGAGTCTGGCTGAGCTGGCTGCAGCTACCTCTGTGCATGTGGTGACCATCATTGAGCCGATCATCCAGCACGCCGACTGGTTCTTTCCTGAGGGTACGTTCCTCTGAGGTTCCTCTGTGCTTTACTGTATATTCTGCAGGTCAACTACAAGGTTTGATGCATCTCAATGAGTTGTCTGTCACCCACAGACGGGAAGCATACACAATGGATATACTGTACAGTAAGCTCTTTCAATGCCTTCTCCTTCCCATCGTGTCCATATGTGACTATTTGAGACTTTTCAATATAGAGACACCTCAACTTCCAGACCCTTCCTGTATCTGTGCCACTTAAGCGCAAATTATGCTCACGCGAAATCGCCGGCGCTGACTGCGCCGAGGGGGTCGCCGCAGCTGGGCGTCCTATCAGCACAGCTCGGCGGAGGGAGCGTGCAGCTCCTCGAAAATGTGACTCCGCGGCGTCAACTCCTTGTTGTGAGGAATGAGGAAATGCCATTTCCTCATTTAACAGTGCTTGTCCCTCATCTAGCAAAGCCTTCTGCAGGCTCAACGGAATGAGTTTTGAAATGGAGGGACAATAAAATGTCCCCCCACCGACATGATTGCAAGTTCTTGGTAAACGACACGATAACGTTTTGGACGTGTACCGCAGCCAACGCACCGAGTTAACGTTGGAGTATGCACAGTCTCGCTGTCGCCGCTAGTCGGCGGCAAGGCTCCAAGTCGAGGGTGCGCAGAACCCTGTCAGCGCCTTTAGGTTTCCCTACCGCCACACCCCCTTAGAAGACTTTTGGCAGGTCCTCAAAAAATCCGCTTTTCCTCTTCGATTGAGCCAAGTTGGAACTCAGCCTAAAGTGTTAGTTAAACCGCATTGTTTGTATTCGTAAAAGCTGCATTGTCTCTTGTCGTTGTGCAGATGTGGAGTTCAATGTGTCTGGCATGTTTGCGATGCCCACGCCTCCTTCGAACCACAACAATCACCTGGACTATGACTGTAGCACCATGGAGAGGAAGAGGCCTGGCAGCATGGTCGGACCCGAGAACGCCAGGTAACAAATCTGACACCTCCTTTAGGGGTGGGACTCACCACAGGCCCCACCCACGATACAATATTATCATGATACCTAATCCTTGTACTATCCCATTATAACCTCATCATCCACGCAGTTTCAACAGTCACGAAAACATGATGTGAAGAAGGAAGGATTTTTTTTTTACAATACACAAACAAAACAAACAAACAAGCTCAGTCACAGGAAAAAATAAATAAATAATATATATACACATACATATTATCGATGCTCAATATTGCAACATGGTGCCACCAGATCCACAAGGTGCTTATGTGCTTGTAAGGGACACTGCATGGAAACCCACGCAACGGGTCTATGAAAAACCAGCCATGCAAGTCACCTGTCGCCCCTAACCTCATCAAGGTAGGCTAGAAAAGAGTCCCAAATAGTTGAGAATTTTCTAAGTGAGTTGGTCCTCAGGAACCTAAGTTTCTCCATCCGTATGACAGAGGTCATGTCCGTCAACCAAAGTTGAAAGAAGGTGAAGAGGGGGACTTCCATTCCTGCAGAATGAGTTTTTTGGCAACAGATGTACCCTACGTCAGAGACTGTTGAACAGCTGTAGGGAAGTTCAGAGAGGACTCGGAGCAGCTGAAGATAGCGAGTTCTGCCTCCGGCTGAAGGGTTATTTTGGGAGTACCAATCAAATATTTTGGCCCAGAATGCCGTTGGTAAGGGGCAGAACCAAAAGGCATGAGATAGTGTGCCCTCTGAAACTTGACACCTGTCGCACAGTGGCGAGACAGAAGGGAATATCTTGTTTAATTTGTGCTTGTAATAGTGAAGACGGTGAGCGTCTTTAAATTGGATCAGCTGGTGTGAAGATGTTGTTTTTAACCATAAAATGCTGGTCCTCAGCTTACTAAGCACAGAGCAGCTGACAACGGGAGCTCATCTAATCCAATAATGCGTGAGGCTTCCTGCATTTGGGTCGGATCGAGTTCGGATCACGTTCACACCACAAATGAACCGTACCAGAGTTAGTTTGGAACCGCACCGAGACCCCCTCTTTCACCAGGTCTTGGTCTGCTTGTTTGGTCTGCTTTTGGTGCTGGCCAGAGTTCCATTGCTGCATTCACACCTGCCCAAACGAACCGCACCAAGGGGGAAAACAAACTCAAGTGCGATTCGACCGAACCAAACAAGGTCGATGTGAAAGCACCCTTGGAGAGACAACGGACATCAATGGTTGGAATATAGAATGACTTACACCACTGATTGCTTTGGAAATGATTGTGTCTAATCGAACCAAATCGATAACACTTTTACACGTGTAACATATGGGCACTGAATCTGGCTTTTAGTGTTACTTTCTGGTCCATTTCTCTTGCTTCTCGTGATAGAATCACTGTAATATCCTTTAACACTGTTTTGACGCACCTTTCTCTGTGTGCTTTGCTTTCATGGTGATTCTCTAACCTGTGTTGTAGTCGAGTCTGACTCGACTCGAGTCCTGGACACATTTGCAGGACTCGTGGCTCGACTTGGAGTGGGGGCTGATGATTTGGACTTGAGCACTGATGACTTGGACTTGAGCGCTGATGACTTGGACTTGGACTCGGGCATTCATGCATTCAGACTCGCAAGTTGGAGACAAGGACTCAGACTTGTTAATTGATTTTTTTGTAATAGGCCCTAATAATCTGGCATAAGATACTGATAGCTATGTTAATACTGTGACATTATTAAATGTCTTACAAGGGCAGACACATGTGGTCCACCTACATGTGGCTTCACGCTCATGTTCAGTAGACTAACTCCGGGCTCGGTGATGGGGACTCGACTCGGACTCTTCTTTGGTAGTCTCTTAGAACAGACGAGTTGGCTTCCGCAATTTTCAAATGCTTCCGCCATACCGTCTGTAATTCGTGGGGGAGAAGCATGCGCCAACCGGAATGGGAAGCAGATTCCGCTCATTAGTCCAATCAGAATTTTTTTAAGGCAGGTCTTCCGTTCATTAGTCCAATCAGAATTTGGTCACACATGTCGTGATTGGTCGGATTCCGTCGAACTTCCTTCCAGTCTGAAGGTTTTTTCCCCAACTTCCTTGTGCATGTTCTGGGGGTGTAACGTACACACTGTTTAGCTGCATTCGCCGGATGTGGATGAGACAGTCTGTTTTAAGAGACTACTTCTTTGGTGACTTGGACTTGGACTCGAACACTGGGGACTCGAGACTCCACTCGGACTGGAGATAGAATGACTTGACTGTATCACTGTCGCTAACATGGCTTAATCTTTGGGTTTCTGATCAAAGCTGTGGTGTTTTTCTTTTTTCTCCTTTACCTCCTAACCCCCTGTAGCACCCCTAACAAGCACTCGGACCATGCTACCCTCCGTAGAGGCAGTAACACCTTAGGTAGAAAGCAGCACACTTCGCCCGCCTTCCAGCCTCCCTTACCCCCCGTGGAGGCTCCGGGGCACGGGGCCGAGCCCCAGGCCCAGCCCCAAGCCCCAGCGGGGTCTTTAGGGCCCGACGGCGCCCAGGCTAGCTTGGCTCAGAGTATGGCCGCTCTAGCGGCCGCTGAACAGCTTCTAGCCCAGCACACAGATGAGATCAGGTAAGGCTGCTTCCCTCCCTGCCTGCGTGCCACTGCATGTCATTGACAGGGTTCCCATGGTCACAGAAAACCTGGAAAACTCATGTGATTTCAAAATCTCTTGATTCCAGGCCTGGCAAAGTGGAATTAGTCAAATCATTGAAAGTTTTGGAAAAGTCATGGAATTCACCTTTTCATGGAATTCAATTCACCTTTGGCTTTTAGTGTTTTTTGTTTTATTTGACGTTAGGTTACAAACACATACATCTCAGGAAAACATCAAGGATAGACATAATAAAGTCATAGACTTGTATCCATTGTGGTCCTTGGTCTCAGACACACAAAACAATACAACATATTTTTATGGCCTTTCTATGTAATGTGACCCACTGACTCCAAATCAATACCATGCTACCATACCTATGCTGGACAAAGAGCACACACCTCGTTATATTGGATTTGAGTGTTTCTTGTATTTTACTTATTTCACTCAAATCTAATATAGAGGTCTGTCCTATTTGTCCAGTGTAGGAATCATTTCTGCTATTGCATCAGTCACAGCCTTCCATTTCATGGACATCCTTTTATGGACCCTTGAAAAGTCGTGGAAAAGTTTTGAAATTGTATCCATGAGAATGTGTGGGAACCCTGGATTGAGACGTATGCGCCTCCTCAGAACGGATACGATCAGTCTGATTGCCATCGTGAAGCAGTATCTTGCATGCACAGCCTCTTCATTTGGCCGAGCCAAACCAGCAGTTTTCAGCTCGTCTCTGTTCAGCCCACTGACACAGCACAACAATGGCCGCTGTCATTCTCACTTCTTCCCAAGCCTCTGCTCTCCTCCTCAAAACACTGGAATCAGCAAGAAGTTCAGAGCAAGCGAAAGGCCTGGACATTGATGCCTCTTGTTTGAACGATTGAAGGGGAGGCAGTGTGTGAAATGACAGCATTCAGACCTTCAGCCTTCTGTTGATCCTACAGACTGGATTGGGAGGGTGAATGGAGGAGAGCCACACAGAAACATCAGTATAGATTCTATTTGTGAGCTTTCTCGTTACAGTGCTTCTCGACATTGGAGATGGGTTTTCCGGTTTGAGAGCGCACTCTCTAAATGCTCCAAACCACAATAAAATCCCTTCTTCTTGTGGATGCTTGTATCATTACCCAGCATTTCAGCAAGTTTTAAGAGACATTTTGGTTTTATTTTTTCCCTCTATCCAGCAACCTAAAGCTACGTGATGCCGGCTCCACCCCCAACCCCACCCCTCTGCTCCAGAGGAACGGGTCAGGAGCTGGGCAGGCTGGCATGGGGACCCCCGGGGCTGGATCCATGGGCCCCAGTCCCCACTTGATGCGCAGAGGTGAGAGAGTCTGCAGGTTGATGTTCCCGTCCCAACTGAAAAGCAGCAGCAGCATCATCATTATCATCACTGTGTTTGCTGCTATTATTCATTAGAATAATGGTATACCCGCACAGTGTATTGGTGTACTGTACAGCCATTGTTAGTTCACTCTCTCTCACACACACACACACACACACACACACACACACACACACACGCACATGCACATGCACATGCACACATACACATACACACACACACATACACACACACACACACACACACACACACACACACACACACACACATATACACACACACACACATACACACACACACACACACACACACACACACGCATATACACACACACACACACACACGCATATACACACACACACACACACACACACACACACACCATGTAGTCAGGCCTGGCTCACAGAGTTGGCATGTATGAAATGTGCTGTGTCTTCTGCTTCCCAGGTACCAAGAAGCCGGCTCCCGCCCCTCCCAAGCCCACAAACCCTCCTCCCAGTCACCCCAGTAACCCGACCAGCGCGCCCCCTTCCTCGGGCTCGTCCCAGTCCCTCAGCCCCTCTCCCAGACCGCTCTCCAACCTGTCGCCCAGCTCCCCCTCGCCCACCTCCCCGACGCCACCGCCGTGTGCCACGCCCAGGCGCCACTCCGCCAACCAGCCCCCGATCCAGGCGCCCAGCCACCCACCCCCACAGCCTCCCAGCCAGGTCAGTAGGGACTTGTGAACATGTATACTTGTGCATTAACATTGAGGAAATGTCTACTACTAATAATAATAATCAACTAATCACTGGCTCCTCCCTACAGGTCAGCCCCTCGGCCCAGCCCCGGTCGCTCAGCCAGCCCCCCGGCCCGGGGGACCCCTCGCCTCCGGACACGCCCACCCCGCCCGACACCCCTCCACCCCCCTCGACTGCCGCCCTGGATGCGCCCCCTCCCTCCCCCTCTGCCCTTCCTCCCTCCGCCTCTCCCTTCCAGTCCGGCTCTCTCCCCCGACCGCGGCCCGTCCCAAAGCCCAGGAACAGACCCAATATCCCCCCGCCGCCCCAGCCGCCCCCATCGGCCTCCGATACCAACGGCATCATGGGTGAGCCTCGGTTCTCATTTGACTACACGTATGGTAATGGAAATAATTTCAGTATATTTTGTCTATAGCTGCAACGATTAGTCAATCAACAGAAAATTAATCGCCAACTATTTTATAATCGAAAAAAAGCTAAAATTCTCTCGTGAATGTGGATATTTTCTGGTTGCTTTAGTCTTCTAACGTTATGACAGTAAACTGATTAGCTTTGGGTTGTGGACTGTTGGTTAGAAAGAAGACGTTTGAGGACATCATCTTGGGCTTTGGGGGAAAAGTGATCGGCATTTTTCACCATTTTGTGACGTTTTACAAACCAAACGACTAATCGATTCGTCGAGAAAATAATCAACAGATTAATCAATAATGAAAATAATCATTAGTTGCAGCTCTAATTTTGTCCCATCCTTATTTTGTACATTTATTTAACTTAAGTCGTTCAATATGTTCCACCTGCTTCCTTCCTCTCTAATAGTCTTGTATTGCAACACCTCCACAGGTTAAAGAGGCACTTATGAGAGGTTTGTTGTTGAATGAACTTGCACTTTGCCATTTGAAACATCACTTATCACCGCAAGTGCCTGCTGTCTTCCTGGCCACCCAGACACCATTATCTATCATCTATCACCAGTCAAGTGCCTGCTGTCTCCCTGGCCACCCAGACACCAGACACCATTAGCTATCATCTACTGTATCACCAGTCAAGTGCCTGCTGTCTTCCTGGCCACCCAGACACCATTATCTATCATCTATCACCAGTCAAGTGCCTGCCATCAACCTGGCCACGCAGACACCAGACACCATTAGCTATCATCTACTGTATCACCAGTCAAGTGCCTGCTGTCTACCTGGCCACCTAGACACCAGACACCATTTGCTATCATCTATCACCAGTCAAGTGCCTGCTGTCTACCTGGCCACCCAGACACCAGACACCATTAGCTATCATCTACTGTATCACCAGTCAAGTGCCTGCTGTCTACCTGGCCACCCAGACACCAGACACCATTATCTATCATCTACTGTATCACCAGTCAAGTGCCTGCTGTCTACCTGGCCACCCAGACACCAGACACCATTAGCTATCTACTGTATCACCAGTCAAGTGCCTGCTGTCTCCCTGGCCACCCAGACACCAGACACCATTAGCTATCTATCACCAGTCAAGTGCCTGCAGTCTCCCTGGCCACCCAGACACCAGACACCATTAGCTATCTATCACCAGTCAAGTGCCTGCCGTCTACCTGGCCACCCAGACACCAGACACCATTATCTATCATCTACTCTATCACCAGTCAAATGCCTGCTGTCTCCCTGGCCACCCAAACACCATTAGCTATCTATCACCAGTCAAATGCCTGCTGTCTCCCTGGCCACCCAGACACCAGACATCATTAGCTATCATCTATCACCAGTCAAGTGACTGCTGTCTCCATGGCCACCCAGACACCAGACACCATTAATAGCTATCTATCACCAGTCAAGTGCCTGCCATCTACCTGGCCACCCAGACACCATTATCTATCATCTATCACCAGTTAAGTGCCTGCTGTCTCCCTGGCCACCCAGACACCAGACACCATTAGCTATCTATCACCAGTCAAGTGCCTGCAGTCTCCCTGGCCACCCTGGCTGTTTGAGTGACTTTATCAAGCGATGATTTCAAATGTAAATTGGGGATATGCAGCATATTTCCTGAACATGACAGAAACAGATGATTCCATGACTTATTAATTGGTAGACATCCAATCAAACAATGTATCGTTGATAAACCCGCCCACTTCAGAGTGACATGTCTTCTATTGTTTCACTTTCTATCCACTCATCATCACCACTGCTTGTTGCACTTCACTTATGACTGCAGTCTCTGGCCAAACAGCGCCATCTGCTGTTAGAAAGCTCACTGTGACAGAAACCTTCCTGTTTCACTGCTATTTGAGCCATATGACACTGCTGCACTGGTCTGGATGGCATCATGCCAACAGTTTAACCCATTGTTACTTGATGCAGCATTTGTGTGTGTATCTAACGCGGTTCGCGGTCTTAAAGGGATACACACACAAATGAGGGATATACACGCAAATGCTGCATCAGGTATCAATGGGTTAAATGTTTTCATCCTTCTGGATGAAATTGCTTTGTTTTGGGCTTTGGGATATTAAGGATATTTATGTTTAGGTTTTATGTGAATGCCTGTTTGCATGTTTGCCATAGCTTACTAACACCAAAGCAGCTTGTTTTGATTTAAAAAGTGAGTCAATCTCAATATGAATAGATGTGTGGTGGCCTGCAAAAACCCTCCACATGGTGGGAATTTGACATTTTAATTTGGATATTTTCATAAATTAGAAACTCTCCCCTATATATAACTTTTTGAATGACTGAGATAGCTGTCTCAGATCAAAAGTTATGAGTGTTAGGTGTCTAAAAGTAAAACGTGAGAGAAATAGCTTTAAACATTCCATTTAAACATTTTCTACAGTGGCATTCCACCAAAACCATACAAAATAAACACTTACCCTTTGTTGTTTGTACTACGTGACGAAAGTAACCAAATCACTCAAAAATACATAGAAAACTCATTTTCGACTTCCTTTGGCTACCAACAATGTGTAGCAGTGACATGTGAGTGGGTCTCCCAGGCCACATGGGTATACTATGAAACCTTTTTAGGGCCCTTCAAAAGTAAAGCTTAAAGCTAAGCTAAGCTTAATGCTAAGCTAAGCTCTTGATACAAGGAATACCAGTTTGTAAGAGCTAAAAATGAGTTTTAGATGTACTTGAAAGCCATAAACTGTTTACATTTGTATTGTTTGTAAACATTGGAGCAAAACGGGCTTGTGTTTTGAGTTATGGTGCAATAATATTAAATGCATTTAAATTTAATTTTAAATTGAATAATAATTAAAAGAGCACATTCCACAGTCCTTCACAGTCTTCTGAGAGTGACTTGTGTGTCCTCGGCCTTGTGTCTCCTCTCCAGACCCAGTCGTGTCTTTCAGAGGGTTGAGCCGAGCCTTCGTCCCCGAGCTGGCTGTGGAGCAGCCTGCCTGCCTGCCTCCTCCCAAAGACTGTGACCTGGACTCTGAGAGCACAGTCCTGTAAGGAGGACCGCACCTCTGGACTCTGAGAGCACGGTCCTGTAAGGAGGACTGCAGGAATGGGTCCGGAAGACCTGGATCTTAGCACTTCTGATTCCCTCATCCCAATGTCAATGGGATTTTCGTGTGGGCATTTTGTTTAAATGTCTGAAATAAGGCCTGTGGTTAACCAAAGTTTATGAAACTGCAAATGTTGTGTTCGGCAAGATAATCTTCACAAATGAGGACCACTTTTATGTGAAGTTTGCTATTTCATAACTTTTATTACTTATTTCAGACATTCAACCAAAATCCCCATACAAAAATCCCATTGACTTTGAGACGAGGGAACCGGAAGTGCACAGAATTCTGGATTGGCCTACAAAAATACATCATCCCTGTGGCACTCTATAAGGAGGAGCACACCTCTGTCATACCAGCCCACTTCTGCAGCGCTCCTCAGATAGATAAACCCTGCTGTTAAACTCTCCACCTGTATAGAGGGCTTTCACTCACACACACACACACACACACACCCTCTGACGGCCATGTTGGAGGTCCACAGTGGCTGTGAACAGCTGATTGTACAGTTTGTCCGTCTCAACAGAATTGAATAGTCACGGTTCATGTCTGTGTTCGAGCTAATCATAGTAACCATCACTGTCTTGTAAACACATCTGATCTGCATACTAGCTAACTTATCTAGTAGAAACTAGCGTTAGCCTGGGGCTAGTTGTGACATTAACATTAATAATATCAGTGTCTTTGCTAAATCTGCCTGCTGGCTAGTTTGTTCAGGTTAACTGTTTTCACATAACCATCTGGGAACGAGTCGCCCTGGGAAACCGTTTCAAAGGCCAGGCACTTTGAAAAAAATACCCGGCAGGTGATTCGATGAACCATCTGTCTATCATGGGCTGGCTCTTGCTGGCGTCACCCCAAAGCCCGCCCGTAGCTGCCTCATAGCATGCTGATTGGTGTGAATGACTGGTGGTTCGGATTCAAACCAATAGATTGGATTGTGGCAAGATGGATTTGTCATGATCTTGCACGAAATCCAGCTGCCTCGCAAGTTTAGCCACTCTTCTCAAGCTACGACAACGTGTAGTGCTTTACGATAAGGATAGGGCTAAAGCTACGACAACGTGTAGTGCTTTACGATAAGGATAGGGCTAAAGACGAGAGCTTTCTGTGTCGCAGTCACTTTTAGAAGCAAACTGCCATCGAACCACTGTCACTTTCATTGCCTCTCCCCCACACCACCATCATCCTTTTCAGGTGTCTGCCGTCTTCTAGTTTGTTAAATGTTTAGCTGTTATACAGTCAGCTCTGTAGTGGACCTCCAAGATGGCGCCAGGCGTGGCAGCTGCCTGCAAAGTCTCTGCCCTTCTCGCCTGTAACATTGGCTCTCCGCAGAACAAGCTGCAGAGAGTCCGCTCAAACGGCACAACCCGAGGACTCCAGCCTCGGGTCCATTTTGGTCATATTTTATTTGGATAGTCCGCCTACAGACTAGAGTTTACAGAGTATTTGGCCAAAAGAGTCTACAGAGTATTTGGAACATCTCAACAGCTTATTAGTTCACATTCAACAATTCAACAGATTATCACAGTGGTTCTCAAACTTTTTCACGTCAAGGACCGCTAAACTGACACAAATTAGACCTCGGACCCCCATGTGATAAGATTTTGTCCGATGTTTGTCTCATAAGATTTTTGCCTTTAGGTGTTTTATTACAGAATGTATGGAACCCATGACCAAAACGGTACATTCTGTCATTGCGTTACTTATGGATGGAATTCTAGTGAAAATAAATGATTACCCTTTTTACTGGGGACCCTTGGGGGTCCTCGGACACCACTTTGAGTACCACTGGTCTATAGAGTAGATGTGACAATTCATGAACGTATACTCAGGTGATGAGAATCAGGTGTGTGGAACGGGAAGCAAACAATGTGTTTGTTCAATGTCAACTAACAAGCTGTTGAAATGTTACTAACACTGTATAGTCTACAGTGTTAGGGACAGTGTAGACACTGTAGAGTACTACAGTGTTAGGGACAGTGTAGACACTGTAGAGTACAGTGTTAGGGACAGTGTAGACACTGTAGACTCTACAGTGTTAGGGACAGTGTAGACTACAGTGTTAGGGGCAGTGTAGACTCTACAGTGTTAGGGACAGTGTAGAAAGTGTAGACTCTCTGACTATCCAAAATAAAATGTCACCAAGTTTTCCACTGTAGCTCCAACAAAGTCCCCGTCAAACTTTCTTAACGATGATGCGCAGCAGTAAAGTAGCTTGGATCAGTCTTTCTGATCTTTCAGTACATGGAGGAAATTTGCTGGTGTTTGTCCTGGGCGAGTTGTAGCCTACCTGAATGGACTGGGCAGGAGGGGGCGGTGTTGCATAACTGTGGACTGATGAGATTTATTTGGTATTTGGTGTGAGGTGTTTTGTATTTTGTTCATGTTTAAAATGGCCTTAGATCAAGAAATGAATGTTTCTACGGCACAGGGGAGGGAGGGGAAACGTCAAAGGGATACTCCACTTTTTGGGGTGTTTGGCTCATTTGCCACATCCCCCCCACATAACCAAGATACACCATGCCTTACTGGCACTGTCCGAGCAGTTTACAGTCAGCTACAGTCGTGAAGTTAGTTAGTATCGCCATAGAATGGAGGGTAATGGTACAGCTGTTAAACATCTACCAAAACACACATCTCACGGTACCAAAATACATGTTGTGCTTAGAGTACTCACCACACGATGAAATATTAATCCAAAATGCACATAATCTGTTTTTTTTTTTGGAAGGAAAAGAGGTCGGCGGCCATGTTTGGAAAGTAGTGCCGGCTACGTCTTTTCCTTCCAAAAAGACCGTTTATCTGCATTTTGGATTAATATTTCATCGTGTGGTGACTACCCGATGTACCTGTATTTTGGCACCGTGAGATGTGTGTTTTGGCAGATTTTTAACAGCTGTACCATTTCCCTCCATTCTATGGCGATACTAACTAACTTCACGACTGTAGCTCAATGTAAACTGTGCGGAAAGTGCCGGTAAGGCATGGTGTATCTTGGTTATGTGGGGGGGGATGTGGCAAATGAGCTAAACTCTCTAAAAAAGTGGAGTATCCCTTTTAAGGGTGAAGT
Organism: Poromitra crassiceps; assembly: GCF_964638095.1. Classification (NCBI taxonomy): domain Eukaryota; kingdom Metazoa; phylum Chordata; class Actinopteri; order Beryciformes; family Melamphaidae; genus Poromitra; species Poromitra crassiceps. The sequence continues at coordinate 16,689,954 of NC_139626.1, forward strand.
AGAAACCAAAACTGTTGCTTAAAGTGTAGCTGGTGACTGCAGGTTTCCAGTCGTCTCAAACACTTGATTTACCTTTTTAGCCTGTTTTTGTATGGAAACCAAACCCATCCTTTTGCTCACTTGTATTTATTTTCAGAAAGAAAGAAAGAAAAGAAAAAACATTCCCTGTGGCTTGATGTAAGTATGCAGTCTTCCAAATGTAAAATCATGCCTTACCGGTTCCTTCCAGAACCATATATTGAAAGAGTTACAACATTATATATTTACTGTATGGGGGGTAGGATACACTTAGTTCCTGTAGCATGGAAAGTAGTAGGATACACTTAGCTCCTGATGCTACAGTATTTCTAAGAAGCTAATGTATTGGCAACATGAATTCAGGGACGTAAAGAGGCGTTTGACCCTCTATGGTGGAAGCAGTGTATTTAAGATGTGTTTTTGGATTAGATGCCTTTGGCTTTTCATAAGCAGCTCCCAGCCTGGAGGGAATCAGTATTTTTGCCTTTCTAATGATTTTTTCATCCATCTGTCTTGTTTCCTCTGGTGTTGCTGTGGCATTAGTGACAGGATGTGTGTAAAGTGAATGTAGGAAAAGAACAATGTCAAAGCACTCTTCATCCTGAACAGCGAGTCACGTTAAACGGTTGATTTTGCACTTGAGCGCAGCCCGAAGTCGACGAGTGGCTTTTGTAGTGAACAGGTGTCGCTAGCACTTTGCATTACAGCTGGGTAACAACATGGTAATAGTGTTAGTGATAATAAAGAAGTAATAATTGTGTAATACCATGTAATTAAGTATTAACAATGGGTATATCTGGGTAATTAGACTACATTTATGTAATAGGCCAGAAACAAATGGTAATACAGTAATGGGGAAATTTAATTTCATGGTAATATTAGATTAAATCAAACATCTAGAGACGTAGGGATTACCTGAAAACACTTCCCAGCTAGCAATCTGCCACCCCCGATAGCAGCCAGCCAGTGTTAATACCAGGCTATTACCTGGTTATTACTTCATTATCACACTATTACCCGCCTATTACCATGTTACTGAGCTGTACTGTAAAGTGCTACCCAGGTTTCCTTCAGTCTTTCCCACTGAGCTGAGTTTTACACTGCGCTGTAAACAAACTCGGTAGTGAGGTGGTGTCACAAAAATGACTTCTTTGTATTTTTCTCTGTTGGCTTTTCCTTTTAGCCTTAAATAGAATTCAGAGTTTGGTTCCCAGAGAACTGACCTGACATGGTACCAACGGGGAAAGTCTTGGATGCTACAGTTGCCCTGAAAACAGATTCATATAATGCTGCTTTTCAGAGACAATCAAGCATTAGAACCCCCCCCCCCCCCCCTCTCTCTCTGCTGCTGGACTGCTGTCTTAGCCCCCTGCATCAAGACTCCTTGCTCTCGCAAGACTCTTCAAGATGAACAAATGCCATTAAACTAGAAATGATGATGCTGCAATTTTGCAATTTTAAGCTCCATAGTTGTTGTTTTTGTATGTATGCTGTCTGGTGATCTTAAACATAAAGGATAATATGAATGCTTGGTTATACCCCCTTTCCAAAGAAAATAAAGAATATAAAGAAAACCTTGACTGCTAGTCATCATTTATATTTGATACAGGAACAGGCAGTTATGTAGCAGTTGTAAATTCAATCGTACCTAAGAAAAAAATCTTGAGGGCTTGAGCCTTCAAAAAAGGTTGAGGGCTGCATGGGAAAATAAGCACAAATAGCTTGAAGCCCACGGCGCAGTGTGTGACCATTCAGTACCTCAACAACCTCAAGGAGTACCTCAACAACACGGCTAATTGTTCTCAACATAGAAAATGGTCCTACCCCTGAACCACCCACATCCCCCCAGCCACTCTACGACCTGCCTAGCCTCAACGCCAGACTCATCAGTAATTCTTCCTTCTGAGTCTCGGGTCTGGACCCCCAATATCCACTGCCAGCCCGGCTAAATGGCTGCATGCGATAATATACACATTATCAATCACAATAAAACTGTCCTCACCCACGAGACATTGTTATCCAAGATTTAGGTGCCATGGCACTCACAAATGGTGCGTAGTTTCCAACACCCAGCCTTTATTCGCATGCTAGTCCCGAAGTTTAGAGCTAAAACACAGCCTTCTTTGGCTGTGTCATTTTGGGTTTCAATTGCTCCACAGCGCCGGATGTACCGGTTCAGTGCTCAGTGGTTGTGTGGGTGTACTGCAGTTTACAATTTTGAGCATCGGCATGTGAATAAGGTACTGATAGCACAGAGGTCACGTCACGTGGAGGCTGGGTTTACCCAGGCTAGATAAGTGTCGGTCTTGCGTTGTATAGTGTGTTTTCTTGTTGGTCTTTTTCTAAGGGGGGGGGGGGGTATGTTACGGTTCACCCTTTCAGCTTAGCATATTACTCTTATATGAATCTCATATATTAATCTTTAATATATATAATTAATCTCATATATCTCATATTACTTATATTACTCTTCTTTTGGACACATCTTCCTGGGACTCTGAACTACTGCTGAGGATCTACTGGAACCCTCACGCAGACAGAACTGGCCGAGAGTCGGGATCATTTTGACAGCATGTGTGGCGGCTGCACAAAACACTGTTGAGAGACATTCACCATAATGTTCTGCTGGCCCCTTTAAGTAGTGAGGTTGCATGGGCCTCACGAGAGTGAGTGTTGTGACTATAGTTCCAGGTTCTAGCCAAGAGTTAGTTATTGTTGTTGTTGTTGTTAGCGCAGAGCACAAACTCTGTAACATTATTATGTGGAAGCAATAAATGATCCCATTTCCAGGATCCTAAGTAAAACTATCTCCTTCCTGCACTCACAGTAAGATATGACACCCTCCAATATATTGTATGATTACTGCCTTCAATATGTATGTATGCATGTTTGTATGTATGTATGTATATATATATGTATATATATATGTATGTATGTATGTACTGTATGTATGCATGCATGGTATGTATGTATTGTATGTACTGTATATATGCTAGGTATGTATAGTATGTATGTATGTATGTATGTATGTATGTATGTACTTCCTGCTCACACTGAGTTCAATCTGCTCTCTCTGCTCTCCCTCGCTTTCTCAATTTGTCTCTCTCGCTCTCCCCTCTCTCTCTGACAAACGAGCTGTTCTCTGCCTCTCTTGCCCCCCCCCCCAGCTCTCTCCTGACAGAAGGATGGAGGGAGGAGGATGACGATACCAGAGGCTGCAGAGAGATGCTGCTAGCATCCACACAGACAGCAGAGAGCTAGCTGCAAATAGCTAAAGCCTTCTAATCTAATCTTCAGAGGCTAAGTTAGCATCACTAGCACAAACAGAACGATAGACAGGTACATAGAGAGAAAGGCAGGCAAGTATACAGACAGTATAGAGAGGTTGGTAACAGCTGTAGCAGGAGGTAGCTTAGCTAGCATGCTGTGGATAGGTTAGCATAGATAACACACACACACAGAGTGATGCAGTGTCCAAGGTTTCCTGGTGGATGGTGAGTGAGACTGATGGAAGATCTGCATCTCTGTTGACAGCTGGTTTGTGTGTGTTTGCCTGCACGTTTGTGCATGTGTGCGCATGTGCCCCTGCGTGTGTGTGTGTGAGAGTGGGCCTGCGTTTATTGTGGGTGTGTGTGTGTGTGTGTCTGTCTCCCTGTATGTCATTGAGTTAAAATATGTGTATAACTAAGATGGCAACCATAGTGTGTTGTTAGTGTTGCCATGGAAACAAGCATGATTTCCTGTGTGGGCCAACACACGTTTGGTAGTCTGACTGCCTGGAGTCTAAGCTCTGCCATTGGCTCCGACCATTTCAGTCGGAGCAGAAAGGGATTTCCCTTGGTGTCCACCCGCTATGCCGACCACTCGCAATGCCGACCTTAGGTTTAGGCGTGGGGGGTGGGAGAGGTTAGGTTTTGGGTTAGGGTCTGGGGGAGGTTAGGTTTAGGTGTGGGGGTGGGAGAGGTTAGGTTTTGGGTTAGGGTCTGGGGGAGAGGGGAGGTCGGAACAGCGAGAGGTCGGAACAGCGACATGGAACCTTTCCCTTCTGCTCTCACATGGCTCCACCGCTGTGAAACAACAACACTAGCTAGCGTTGCTTCACGCTGAACGTTTTGACGAAGATTTGGATTGTGCCATAAAGCAGGGCTGCTTGGTACTTTGGTGGATGGTTGTAAAGATAACGGAGCCTTTTTCCCCGCTAGACCAGAGTGAGAGTAAGAGGAGCCAGACTCTCTCCTGCACGGGACGGCATGAAACAAGATCAAATTAAGCAAGACTACACGTTTTGGTGGTGACCTGTCTGTCCTCTGACCTGTGTGTGTGTGTGTGTGTTTGTGTGTGTGTGTGTGTGTGTGTGTGTGTGTGTGTGTGTGTGTGTGTACCTACCTACCTGTGCAGGTACAGATGTAGCTGAACTGCAGATTGGCGGACAGCTTGTCGGGGGCGGGGCCTACGTGTTTGGGGCGGAGCCTGCCGGGTGATGTCAAAGCGAGGGTCGGTGGGCAAAGGGAGGGGGGAGCGACCTGATGCTATGGCAACTCTTCAAGCAGCCAATGAGGAGCTGAGAGCCAAGCTCACAGACATCCAAATAGAACTACAACACGAGAAGAACAAGGTAACAAAAACTGCAACAATGCATCACTGCTATTAAACTATATATTAGTACTACTACTACTGATATAGTACTGCCTGTCTGTCCAGACACTATACATAAACACCTGGAGGGTAACACAACAGCTCGACTCCTATTTGCTGACTTCTCCTCAGCTTTTAAAATACCATCCAAAGTCACATTCTGGCAGATAAACAGCTCAACCACTTTCGATTAGAGCACCAGTTACTTATTTGGTTCATGGACTTCCTCACTGATGGATCACAAAGAGTACTGGTAAACAACACATACTCTGATCTCCACACCTCCTACGTCCTGCTTCCATTCCCTGACTGTGCAGAACAGGAAACGGCTACAGAGTGCTGTGAACACAAGCTCAAAAATGATTGGGCACCCCATGAGATCTCTGTCTTAGTTTGAACTGTGGAAGCATGCAACCATGCAAACAGGATCTGAGATGACCTCACCCACACGCTGTTGAGTGACCCCACCCACACTTGGCAGGATTGGACGTGCTGCCATCTGGCCACTGCTCATGCTGCCCCCTGGAGGCAGGACTCAGAGGACTAGGTCCGCCTCCTGAACTCTGACCCCTCCTTAGCCTGCCCCTACTTACGAGGCAACCTCATGTCGGACCATTTTTACAACTTAACTTGTGTTAAATGGAACTTATTTGCACATTTTGCACATCGTGCCTATCTGCATTTGACTCTGTTGTTGTTGTCTGTGTCTGTATTTTTATGTCCTTCTGTGCAACTACTTGATCCTTTAATTGCCCCTCGGGAATAAATCACATTCTTAATTGAATGTGATTGAATTGAACCACCTGTCTGTCTGCAGGTCAGCCGTCTGGAAAGAGAGAAGAGTCAGGAGTTGAAGGCGGAGCATCACCGATCGACGGTTGCCGTGACGGAGTTGAAGAGCAAACTCCACGAGGAGAAACAGAAGGAAGTGGCCGTTACCAGGGAGACGTTACTACGGCAACATGAGATGGAGCTGATGAGAGTCATTAAGATCAAAGACGGAGAGATCCAACGTCTGAACGGGCTGGTGCTAACGCTAAGGGACGCGTCTACTGATAAGGTTAGTGCTTTCGCTAATGTTGTTAGTGCTAACGTTAAAGGGACGTATCTACTGATAAGGTTAGTGCTAACTCTAAGGGACGGATTTACTGAGGCAGGCATAAGTGGGAGTGTGCCAATGGAGTGTCATTTTGTGTCGAAAGGGCAGAATAAACACAGGTGGAAGCAAAACACTAATGAGGGTTTCCAAATTCCAATCATGGAAGTTTGAAACCCTCATTAGTGTTTTGCTTGCACCTGTGTTTACCCTGCCTTTTTGACACAAAATGGCCCCCGTGAGAAGGGTCTATTGTACGTAATGAGTATGACTATAAATGAGTACCTCTTACAGCCTCAGTACAAAAACATCCAATGTTGAGGGTATGTGTCCTGGTTGCTGCACTAGCACCTCCTCTGGTCAGTCGGGGTGCCTGTTCGGGGTGGTAGGAATAGCGTGATCCTCCCATGTGCTCCGTCCTGCCGGTGAAACTCTCCACTGTCAGGTGAAAAGAAGCGGCTGGCAACTGCGCATGTGTCGGAGGAAGTATGGTGCTAGTCTACGACTCTCCCCAGTTCGGTAGAGGGGTTCCAGTGACTGGGGCAGCAGGGGGGAAATTGGCCAAGTACAATTGGGGAGAAAATGGGGGCGGATCAGAAAAACAAAAACATACAATGTTCATCCAGTAATGTATTTTCAGCAGCTGTGTCTGTGTGTAAAACTTGGTAATAATTTGTAATTGTTGCTGCAACTTAGCAATTTGGAACCTAGCTCATGCCCTGTCAGTTATTGTACTACCAAACACTGCAACAGAAAGTTGGGAGCAATTTAGAATGTTTATGTTGCCAAATTGAAACCGTCTATATTGACGATATTTACAAGAGTCTTGACAAAGGAGACTTTGTGTCATTACTGAAATCTGTAAGTTAAACCATCTTCATTCATTAATGAAGTATATTAACCCCTCATCTCCCAGGTGAGGAGTGCGCTGCTGGCGGAGGTGGAGGAGGCTCGGAGGAGTTGGGAGGTGGAGCGTTGTCGTCTCCAGCAGGAGGCGCTGGAGCTCCGAGCAGCTAAGAGGAACGCTGAGGATCAGCTGGGATCAGCTCAGCAGGCCTGTCAGGCCAGAGCAGCCGAGCTACGATCAGCTCATCACCTACACCAAGAAGAGCTGAGCAAGACCAAGAGAGATGCAGAGAGAGAGATACGACGACTGGTATATAACACACACACACACACACACGTCACGCACACGCAATTTAGTATCACGATACTCGATATGGATACTCGATACTGATTCAATACTCAATACCAATAGATCAGAAACAGAATTAAACTTAAAAAAAATACATTAAATACATTACAAATAAATAAATAAAACAATTTGAAATCAAATAATCTTTCAAAAAATATATAACATTTTAAGAACAGAATGCAGCATATATATTTTTTATAATACAATCTTTACAAATTATATAGCCATGTACCCTTCACAAAATCCTGTGATATCAGTCTATGTTTGAGACATTTGTCTGTCTCAAACCTAGAAAAAAGAAACGCAACAGAAAAACATAAACTGCAGCACTGTGTTACAGCACATAGTTTAAAGGTTTTAAGATGGCTCAGACTGCAAAATGAGTTACATGTCTGTCCAGCCAAGCCGGATCTACCATATGGGCCTTTATGAAGTGGCCTTAAAAATACAGTATATATATACTGTATATAAAAAAGAATTAGGGGGGCCCTGGGAGCTTCAGTGCCCAGGGGCCCCTGGGGGTGTTAATCTGGCCTTGCTGTCCAGTAATACAATGAATAAGACACACCCAGTTTATTTATTTTGTAGCAACAGATTACCAATGGCCTTAAACACCACACTCACCTGACTCTTCTTTTTTATGCTTCCGCCGGCGATAACCAGGCCGGAGGCCTTATGGATTCGGGTTGTCCGTCCGTACGTCCGTCCGATGTTTGTTAACGCAATATCTGAGGAACGCCTTGACGGAATTTGATCAAATTTGCCTCAAACATCAACTTGGACTCAAGGATGAACTGATTAGATGTTGGTGGTCAAAGGTCAAAGTTCAAGGTCACTGTGACCTCACGGACACCATTCCCAAGTTCGTTAACACAATATATGGCACTTCAGTGACGCGTTCTGCCACATCACCGTTGTGCCAATAATCACCTAAAGTAAAGTACACCCTCTCGTGTAATATTGCTTCATTGGTTCTTGGTAGTGTGACAGTATGGGGGGTGAAGGTGATCTGAGTGTCTTGTATTATGTGTGTGTATGTTTGAATTCTTTTGGAAGTATAACCTACGTACAGGGTGCAGGGAGAGAGACAGGTGAGTACAGTATATACATTTATGAACAAAAGAACATTCATTCTATACAGTATACACGGCTCTGGACTACTGGTCTGGAGTCAGCTGAGCTGGATACATGCAGTGGGGCGTCACTAATCACAACACAGCCCCCCGCTAAATGACCTGTTTCACTAACAGAATTTGGTCCATTTGATCCAATAACATTTTTAGAAAGTCTAGAAGTGCCGCATGATTCAATGATCTTAGCCCATTCAAGTTAGCAGACTCAGAGCAACTCGAGGGCTAAACTGAAAGTTACCCAGCAGACTAGCAGAGTCGGACGTCTCTTTAGTGAATCACTCATACAAACTCGAGTTAGTAAAAGGAGTCAAACCTCCCATCACTACTGCCTATCTGTCGGACTGTCTGTCTGTCTGTCTGTCTGTCTGTCTGTCTGTCTGTCTGTCTGTCTGTCTGACTGTCTGTCTGTCTGTCTGTCTGTCTGTCTGTCTGACTGTCTGTCTGTCTGTCTGTCTGTCTGTCTGACTGTCTGTCTGTCTGGATGAGATACATTTGTTTGTTTTCACCATCTCCACCCAAACCTGCCACTATGAAGAAGACAGTTAGGACAGAGGACTGTGCAGTTTACAGTACCCTACCCCGAACCTGTCTGCCTGCCTGCCTGCCTGTGTCTACTCTAGATGGATGAGATAACAATGCTTAAAGGAAAACTTCACAGAGAAACAATGCTCATTAATTTTGCACATGATCTCACACATCTGAAAACTGTAAACCGTGATGTCATTCAGGTCCTGCAGTTCCGTACACAATTGCTCGGGTGACATCACTGATGACATCACAATTGCTTGAGTGACATCGCAATTGCTCAAGCGACATCACTGATGACATCACAATTGCTCGAATGACATCACTGATGACATCACTGATGACATCATAATTGCTCACATAGACACAATGGCATCACCAACTGTAAGAGGCAGCAATGGCAGAAAGCCATTAGAAGAAGAAGTAGCATCACTGATGACAAGAAATGGGCTCGAGCCAGAGAAACTCGGGGCGAGCGTGCGAAGCAAAAGACATGGCTTAGTTTGCTCACACCCCAAAAAAGTGCACCCATTTCACATCCTCTCAAGAGTCTCCACCTCACGTGCAAATTCCTATCACTATACTGTAATTAAATTGCGTGTCTGTCTGTCAGTCACGTTTGTGCCGAAGGCTGTTACATGGTTGTTACATGGGCTGTTACATGGTTTTAGGTCTGGCTGTTACTTGGTTTTAGGTCTGGCTGTTACGTGTTTTTAGGTCTGGCTGTTACGTGGTTTTAGGTCTGGCTTTTACATGGTTTTAGGTCTGGCTGTTACGTGGTTTTAGGTCTGGCTGTTGTTACGGGTTTTTAGACGAAGGCTGTCACTTGGTTTTAGGTCTGGCTGTTATGTGTTTATAGGTCTGGCTGTTAGGTGGTTTTAGGTCTGGCTGTTACGTGGTTTTAGGTCTGGCTGTTACGTGGTTTTAGGTCTGGCTGTTATGTGTTTATAGGTCTGGCTGTTAGGTGGTTTTAGGTCTGGCTGTTACGTGGTTTTAGGTCTGGCTGTTACGTGGTTTTAGGTCTGGCTGTTATGTGGTTTTAGGTCAGGATGTTACATGGTTTTAGGTCTGTCTGTTATGTGGTTTTACGTCTGGCTGTTACATGTTTTTAGGTCTGGCTGTTACGTGGTTTTACACCAGGCTGTCACATGGTTTTAGGTCTGTCTGTTATGTGGTTTTACGTCTGGCTGTTACATGTATTTAGGTCTGGCTGTTACGTGGTTTTACACCAGGCTGTCACATGGTTTTAGGTCTGTCTGTTATGTGGTTTTAGGTCAGGATGTTACATGGTTTTAGGTCTGTCTGTTATGTGGTTTTACGTCTGGCTGTTACATGTTTTTAGGTCTGGCTGTTACGTGGTTTTACACCAGGCTGTCACATGGTTTTAGGTCTGTCTGTTATGTGGTTTTAGGTCAGGATGTTACATGATTTTAGGTCAGGCTGTTGTGTGGTTTTAGGCCAGGCTGTTACGTGGTTTTAGGTCTGGCTGTTACATGGTTTTAGGTCAGGCTGTTGTGTGGTTTTAGGCCAGGCTGTTACATGGTTTTAGGTCTGGCTGTTACATGGTTTTAGGTCAGGCTGTTGTGTGGTTTTAGGCCAGGCTGTTACGTGGTTTCTGGCTCTTATGTGGTTTTAAGTCTGGCTGTTACGTGGTTTTAGTTCTGGCTGTTACGTGGTTTTAGGTCTGGCTGTTATTAGGTTTTAGGTCTGGCTGTTAAATGCTTGGTACCGAACCGAAGGCACAGCCGGAGGCCCACAAAACTATGCGGCCTGATAATCTAGTAACAATAAATCAGCATTGTTTTTCGGTGAAGTTCTCCTTTAATAACCCTTCCCTTAACATGTCTGTCTGTCTGTCTGCCTGTCTAACCCTCTAGATGGATGAGATCAAGCTTAAGGACAGAGCTGTCTCTGTATTGGACAAAGCCCTCGGCCTGCAGGCTGGCCACGCCCACCGCCTCCAGCTGCAGACTCAGGCTGCCGAGCAGCAAATCACAGCCCTGAGAGAGGCGCAGAGGGCGGGGCTAAGCTACCCTGGCCACACCCCTAACTCCACCCTTTACATTGTAAGACCTGCATCTCCCTCCTCTTCCTAACTAACATGGCTGCTCTTAGTGCTTTCTGAATGTTCTAGATATGTACAGTACATACCGCTGCATTCGTTTATGGTCGGAAGTGGGAAATGCATCATCTATGACCTACGTGTGTTCGAGCTTCAAGTCGCAAAACCATGGATGCTAATAGCATTACCTACTAGACAGCTAACAGCTAATAAAAACATAAACATTTAATTGTATGGGTATTATATTGATACGCTGATTGGTCTAAAAACATACTATTGTTGAAAATAAGATAAAAAATATTCATATAATCTTATTTCTCCCCCACCAGATACCATGTGGGTGGCCATCTTGAAATTATGCCAAATAACAGGCTAGGAGCAACTAGGGGTTGAGAAATCATACCTGAGTTTGCGAGTTGACATGGCGTTTTATTGGATTTTTCCTAGTAGCAAGTGGGAAATGAATAAACCAATGCATGTATGTATGTACAGTATACCAAATACTGCTGGACTCTAATGTACAGTATACTACATACTGGTGGGGTCTATGTGTGCATGGCAGTGGTGGCTGCTCATTGGAGGCAGAGGAGGTTGCTCCTCTATGTTTGAGAAGCAAGAGGGACATTTTATATATAATTTATTTTTATTCAAAATATGTTTTCTCTCAAAAATAAAAAATAAACGTCAATCTCTGAAGTTGTGGAGGAGCCATGAGGAGGCACAGAGAAGTCTTGCACCCCAGGAGCAGGGTCTTATGTCATGTGTGTGTGTTGTGTGTGTGTATGTGCTTCAGTATTTTACATGCTACTCTATGATTGCCCAAACCACATACAATGGCAGGGGGAACAGGGGAGGCATGCCTCCCTGGCCAATATACCCTTTTCACAGTGGCCATTCTGTGTCGAAAGG
>NC_139626.1:16709026-16741526 GCF_964638095.1 Poromitra crassiceps
TCTTTTTGTGTCTTTTTCTTTCAAGTAAAAAAAACTTTAGTCAATTTTTTTTTAAATAAAAAGATAAAATAAAAATAATGTTTCCATGTATCTACAGACCAGAGAACAGCTGCTCACCGAGATGAGTCGATATCAGACCAGAATCCAAGACCTGGAGTCATCGCTAAACCAGCAAGGACTGGTAACACACACACACACACACACACACACACACACACACACACACACACACACACACACGTACAAACGTGCACGCACACATGCACACACATACTCCGCAAAACTTAGTGCTCAATTCCGGTTTTTGTTGTTGTTGTTGTTGCTCAGATATGATTTTTTTGTGTAGCTGTTCAAATTGGCTAGAATAATTTTATTCGGCCATAGTATGTTTGCACATACAATGAAATTGTCTTCGTGCAGTTGGCGCACACGTTACATGAGATATACAACACAATAACAAAAGTTGGCAAAAGTACAGTTATCAGAGATGGCAATTTTCTTTTGCTAACTTTCTCAAAATTCAGTTAAAAGTTGTGATACTTTTAGATGGAAACCCACCTTCTCTCTTGCTCTCTCGCTCTCTCTCTCTGTATCTCTCTCTCTCGCTCTCCCCCTCTGTCTCTCTCTTCCTCCCTCTCTCTATCTCCCTCTCTTGTCCTCCCTCTCTCTGTCTCTCTCCCTTTCTCTTTCTCTCTTCCTCTCCCTCACTCTACCTCCCACTCTCTCTTCCTCTCTCTCTCTCTCTCTCTCTCTCTCTCTCTCTCTCTCAGGATGTGAAGTGGGTAGAGCAGAAGCAGGCTTTGTATCAGAGGAACCAGGAACTGGTGGAGAAGGTAAAGCTGCTGCCCAACATGGCTGCTGATCTGTGAACATTTCAAGAGTTTATTTTACATTATGTGACATTACATTACAGTATGTTACATTACAGTATGTTACATTACAGTATGTTACGTTACAGTATGTTACGTTACAGTATGTTATGTTACATGACATAATTTAGCAGATGCTTTTGTCCAGATTATTTCTCGTTGATAGTAATGTGACAGATAATTAAGTAATGTGACAGATAATAAAGTTGGGGCGGCTGTGGCTCAGGAGGTAGAGCGGGTCATCCACCAATCAGAAGGTCAGTAGTTCAATCCCCAGCTACTCCAGTCAGCATGTCAAACTGTCCTTGGGGAAAACACTGAACCCCAAATTGCTCCCGATGGTATGAATGTGTGTGTAAATGGATGAATGTAGGCACATTGTAAAGTGTTTTGGATAAAAGCGCTATATAAATTCAGTCCATTTACCATCCATAAAGTAATGTGACAGATAATCAGCTCGTCTGGATCTGGCCAAGGCTTTTCATTCACATTTGACACAATGTCACTAGATATAAACTGAAAGGTATATCCAGGCAGTTCCTATATGAGAGCATTTTAAAATTAATTTCAGTTTCAGGTTTTTATTTGTAAAAAAGTCTTCAAGGATCTTATGGTGCAACATGCTGGTTCCAAAGGGAGGGAACAGAGAGAATTATGGGAATTGAAGTCCTGGATCGCCTCTGTATATGAAATAGACTGCCAAAGTCACCAACCCCCTACGGTTTAGGCATACAAACCAAGGAATTTCATCCGTCATTCTTTTTTCCATTTTGTAAAATACTTCTATAGAATAGTTTTTCTTGGTCAAACCAAGTGTTTCAGGTAAATTAATGTTACGTTTCGGGCATCTAGTTCTGTCCAATATAATCATTAGCTCTGTCTATGGGTATATTATACTAGCCCCAATGCCCATAACATGAAAGGAAACAAGGATAGAAGGGAAGAAGGCTGTTTGTAAACTGAAGCAGTCGGCTCACCTGTTAGCTTGAATTGTTCTCAGAGGAGCATCCCGACCCACGGCCAGTTCTGCTCTTGGATGCGTGAGGGCTCTGGTATCCCTCCCAGTAGTTCAGAGTCCCATGAAAATTGGACAAAAGAAAATAATCCACACAGACTAAACAAAATGGCCTCCCAAAAACATACAGTCCATCATAGGTTGTCCTCATACTGTCCTGCAGCTGTGGCTGCCATTTTAGCTCCAGTCACACTGACAAAAAGGCAGAAATGGTGGAAGGGGAAAGGAGGCCTGGCTCACGTACTATGAGTATGAGAGCCATAGAAAGTACGGAAGCCCCGTATGCACATAAGTCTCCCTCAATACGAGCAGACAAACTTCAAATTTCAAACAGCCAGAAAATATAGAAATAAACATTTATCATATCAAAGCTGAAGGGTTCATATCTAATCTGAAGGGGTGAACCGTAACATTAAGAATCAGGAGAGACCATAGAACATTTCACTCAGACTAAAACATAGTTTGTTGTTGTTGTTGTTGTTGTTGTTGTTGTTGTTTGTTTTTTAATATGCCATTTATTTTATTTGTTTTTTATTTTATTTATTTATTTTAGTTTTGGTCCAAGTGAAATGTTATAATGGTCTCTCGTGATTCTAAATATAGCTGAATCAAGCAGAATGGCAGATGAAATCCCTTGGTTCATATACCTAAACTGGAAGGGGGTGTGACTTTGGCTCTCTATATAAAAATAATATTGTATTGCATATTTTGCTAATGTGATTTTCTGGATATTGATTTTCTTTTCTTTTGCAGGTAAGGCAGATGGAAGGAGAGGAGCTGAGACTGAGAATCGACATCCAGGATGCCAAAGACCAAAATGAACTCTTGGAGTTTAGAATCTTAGAGCTAGAGGTAATGTCGTCCTATAGGAAACTAGAAGTGCACTTGGAGAGCTTCGCCAAGGCCAATAGCCAATAACCATGATATGCACATTTTGTGAGTCAGATCAGAACCCTTACCCTGATGCTATGCTGGGTGCCGCTAAAATGAGTAAAATGAGAGTAAATGGCAGGAGATATAAAAAGGATTTCTGATATATAATTTTGAATCTTCCATAGTTCAAGACGTCTTGTGTTTACCGTGAATACGGGACTGGAAGTCGTGTACACGATGTGCTTGGCATTCAAGTGGTCACGTCGTGAACATGCGCAGTTGACTAGAAGCCACCGAGGCTAACAATTTAGCTACCACACTAGCTAGCGAGTGGCTAACTACGTTAATGCAGGAAATGCAAAGGCATGACAGTGGAAAAGATGAGACTGTTAAGAATATCAACATGTTCCTAGGAATGACTAGGAAAAGCTCTATACCGGCAATCCTCAAAGTCTGGACTCCCGTCCGCATCCGGACCCAGAAGCCGTCCTATCCGGACCAAGCCCTATAACCTACAAATCATTGAGAATTGTTAAATTTTCACGGAGCGTTTCTATTTTAACTGGCACTTGCTCTTCTTGCCTTTACGGTACTACTATCTGCCAGGAATCACAGACCAATTGCATGCGCTGTAAATCATCACACGTGAGGCTACTCAGCCAATCAAAATGCGAATCGATTCTGCCTGTGGCTTCCCAGTGCTGCTCGAGAGAGAGTGACACACGGGCGGAGGAGAGGCGAGAGACTCGAAGTTCGAGAGATAGAAGTAATTTTGTGTATATAGTAATTGCAACACCTTCGCTGAGATTTCATTATCATATATTTTATGTGTCATCGATAGACAGTTCTTTTTTCTGTTTTTCTTTTATAAAGTGCAATTGTGTAATACTAAGGTTTTGATATTTGAAGGACCCCAGTGGAAATAAGCAGGCTTCTACTTTGTAACTTTAAGCTGCTTTACTGGGCTTTCCTTGGATCATTTTTACTTTCGATTTACATATTGTGTACTTTTTTTTTACTACTGTATTATTTGTAAATTTGTAATGGTTTTTATGCATTCTTGATCCGAAATAAACCAAACCAAACCAAACCAAACCAAACCAATGTCATGTCTGTATTGGTTTGTAAAGGAGAATGTCTGATCACTGCTCACAGTATTTTCTCCAACCCTGTTTCCTGTTCAGGAGAGAGAACGGCGCTCGCCTGCAATCAACTTCCAACAACTACATTTCCCAGAAGGCCTCAGTCCTCTGCAGCTCTACTGTGAGGCTGAGGGAGTAAATGTAAGCATACAAACTTTTTCTATTCTTAGAGTGGCAGACCTGGCAAATATTTTTCATAACATGCTTTGCTGTAACGTTAATATGTTGAAACAAATGTTATCTCTTATATAGACGGTTTTAACTTGACAACAAAAACATTCTAAATTGAACCCCCGCTCACTTCCTGTTGCAGTGTTTGCTATGGACATAAAAGCAAAAAAAACATTCAAGTGCAGGACTGACCATTCCGTGAAAACCGTCTATACAGCTGAGCAGTGAAAACAAAAGTAACGGTGTCGAGTGAATATTTCTGCAGTTTGCCGAATGCTGAGAAAAAGGAAGTGCTGCGGGGTTGCGCTCTGGTGAAAACCGTCTATAGAGAGAGGAATGAGCAAACGAAATATGGTCTAAGCCTAAAGCGCTGGTTCTGCGCAGCCTCGAATTGGAGCCTTGCCGCCGACTAGCGGCGACAGCGAGACTGTGCATACTCGAATGTAACTCAGCGCGTTGGCTGTGGTACACCTCCAAAACACTAGGTGGCTTCACTGGCTTGTGGTACACTCATGTCCATTACATAGGACGCTATCGTGTTATTTACCAAGAACTTGCAATCATGTCAGTGGGGGGACATTTTATTGTCACTCCATTTCAAAACTCATTCAGGTGAGCCTGCAGAAGGCTTTGCTAGATGAGTTAATTGTGAGTTAAGTTAGATTGTTAAATGAGGAAATGGCATTTCCTCATTCCTCACAACAAGTACGTCAGTGGATATGTGCGTGGCCCAAGGCAACAGCCAATCACAGCTCTCGACGCCGCGGAGTCACATTTTCGAGGAGCTGCACGTCCCCCTCCGCCGAGCTGCGCCGATAGGACGGCCAAGCTGCAGCGACCCCTCGGCGCTGGCGATTTCGCGTAAGCATAAAACCAGTTTACAAGGCAAGAAACAATCAACTACCAGAAAACATACAGAATTTGTTTCGGGATCGTGTGGGGGGTTATAACTTAAGGGGACAATATAATTTCAAAACTCTCAGTATACGTACAACTATGAAAGGTTTTTGTGTTTCAACTTCTGGTGTGAAACTATGGAACCGTTTGAGTGAGGAACTAAAGCAATGTCCAAACAAAAACCGGTTTAAAATATTGTACAAAAATATGATTTTCACAAGGTACAAGGAGGAGAGGAATGCAGGAGTGTTACACTGATTTTCACATGGTGGTGGTGGTGTTAGATTACATGTTTTATGTATGTAAGTATGTATGTATGTACGTATGTATGTCTGTCTGACTGTATGTTTGTATGTATGAATAACTACATAAAAAAAAAAAAAATCTTTTTGATAACTATATAGTTACATTATTGAATACTATGTATGGGATAGTGTATATATGACAACAATTATTGTCATATACATACATAATTGTTATGTATTACTATATGACTAGTGTTTTATGTATGTGTGTATGTATGTACATATACATGTATATATATATATATGTATATATGTGGATATTTCTATAGTATGTGTTGTTATACAAGTATAAATATAATAATTTATTATTGTGGAAAAGGGGTGGGAGTTAATAAGTTATACTTCTTCTCACTCCTTTTCGAATATGTCTATATTTGTTACCCCTTCATCTGTATTTCATAATACTATTTCAATCGACTTGTGTAATTTTGTGGGCCTCGTATATTGTCTCTGTTTTGTTCACATACATATTCGAAATAAACATGACAAACAAAAACAAACAAAATAGTTAACCCTCTAATGCATAACATATTCATACCCCCGTTACTACACAACTGGGGTCAAAAATGACCCCTATTCATTCCTACAGTACTTGAGGGTTTCTTTGCTATATATTTTGAAAACTATTTATTTCATCATTTAATGTCCCACGTATTCATTAAATATCATGTTTTTCATTATAACAAATCATTATTGCCATGTTTACTTTGTTACTTTATGAAAAATCAAGTTATCAAGTTTCTACACATGTCGTAATTGTAATCCCCAATCTTTCCACATATCCCCTGCAAGCTCCTCATGTACCCCTGTTTGGGAAACACTGGATTAAGGAATCATCTGTTTTTGTTCTGCAGGAGATTGTGATAACTGAGTTGATGAAGAAGCTGGATATTCTGGGAGATAACGCCGTAAGTGTATGTTGCATTTCCTTTGTACATAAACGTGTCTACTCCGCACTATTTCTCACCGATCTACTGTATGTCTAGAGAAGTGCTAGAGGCAGGCCCGGCTCCAGACCCAAATTACAGAGGGGGCCTGCCCCTAGCTTGGGGGGGGCCAAGCTACCCAACCCCAAAGAATGGGGTCCCCCCCCAGTGCTGTAGTGGTAAAAAAAAACGTGGGTAAACTATACTTTTGAGGCAGCTTTCTCATGCGGCACCGGCAGTGTTATAACGGCGGATAAACTATAAGCTTCCGTGACCGATATACAAGACAAAATATGAGAGTAGAACAACTTAATCTGAATAGCCCTATAAGGTATATCAGGGGCTGCCCCACATTTCTGAGTAGCCAGCCAGATAGGAAAAGTAGCTGGCTAAATATGGGATGGGCCTTGGACCTTCAAGGGGGGTCCGGGGGGATTCTTCCCCGGAAGAAGATTTTGTACATTTTAAAGTAAAATTCGTCAACCTGGTGCATTTGAGAGCAAAATGAAGAGGCTAAATCTATGAGGAACTACACACATCTCTAATGTGTTGGGACTTTACAAATAATTAGGCCTAAACAATCAATATAAAATATCCAGCCAGAATCATTGCAAATTGATGTTCAAAGTAACAGTTAGCAATAGTGTTGGGCCAGACATATTGGAGTATTGATATTGATATTGAATTAACATTGATATTGAATTAACAGTGATATTGAATGAAAGACCTGTTGTTTGAACACTGACATTGAATGAGAGACATGTTGTTTGAATACTGGCTGGTCCTAGTGGAGACAGTGGGAGCACCCAACCCCCACATACCTGGCTATTTGGGGCAATTTGAATACCACACCCGTGATAAAAACCACAGGGATGCGAGCCGATTCCTTTGTCCCACAGCAGCGAGATAAGGGGAACCAATCGGTGTGCCTAAACCACAGCAAAGACACGCCCTGCACCCCAAAACATATACAGGTTTGGAGCCTGAAAACTTCAGTTCCTAAGCAGCCCAGCTGCAGACAGGTCCTCCTCTGAGAAGTTCTAAGTGACTAATCGTCGCGACAGGACGTGCGTTTGTGTCCCGAGACAAACCGCCCTTCCCCCCTGCCCGGACCCGAGCCGCCCAGGCCGCAACCAGGCCGACGACCTCCACATCAGGGCCAAGCCAGCTCTGATATCCTGAAACCGACCCGCATCGCCTGAGTGCCCTCAACCCGAAGAAGCGAGCTGTGAGGTTCCCCCTTTCCTCCACTGAGACGACAGCAGATGCAAGAACCCAGCGTGGCCAGCTGAGATCGACTGCCTATTCTCAAACCCCCGCTCCTTCCTCCACGTCTTCCTCTTCGAGACAAGCGGCCGCCCGCTCCACGAGCACCCCTCCTCCCCGCTGGAGGAACCTTGCGAGTCCGACCGCAACAAACCTGCATCCGCGTTTGCAGAGCTGAACGAACAAGCCAAGTAAGCTGACTGAATTGATCACTCAAGTCCGGGCTTAGAATTGTTAGAGTTAGATGATATATATATCTTTAGATGTACATGATTAACTGATATGATACTGTGAATGAATCTGTGACTGTTTATATCTGACTGTGACTGTGGGTTATATATGCATTACTGAATCCGAGTGTTTAGATGCTAGCCAGTTACTTCTTCACCGATCCACGGAGTGGATCTAATATAGCCAACGAGCTGAGAGGAACTTGTTTCGCCAATTCAAAGTCGATTAACTAATCGTGGCGAAGTAAGAGCCTCACGGCCCTGTTTTTCATCTAGACGGTGTTATTTCTCACTCACGGGCACGTGCGCAAGCGCGTGAACGGACCCTTCCTTGCTAAATACTCACACACATAGCTATTAGTCGGCTAACCGCCATTTTGTGCCGGGAACACATTCCCTTAGTCTCCATCTTGGGCCGATCGCCATTTTGGCCCGAAAGCACACCCCCGTAGCCTCCATTTTGTGTCTAGTCGGCCCTTCCGGGTCGGCCATTTTGAGAACAGACCCCTCACGCACACACACACACCCACACATACACACACTCTGCCTCCCTCTAGTGTTCATCCGGTGCTTTACACTTTTGATGCAGATAAATACCCCTACCTCACATTCACCGACCATACATTGAAATGTTTAGAATGTAACTCAGTTACCACGTGAATTCACTGACTGTATTGCCAATCCCTCTCTTTTGTTTTATATATAATAAATATTGTCAACTTTTATTAGAATTCAACTGTTTCAGAGTGATTTTGTGGAATTGTGGTAAACTATTGTCTAAGGTGTAAGAACTCTCTCCTTTCAGATTAGACTAAAGGTGATTCAGATTAGGTCCGGTGATTAAGCCGGTGGTGCCCCTAGGTTAATCCTTACCAAGGATTACATATTTGATTTTAATAATTTTATGAAATATTAATAATTTTCGGATTATTAATATTTTATTTTACCTAACTAAATTCACCCAAATAACGAGCACAACAATAGCATTCAGTTAATCAATGCCTAATGACAGCCAGAGCAGTGCAAATTAATAACATTAGCTTGATTGAGCTCAGCACATCAAGCTTCAATCAATGCTACTTGACAACAATAATGTCAGGCATAATCTGATTAACTATTGTAAGCAATTTACAATTTTGCACTTTTGCATTTTACGTTTTTAGCGCAAAACAAAATGAATGGGGGGGGGTTGGGCAGTTTGGGGAATGGGGGGGCCCGGCCCGGTCAGGCCCCCCCTCAACGCCGGGCCTGGCTAGAGGATCTAAAACCTTGCATCCTAAATAGATCTGTCTAGAGAAGTGCTACAGGATATAAAAACCCTGCATCCTAAATAGATTTATGTCGAGGAGGAGTGCTACAGGATCTAAAACCCTGCATCCTAAATAGATCTGTCTCGAGGAGTGCTACAGGATCTAAAACCCTGCATCCTAAATAGATCTATGTCTAGAGAAGTGCTACAGGATCTAAAACCCTGCATCCTAAATAGATCTATGTCTAGAGGACTGCTACAGGATCTAAAACCCTGCATCCTAAATAGATTTATGTCTAGAGAAGTGCTACAGGATCTAAAACCCTGCATCCTAAATAGATCTGTCTAGAGGAGTGCTACAGGATCTAAAACCCTGCATCCTAAATAGATCTATGTCTAGAGAAGTGCTACAGGATCTAAAACCCTGCATCCTAAATAGATCTATGTCTAGAGGAGTGCTACAGGATCTAAAACCCTGCATCCTAAATAGATTTATGTCTAGAGGAATGCTACAGGATCTAAAACCCTGCATCCTAAATAGATCTATGTCTAGAGAAGTGCTACATGATCTAAAACCCTGCATCCTAAATAGATTTATGTCGAGGAGGAGTGCTACAGGATCTAAAACCCTGCATCCTAAATAGATCTGTCTCGAGGAATGCTACAGGATCTAAAACCCTGCATCCTAAATAGATCTATGTCTAGAGGAGTGCTACAGGATCTAAAACCCTGCATCCTAAATAGATCTATGTCTCGAGGAATGCTACAGGATCTAAAACCCTGCATCCTAAATAGATTTATGTCTAGAGAAGTGCTACAGGATCTAAAAGCCTGCATCCTAAATAGATCTATGTCTAGAGGAATGCTACAGGATCTAAAACCCTGCATCCTAAATACATCTATGTCTAGAGAAGTGCTACAGGATCTAAAACACTGCATCCTAAATAGATCTATGTCTAGAGGAATGCTACAGGATCTAAAACCCTGCATCCTAAATAGATTTATGTCTAGAGAAGTGCTACAGGATCTAAAACCCCGCATCCTAAATAGATCTATGTCTAGAGGAATGCTACAGGATCTAAAACCCTGCATCCTAAATAGATTTATGTCTAGAGAAGTGCTACAGGATCTAAAACCCCGCATCCTAAATAGATCTATGTCTAGAGGAATGCTACAGGATCTAAAACCCTGCATCCTAAATACATCTATGTCTAGAGAAGTGCTACAGGATCTAAAACCCTGCATCCTAAATAGATTTATGTCTAGAGGAATGCTACAGGATCTAAAACCCTGCATCCTAAATAGATTTATGTCTAGAGGAATGCTACAGGATCTAAAACCTTGCATCCTAAATATAACTCTAATCTACCTCCTCGATAATAAGGAGGGCCGTAGTCTAGACCAGGGCTGCCCAAAGTTTTTACCCTTCAGATCTACTTTTGCATTTTGCAGCACAAGATCTACCTGTCCACAGTATGTTGGTGACATGTTGTTGAGATGTTGTCTTCACACATTTTCCTCCAGAATCTTTCCAATGAAGAGCAGGTGGCTGTGATCCATGCCAGGACTGTCCTCACGCTGGCAGAGAAGGTAATGAACTCTCTATCTAACATCTATCGAAAGCCAGTGGTGGAAATGGCCAGGATTTGCTCTGGGAACCCTACTTACGCAGGGTGGGGGTCCCCGGACGCGGCACGGCCCACCCCCGCCCGATATGTTATTTATGTATGCTTGAATGTTTTTGTTGTTGATTTTACTCATGATCATGACAGCTACAGAAAAATCTCTTTCAAAAGTTACTCAAGTAAGATTGCCGAGATCTACTGATTATTTCCACTTGATTTTATTCATAACAGACTTAATGGAACATTGTCATTGACACTGCTTATTCAGCTTCCAAATACATGTTTTCCTACTATTCTCTGCTCCTTTCATGCTGTCCTCTCCACTGCTCTGCTCTCCACTTACTAGATTGCTCTGGAGCGTTCCCACAAGAGCGTTCCCAGTGTTCCCACACAATGATCGCTCTGGGAACCCCTTTCCCAACCGTTCAACGCCATTTCCACCACTGTCGAAAGCCCATATCACACCAATCAAACATTCTCGAAGAACTCGATTTGTGCTGCACAGGCTAAGTCCGCTGTCGCTGCCACCATGTTAAACTCTGTTAAACTGTTGTTCTATACAGACTCAGACTACAGAATTGATTATTTCCACCCAACTTGGTAACTTATTTTATTTAACTCCGGCACACGAGTTCCTACTGTTACACTTGTTATGTACTGTAGTTGACTGACTGCTGGTACTCACTACTCACACTGTTTGTCTGTGTGTGTGTGTGTGTGTGTGTGTGTGTGTGTGTGTGTGTGTGTGTGTGTGTGCGCGTGTGTGCGCGTGCGTGTGTGTGCGTGTGATCAGTGGCTGGAGTCTATTGAAGTGACCAAGTCTGCTCTGCAGCAGAAGATGTTGGACATAGCGAGTGAGAAGGTAAGTGGAGTTCTGTTTGACCTCTATGTGATTAAATATGAGTGATATTAAATCATAGAGTGACCGGACAGATTCTGATGCCTTCTTTGGACCCGAAGACAAAATATCAGCAGATGTCTTAAGGATCAGTCAGAGAGCATTATGTGACAAAGGCTTCTTGTGTGTGCGTGCGTGTGTGTGTGTGTGTTCCAGGACCTGTTCAGTAAACAGAAGGGTTACCTCGATGAAGAGCTGGATTACAGGAAACAGTCAATGGACCAGGCTCATAAGGTCAGTGTGACTCCGCCCATCCAGGAAATCATTCATGCAAATTCAACCAATCTCCGCCATGTTTGCAGGGGCTTACATGTCTTTTTAATTCCCGTGATATCATATAAAATAGAAAGAAAATTCAAAAATAATCATCAGCAAATGCGTGCGTGTGACTCATGTTCCTGAGGACCAACTCACTGAGGAAATGTTCAACTATCTGGGACCCGTTCCTGCCTTACTTTGACGAGGTTAAAAGTGACAAGTAACTCACCCAGCTCTTCTCTCACGGACCCCTTGCGTGGGATCCCATGCACAACTCCTTATTAGCACATAACATAAGCACCATAAGCACGGCTGATAGCACCATATTTTGGCGTTGGTATGTTGATAATGTATGTTTTTGTTTTCTTTTTCTCTTTTTTCCTTCTGTGTCCGAGCTTGTTTTTGTTCTTATGCTCTGAAAAATCAAGAGTTAAATATTGAAAAAAAGTTTATGAAACGGCGAACTTTGTGTTCAGCAAGATAATCTCAAATGAGGACCACTTTTATGATTTTTTGAAGCGTAAATGTATTATTGTGATTTTCAGAAAACGTCTCAACATTCAGTCTCTACGACCATCCTACCCTCAACATTCAGTCTGTCTCTCTGTGTGTGTGGCTGTCTGGCTGTCTCTCTCTCCCTGTCTGTCAGAGGATCTTGGAGCTGGAAGCCATGTTGTTTGAGGCTCTGAAGCAGGAGGAGGCGGGCTGGAAGATGGAGGGGCGTGGATGGTCTGACACGCTGACACAGGAAGAGAGGGAGGAGCTTAGAAGAGCAATGGACCAATGGAAACGAGTCGTGATGTGTGAGCTAAGAGAGAGAGATGCCCAGATCCTCCGAGAGAGAATGGACTTACTGCAGCATGCACAACAGGTAACCTTAACTTAACTTAAGACTTACTGCAGCATGCACAACAGGTAACCTTAACTTAACTTAAGACTTACTGCAGCATGCACAACAGGTAACCTTAACTTAACTTAAGACTTACTGCAGCATGCACAACAGGTAACCTTAACTTAACTTAAGACTTACTGCAGCATGCACACCAGGTAACCTTAACTTAACTTAAGACTTACTGCAGCATTCACAACAGGTAACCTTAACTTAACTTAAGACTTACTGCAGCATGCACAACAGGTAACCTTAACTTAACTTAAGACTTACTGCAGCATTCACAACAGGTAACCTTAACTTAACTTAAGACTTACTGCAGACAACAGGTGTGCATAACGTTAACGTAACTTAGAGACTGTGCTGGGGATGAAAGAAGCGTGATCCCATTTCAGGAGGTTTCCTCCAGGTTTCCTGGGATCTTGACAATCCGACATTCCAGATGTTCCTGAATAGGATATTCAGTTAAGAGGTCAGGTCAGCTTTCAGCTTCTTATCAGTGTTGGGACATCACTGATGATGTCATCAGTGCCCAGAGATGGGGACTTGGACTGGAGACTTGGACTTGAGTCGCACTTAAGTGTCTGTCTGTCTGTCTGTCTGTCTGTCTTCTAGAGGAACAAGGAGTTGGAGGAATGGATAGAAGCACAGAAACGACAGATCAAAGAGCTTGAAGAGAAGGTAAGAACCAGAGCCCTATATAGCCCCTAACCCTAACCCTGACAATACTGGAGGCATGGGACAGAAGAGCCGGCAAGTTGGCACCAGTTGTCTTGCGAGCAAGGGGCATGACTCTATTTAGGGACACTGGTGACATAATGTTTGACCTTTGACCTGCTCACTTTCTTTTCTTTCCTTTTCTTTCCTTTCCTTTTCTTTTCACAGTTTCTATTTTTATTTCTATTCTTCTCTTTAGCCTTCATCCTGTGGTCCTAACAGCAGGGAGGTAAGTAATCTGGCAATAGGGTTTACTGCATAGCAATACACATAGCAACATGGTTCACTGCATAGCAACCGGGTTTACTGCATAGCAACAGGGTTTACTGCATAGCAACAGGGTTTACTGCATAGCAACACGATTTACGGCATAGCAACATTGTTTACTGCATAGCAACATTGTTTACTGCATAGGAACAGGGTTTACTGCATAGTAGCAGGTTTTACTGCATCGCAACATGGTTCATTGCATAGCAACAGGGTTTACTGCATAGCGACATGGTTTACTACATAGCAACAGATTTTACTGCATAGCAACATGGTTTACTACATAGCAACATGGTTTACTGCATAGCAACACGATTTACTGCATAGCAACATGGTTTACTGCATAGCAACAAGGTTTACTGCATAAGAACATCTACAGCATAACATTAGACACTAATCCAATCCAATCCAATTTTATTCATAAAGCGCTTTAAAACAACCACAGAGGACCAAAGTGCAATAAGCAACAGAAGAAAATAGTAAAAAAAAAAAAAGTAAAATACATAAAAACATAAGCAACACAATAAAATAGATAAAAATACAGAACAAAACATAAAAACAACTCACACGAGTCATAATCAGCATCCTACATGGTAACGAAGGTCACGGAGAAAAGGTGGGTTTTAAAAAGACTTAAAATGGGACAGTTAAGAGGCCTGTCTAATCTGCAGCGGCAGATCATTCCAGAGTTTTGGAGCTGCAACAGAGAACGCACGGTCCTCTCTGAGCTTAAGCCTAGTTTTAGGCACCATCAGGAGCAGCTGATCAGCTGACCTGAGAGAACAGGTGGGTGAGTACAGGTGTAACAGCTCAGAGATGTAGTGGGGGAAGACCCTTTAGGCTTTAAAAGCAAATAAAAGAGTTTTAAAATGAATCCTAAAATGTACGGGCAGCCAGTGGAGTGAGGCTAAAATGGGTGAAATGTGCTCATGCTTACGTGTGCCAGTTAAAAGACGCGCATCGGCGTTCTGTACTAGCTGGAGACGAGCTATGAAGTCTCTAATGTATGCACACACACACACACACGCATGCACGCACGCACACACACACACACACACACACACACACACACACACACACACACACACACACACACACACACACACACACACACACACACACACTTAAATGATTTATTTATGTCCACATAAATAGAGTACAAAGGACATAAACACTAATATTGCAGTCAGATGCTGACTTCTAAACATATTACACACTCAAGTACCTGCTGTTAGTAGTACTACAGTTAATGATATACTGTAGTATCATCTGATAATACATTATTAATCATATTAATTAGATTATATATATATATATATATATATTATAATATATATATATATTAGATTATGTGTATGATGTATGGATTGTATTGTAGTAAGTGATATTTATATGTGAACATATATGTAGCACATAATATGATGTATTATCTGTTTCTGCCCACAGGCCTCCAGAGTCCAGCAGGGATTGGAACCAGTTCTGTCCACTCAGGAAGAGGAGGGGGGTGGGGCAAGTCTGCTGTGGACCAGATGGACTGCCAGGATTGGAACCACCAACTCTTGGCTTGACTTCCATCTGTTCTGTGGACCAGATGGACTGCTGGGATTGGAACCAGCAACTCTTGGTTTGACTTCCATCTGTTCTGTGAACCAGAGGGACTGCCGGGATTGGAACCAGCAACTCTTGGCTTGAATCCCATCTGTTCAGAACAGAGACACTATGTGCTCATAGGCTCAGTCAGTCAGCCAATGAGAGAAGAGCCAGGCTCAGCTTACTCTGCCTCAGAGACAGTTTGGATGGTTGACAACACCAACACCAACAACAACAACAACAACAACAACAACAACAACAACAACAAACAAACAAACAAACAAACAAACAAACAAACAAACAAACAAACAAACAAACAAACACACACACACACACACACACACACACACACACACACACCTCAGCTAGCTAGCTGGACAAAAGTGGTGCTGGACTTCATACAGACAAAGAGGATTGAAGGCAAGAGTCGACACTGGTGCTCCCCCTCCCCCTTTTTTTTACAGCGCTGCTGCCATTTTGGCCAGATAAACGCTTCCTTGTGCCAATTGACCTTTTTCACAGCAGCGATTTCATGTCTAAAAGGCAGGAAGTAACAGAGTTGCAAGCAGAACATCAATGAGGGTTTCCAATAGTGCTGCACGATTAACCGAATCGCAATCGCATTCGCGATGTCAGCACATACATAACCGCCAAAGGGCAAAAGGATGTGATTATTTAAAAGAAAACGTGTGTGTGTGCCTCGTCTAACTAACGTTACATGCGACGCAGCAAATAAACAAACACACGTCTCTCTGCCACACTGGACAGATCAACACTAGCGGGAGACTTCTCCCACTCCCACAAATATACAGTATGTTATGCGTAACGTTAACATAAACATAATATAACATCTTACCGAGAGGGAGAAATAGCAGCCATCGCTAACAGCTAAGTAGAGCCATATGAAATCCGCATTGACCAATAAAAATGTAATCAAATGTAAATTGTGGAACACTGCAGAATTTGACATAATTGGGCTGAAATTCAACAGGCTAAACTGTAACAAGTTTACAAATTATATCAGCAGTAACATGCCGGTATGGGAGCAGCCATCTTACTCTTCTTCTTCTATGAACTGAAGTTAATTTCACAGCATCTCAATAGTGACTACGTTATGATAGTGTCCCTAGTGGTGGACTGTAGAATACATGTAAATGACAGACACAGAACACGGACGTCTGTCTGTATAAGCACTTTACAAAGAAAAAAACAATAGTTTCCAACCTCCAATCCATTCCAGTGCTGGGGCCTTCATTAATGTTTTGCTCGGACCTGTGTTTACCCTGCCTTTTAGACACAAAATGGCTGCTGTGAAAAAGGCAGATGGGACAATATCAGAGCGTTCAACAGAACCATGACAGCAGAGGTAGCCTAGTCTCTCCAAAATGGTGGATTTTCTGTGTGCTGATGTTGCAATGGAACAACCTATTGACTGTCAGTTCTTAGCAATCGAAGTTCTTTGATATGGAGTTAGCTACAGCTAGCCAACGTCATACAAGCTAAGCAAGTTGGACTTCCTACAAAAGTGAATTTAGCAAGATTGACTGTAGGCCATATCAGTGTGATGTCATGACTGTATCGGACGTATCAGTGTGATGTCATGACTGTATCGGCCATATCAGTATGATGTCACAACAACAAAGAACTTACTTCTGGGTGGATAACGTCGGTGGTGCTGTTGTGGCGCTACAGTAGGCTACTTTTCCTGTTATTTAACCAAAGTAAGAGCCCGTGTGAAGCTCTTGTGATTAGAAATACAAACAGACATGATGTAGTCCTGATGTCATCGCTTTAATAGAACGACTTGGGACTGGCAGTGCAGTGGGGAGCTACTAAATCTAACCATGCCACCATAATAGCCAGAGTGCCTTGTGCCACCGAAGAAAGACGAGCAGTCTGCAGCTGCAGGCCGAGTTGTAAAGATAACGTTAGGTGTGTTTACGTTTACTAAAGTGAATGTTTTCTAATAGATAATTAGATCAATCACCTAAAGACTTTTCAAACATATTGCTGTTTTCTTTGTTGTGTTTGTGAGGGACAGATTTTGTAGTATTCAATGTTTTATTTTATTTTTACCCCAAAAATAAGATTTTACATCAGTAATGTACAACACTGATCAGATCAAATTGTATATAATATCTATATATCTATCTATATATATGATATATATTATAATATATCAAATTATATTATATAATACAATGTAATATAATTAATATAATATAATTAAAATTGGCTGATTGATTAAAAGACACAAAAACATGGGCTATAAACAGGGGTAAATAGCCTACAGTTTTTATTTTAGGGGTAAAAAAAATAGCGAGCCATAGCGAGCCCCCCCCCCACCAATCCCCCCCGGCTTGGCTGTCTTCGGTGGCGCAAGCCACTCTGGGTAGTATGGTGACATGGTTAGATTTAGTAGCTCCCAGTGCAGTGCCAGTCACAACAGAGCTACTGCTGTGCTAACGTCAGCGTTAGCATATTAACATTAGACCCAAACAAAATCAGGAAAAAAGCAGACTATTATTGTCACTGTAGAAAGCTTGCACGTTATGAAGTTATGGTACCACAGCTGTTTATAATGTTCATCACTGACCTGTAAGACACTGTTGGCTGCTCAGAAAGTTGTTAGAAGTCGCTAGCTGACATCATGATGATGAGGATTCGAGGCAGTGGCGGACTGCATAATCGGGCACGTCGGGCAAATGCCCGGTGGCCTGGCCTGGCCTGGCCTGCCAAAAAAAAAAAAAAATTTTTTTTTTTTATTTTTTTTTTGCAGGCCAGGCCAGGCCACTCACTGAACAGCAGGCCAGGCGCCGCCTACTGGTTTACTAGTGGTTTTATTACTTTATTCAGGTTTAAAGTGGGTGCATCTCATTGTAAAATTGGACTTGGCCCAAATTGGGCTTCAAACGGCCCAAATCAGGCTTCAAACAGCCCAAATCTGGCTTTAAACGACCCAAATCTGGCTTCAAACGGCCCAAATTGGGCTTCAAACGGCCCAAATTGAGCTTCAAACGCCCCAAATTTTTCGCCGCCGCCCTTTGGACGCCGGCACGCGCGTCGGCCCGTATCGGCCTGGCCTGCTTGGTATCTAATGCCCGGCCTGAATTATGATCCCAGTCCGCCCCTGATTCGAGGGGTGGGTAGGGGGAGTGGCTAGGTGTATCTGGGTGGTGTGAGGGGGGGTGGTAAGGAAAGGGGGCGGGGCTAGGGAAAAGGTGCCATAGACCCATTTCACAACAACCGTATTGAGGTGGTAAAGCAGGTCTAACCAATACCATGAGTATGTTCCAGTGCCAAGCCTCTCATTAAAGTTATTGGTTACACCTGCTATACTTCCTGCTGTACTACCTCAAAACGGTTGCCGTGAAAAGAGCCTATACATTTCACAGCAAATGTTTTGGAGTGGTAAGCAGGAAGTAAAGCAGGTGTAATCAATACTATTAATGATGGGTCCATTCCATTTAGGTGTTCCAGTGCCAGCCTGCTTTACTTCCTGCTTTACCACCTCAAAACAGTTGCTGTGAAATGGGAGTATAGCTTGGGATAGGAAGGTTATATAGTCGGGGTTCGAGGGGTGGGTAGGGAGAGTGGCTAGGTGTATCTGGGTGGTGTGAGGGGGCGTGCTCAGTAAAGGGGGCAGGGCTAGTGAAAAGCAGCCGTAGCTAGGGGATAGGAAGGTCGGAGAGAGTCGGGGTTCGAGGGGTGGGTAGTTGGGATGTGGCTGGGGGGATGTGGGTGGTTCAGGCTTATGATCCGACTCACAAAATGTGCATATCATAGCAGACTGGAGTATTGGCCTTTGCGTAGGTCTGCACTCTCTAAGTGTACTTCTACTTGCTAATGTTTTGTTTAGTTGTTGACTCGTATTTACCGCTGCGTAAAATAAACAATTTGCACAGGTGCGAGTTGTCCACCCGGAAGTAGAGCCAACAGTTTGTTTACAAACATTCTGATTTGGACTACATTGTATACGTTAACTACGGCAGTTCGAGTGGCCAGTTGATCTGTTTACAGTACAGTTAGCCTACTTTGTACAGTACGGTTAGTTTGTACAGTACAGTTCTTTTTCAATCTCTCATTTGGTATCCCACCTATGGGAAACGCCGTCGGCATGACCAATCAAGGAAGCTCCAATAACACCATGTCTGCTAACTGGCAGACCAATCATCTTTCTGATGACCTATATAAGAGCAGGTATGATCTTCACGTGGAAGCGAGAATTATGGGATTGGTCTGCCAGTTAGCAGACGTGGTGTCATTGGAGCTTCCATGATCGGTCACACCAAGGTTGTTTCCCATATGGTGAGATACCGAATGAGAGATATCAAAGAACATTAAGTTACATTAAGTAACCTTATGTTCCTTAGTACAGTACAGTTACTTTGTACAGAGACTTTCTGACCCTAACTGCTCCCTGTTGGTTTCCTACATCACTGTTAAATGTTTGGATGTTTTCAGGTTGTTGCAGTTGCTAGTAACCAGTGACGATGTCACCATGGTGATTGTAGGAAGGCCATAGTAGCACCTGCACTAATTCAGTCTACTGTATGGTTCTCCTTGGGGTGTAATGGGATTGCAGTAATCAGATTACAAATGAGTTGTAAGTGTCATGTTACAGTGATGAGTTCCTGTTGAATTGACCCAGGACAGCCAGCTGCTGTTCAAATTATTCTGACCAAAAAAGAAATGTCAAACGAAGTGAAAATCAGATTATTTTTGTGGGTTTGAGTAATCCAATGGATTACATTCCTAATAGTAATCTTTAACAGATTACATTTGTAATGGCTTGACTTCAGTGCTGTTCTGGGTCAGAAAACACAAACTGGTGGTCTGGGAGAACCCTTCGCATGCCACTGCTACTGTACACATTGTTGGCAATGAGCCAAAGTAGGTTGAAAATGGGTTTTGCAGCTATTTTGAGATTGTGAGTGATTTGGTTCCTTCCATCTCTATAGTATTTATGGTGAATCATTATTTTCATAAAACAAAGAGGAAAGTATTTATTTTGATGGTTTTGGTGGAATGCCACTGTAGAAAATAGAATATTGTTGAATGTTTAAAGCCATTTTTCTCGTGTTTTACTTTTAGACACACAACAGATTAAAAATACTCATACCTTTTGATCTGAGAGAACTATCACAGTCATTCAAAAAGTTATATATAGGGGAAAGTTTCTAATTTATGGAAAATCAAAAGATGAAAATGTGGAATTTTCACCGTGTGAAGGGTTTCTGTAGGCCACCACACGCATGTTCAGTCCTTCACAGCCTCATTAGAGGCTGTGCTAGAAGGTCTTCAGACAAACCTTTTTTTTTTTTTAACTCGCAGAAACTTTCAAGTCCAAACTGTAAACCAAGATATTCCTCACAGAACTAAAGCCTGCTGTTGTACTTTTAATATTCCAGATGATATTTTTTATATCCCTAATCTGCACAAGCTCCTTCAGTGTAGCTACTTGGGAAAAGCTGGGATTTAAAAGTGATTGAAGATTAAAACTTGTGGAAACTAGAGTCCAGACTGCAGTGGTTATTTGTCTTGTCGGTTTGTGTCCTCAGAGGATTTAAAAGACAGGAATCAGACAGTGATTGACCCTGTGACCAAAAAAGCACTCACTCACTCACTCACTCACTCACTCACTCACTCACTCAGATCGACCCTGTGACCAAAACAGCACATTACAAGCTGGGCCTGATTCAAACTCAGCTCTGATTGGCTTTTGGACCTCATTCCCCACTCATCATCACAAATCAACATCTCCTCATCTCCATCATCTACACCTCTACGCTGAAACTACCAAAATGTGAGTAACCTGATATGCGTTGGAGCTCACCCTATACTGGCGTTGAAGTGGCTCAACTCAGTGGACCAATAAGACACAACTTGATTTGAAAACATGTTTTGGAATAACTAACCTATCAGTGATTACATGCACACCTGCAAGTAGTTACCTGCTGCCACAGTGATTACGCACGTGGATCCACCCCATATCCTGCCCCCTACAGGCCCAAATACAACATGCTCAATGCACCCCATATCCTGCCCCCTACAGGCCCAAATACAACATGCTCAATGCAAATGACGCATAGCCTATAAATGAGCCTGATTAACCATTCAAAAGAAAAATGTCTGGCAATATGTTGCTGGCTGCAGTGA
Organism: Poromitra crassiceps; assembly: GCF_964638095.1. NCBI lineage: Eukaryota > Metazoa > Chordata > Actinopteri > Beryciformes > Melamphaidae > Poromitra > Poromitra crassiceps. The sequence goes on from NC_139626.1 coordinate 16,730,373, forward strand.
ATACAGTGAGTCAGAGGAAAAAATAAAAATAAAAGTGGTCCGATTTAGAGATGGTGGCAAAAAAAATGTGGGGATTTGGTGTGATAATCAGAATGTTATACAGGTATGTTATAAAATGACACCTTAAACCTCATGTATTAATCACAGTATTCACTTCTCTGTCAGCAGCGGTGTGCCTCTCTTCCCCTCCTCTCCAACATCAACAGTGTTTTGAGTTGAGTTGAACGCTGCTACACTGACACGGAACAGCTGGTGAGATGGGTACAACGTAGAAGAGAGAAACTGAAACTGCTATCAATCCTATTGACGCTAGTATCGATCTTCAAAACGAGACCAAGTCACCACAAAAAGAGTACGAGTCGAGTCCAGAGTTCGCCTACAGTACGGAACATGAGTGTGAATCAGTATGTATAGGTGGACCACACGTGCCTGCCCTTGCAACAAATTAAATATTGTCAAATATAATAAATGCAAAATTATTAGGGCCTACATGTACTACAAAAAGAGAAAAATAGGCCTTTATCAAAATAAGTCAGAGTCCTCGTCTCCAACTTCTGAGTCCCAATTCATGAATTTGCAAGTCCAAGTCGAGTCCGAGTCCTGAAAATGAGTCCAGGACTCAGACTCGACTATATCTCACACACTCACACACACACACACACACACACACGCACGCACGCATGCACACACACACACACACACACACACACACACACACACACACACACACACACACACACAGACGCATGCACACACATACACACACACACACACACACACACACACACACACACGTACACACACAGACGCATGCACACACACCCGCACACACGCACGCACGCATGCACACACACACACACACACACACACACACACACACACACAGACGCATGCACACACATACACACACACACACACATAGACACACACACAGACGCATGCACACACACCCGCACGCACGCACGCATGCACACACACACACACACACACACACACACACACAGACGCATGCACACACACACTGCTCATTACTGTTGACATGAAGTCAGTGAGTGGAAAAGTCTCTGTCCTCTGAACTCCTCGCCTGTCAGATTATCTTCTCCTTCAAGACCAAGTTCAGACAAGAGTTTCATCATTCTATATACTGTAAGTAGGAGACATTCTATATAAGTAGGAGGCATTCTATATAAGTAGGAGTCATTCTATATAAGTAGGAGTCATTCTATATAAGTAGGAGTCATTCTATATAAGTAGGAGTCATTCTATTGGATAGCAGGCTGCCCCTCCCCCTCCTGGCCTCCTTCCTTTCCTGTCATCCAGTCCTTCCTCTCTCATCTCCTCATCTGTAGCCTGAGGACTTCTCTCCTCCTTTCCTTAACCCTAACACTCTCTCTCTCGCTCTCTCTCTCTCTGTCTCCTCCTCTTCCTTTTCTTCATCCTCTGCTTTTTGGGGAGCTGAAGGAGAGACCAGCGACTGACGACTGTCTCCCTTTTCACCTCTCTCTCACTAATCTTTCAATTTTTCTATCAATCTCTCTGTCTTGCTCTCTCCCTATCTCTCTCTCTCTCTGTGTCTTTCCATCCATCTCTCTGTCATGTCAGACAGGACGTATGAGGACGACAGCGCCTCCTTGCTGTCTAAGTTGGGATCGGACTCTCCCAGACCGAGGGTGAAGTATGGAGGGATGTTCTGTAATGTTGAAGGAGCGTTCGAGAACAAAACCTTAAACTTTGAGTCGTTCAGCCCCAAAGTCCAGAGGAGCGCTGCCCGGACTCGAACCCGCGACCCCGACGTCTGCGGCCCGCAAAGAGGAGGACAGACCATGGTTTTCCCCTCTGGACACACCCTGCAAAACTACAGCGAGAGAGAGGTAAAACAAATTATTTTTAGTCTGCTACTGTTTATTCTTATTCTTAATATTATGCTTATCCTTAAGATTGTCATCCTTATTCTTATTCTTATCATTATCTTTATTCTTATAGAGAGCCTAAGCTACGCCCTCTTCTGGGTTAGGCATATGAACCAAGCGAGTTCATCCGCTGTTTATTTCATAAAATGCTTATAAAACAGTTTTACTTGGTCAACCCAAACGATTTAGCTCTATTTAGAAATTAAGAGAGATTAACACATCACTTGGACTTTTTTTTTTTTTAAGTTTTGGTCCTAGTGAAATATTCTATGGACTCTCCTAGTTCTAAATAGCTGAATCGCCTGGCTTTACCAAGTACAACTATTTTTATACGCATTTTATGCAATGTCTAAGGAAAAATAAATGGCAAATGAAATCCCTTGGTTCTTATGCTTAAACAGGAAGAACCAAGACTTTGGCTCTTTATTCCTATGATGTATTTGAATAATAATTGCTGTCAGCAGAGTGTTCAGTTAGAAGCTCTGTGGGTGTTTGCTGTGTGTGTGTGTGTGTGTGTGTGTGTGTGTGTGTGTGTGTGTGTGTGTGTGTGTGCGTGTGCGCGTGTGCGTGTGCGTGTGCGTGTGCGTGTGCGTGCGTGTGTGCGCGTGTGCAAGGGTGTAGGTTTGATTTGGAAAGGGGTGGGGACATTTGGCAATTTTGGACATTTTAAAGTAAAATGCATCAATCTGGTGCACTTTGAGAGCAAAATGAAGAACGACACACACCACATTAAGATCCTCTTTACTATGATGTGGCGTTACAATGATAAACAAAATTATTGTCTCCTTATATATTCTGCATACAGAATTCATTCAATTCTCTCTCTTAATTAAGAACATTCACATGATCCAAAAACAAAGACTAAAATGACATATCTTTGGGGGGACTCTCTCTCTCTCTCTCTCTCTCTCTCTCTCTCTCTCTCGCTCTCTATTTTTTAATGACCAAACAGCAGCACAGTAATTTATAGGCAATTTGCGTTCTAAATCTAAAATAAATTCTGAAAATAATAAAAACATAATTGGAACTTTTATTAAGAACTTGTATTGAAGTTAGATTTAGACTTAACTGAAAAAATGCTTAAACATTTTCATTACATTACAGACGCTTTTATCCAAAGCGACTTACAATAACACATTTTTTGTCAGCAATAGAGCAATCAACTATGGAGCACAGTCTATGACAACTACAACTTCTGAATGAACAGTGGTACAAGTTTAGGTTAGTTTTTTTTTTTTTTTTTTTTTTTTTTTTAATAAAGAAAGAGAGAGAACGAAGTTAGATCAAGAAGGGCCCAGATGGAGCCTGAAAAGGTGTGTCTTTAGTCTTTTCCGAAAGATCGGCAGTGATTCAGCTGTCCTGACCGAAGGTGGAAGCTCGTTCCACCATTGAGGTGCCAGGGACGAGAAGAGTCGAGATCGGGATGAGCGACTTTTGAGCCCCCGTAGCTAAGGAGGGGCGAGGCGACCTGCACTGGTGGAGGAGCGAAGGGAGCGCTGAGAGGTTTGGAACCTGACCATGGATTGCAGGTACAGGGGAGCTGACTGGTGTACTGCCCTGTAGGCCAGTACCAGTGTCTTGAATTTGATGCGGGCCGAGATGGGAAGCCAGTGGAGCTCCTGGAAGAGAGGAGTGACGTGAGAGAATTTGGGTTGGTTGAATACCAGACGGGCTGCAGTTTTCTGAATGAGCTGAAGCGGTCGGATGTCGGTGGCAGGTAGGCCGGCCAGGAGCACGTTGCAGTAGTCCAGGCGGGAGGAGACAAGAGACTGGACAAGGAGTTGAGTTGCTTCTCTTGTGAGAAAGGGACGGATTTTGCGGATGTTGTAGAGAGAGAACCTACAGGAGCGTGCTGTAGCAGCTATGTTGGCTGAGCAAGACAGCTGGTTGTCAAGGATCACCCCAAGGTTCTTAGCTGTTTGGGAGGGAAGTACAGTGGTGTTGTCAATGGAGATGGAGAGATCTGCGAGAGGGCAGTCTTTTCCTGGGAGGAAGAGTAGCTCTGTCTTACCAAGGTTGAGCTTGAGGTGGTGGGCAGACATCCAGTCGCCAATGTCTTTGAGGCATGCAGAGATGCGAGCCTCGATTCGAGTGTCGGAGGGGGGGAAGGAAAGGAAAAGCTGGGTGTCATCAGCATAGCAGTGATAAGAAAAGCCATGAGAAGAGATCACATAGGCAAGAGATCTGATATAGAGAAGGAAAAGTAAGGGGCCCAGGACTGAGCCCTGGGGGACACCGGTGGTAAGAGGACAGGATCTGGAGAGGGACCCTCTCCATGAGACCTGGTATGAGCGGTTCGAGAGGTAGGAAGCAAACCAGGAGAGTGCAGAACCTGAAATGCCGAGGTCAGACAGAGTGGAAAGAAGGATTTGGTGGTTGACTGTATTGAAGGCAGCAGACAGGTCAAGGAGGACAAGAACAGAGGAGAGGGATGAGGCCTTAGCAGTGTGAAGGGCCTCTGTGACAGCAAGAAGAGCTGTCTCAGTGGAGTGAGAGGCCTTGAAACCGGACTGCAGAGGGTCCAGGAGGTAATTTTTGGAGCGATAGAGAGAAAGTTGTTCGGACGCTGCTCGTTCGAGGGTTTTGGAAAGGAATGAGAGAAGAGAGACAGGTCTGTAGTTGTGAATAGCAGTAGGGTCAGGGAGGGTTTCTTAAGCAGAGGCTTGACTCTTGCAGTCTTTAGAGCAGGCGGAACAAGACCAGAGGACAGAGAGGAGTTAATGAAGGTAGTGAGGAAGGGAGAGATGATAGGTGAGATGGTTTGGAGGAGAGAGGAAGGGATAGGATTGAGGGGGCAGTAAGTGGCTCGGTTCGAGCTGATGAGTTTAAGCACTTCATCAGGAGAGAGGGGAGAGAAGGAAGGAAATCCAGGGACAGGGGGCCGAGGAGCAGGATTGGAGTCGGGAGTGTTAGTGAGGGTGCCTGGAGGATGGAAGGAGGAGCTGATGTCATCCACCTTTTTAGTAAAGAAGGTTACAAAATCATTAGCAGAGAGGGAGGAGGGAGAGGGGAGGGAGGGTTGAGGAGCGTGGATAAGGTGGAGAACAGTTTACTGGGATTGGATGCAGAGGACTGGATTTCAGAGATGAAGAAGGAGGTTTTTGCTTTGGAGACAGCATCAGTGAAGTTGGAGTGGATAAGGTGGTAGGAAGAGAGATCTTCCGGGAGATGTGATTTTCTCCATTTTCTCTCAGCTGCCCGAAGCTCAGTTTGATAAGTTCGCAGAGATTCAGTCAGCCAAGGAGAAGGGGGAGAAGATCGGGCAGGCTTAGTGGTGAGTGGGCAAAGAGAATCAAGAGCGGAGGAGAGAGAGGAGAGAAGAGTGGTGGAAGCCTCGTCAGTGGACAGGAGAGCAAATTGCTCGGCAGGGGGAAGCAGGGAGAGGACGGTAGAAGAGAGGGAGTCGGGTGAGAGAGTTTTTAGGTTGCGTCGGGTGGTGGTAGAGTGAGGGGGAGATGGGTGGGAGGAAGGGAGGGGGATGGGAAGGGAGAAGGTGATAAAGTGGTGATCGGATACAGGAAGAGGAGTCACAGTGAGATTAGAGGTGGAGCAGGATCTGGTGAAGACCAGGTCAAGCACATTCCCTGCTTTGTGAGTAGGAGGAGATTGAGAGAGGTAAAGGTCAAAGGATGAGAAGAAGTTAAGGAAAGGCAGAGATTGTAAGGTTACTGGCTGGATGTTGAAGTCTCCCAGAAGGATGAGTGGAGTACCATCCTCAGGAAAGACGGAGAGGAGGGTGTCCAGCTCGTCCAGAAAGTCGCCTAGTGGACCAGGCGGGCGGTAGATTACCACAATGTTGAGCTTGATGGGTAGGGATACGGCAACTGCATGGGACTCAAAAGATGAGATAGACAGATGAGAGAGAGAGGTGACAGTGTAGGTCCATTTGGGAGAGATGAGGATACCAGTGCCTCCGCCACGGCCAGAGGCTCTAGGGGTGTGCGAGAAGGAATAAGCAGCAGAGAGAGCTGCAGAAGTAGCAGTGTTTTCAGGAATGATCCAGGTCTCTGTGAGAGCTAGGAAGTGGAGGGTTTGAGATAGAGCATGAGCCGAGATGGTCTCAGTTTTCTTAACAGCCGACTGACAGTTCCAGAGACCTCCGGCAATAGTAAAAGGACTGTTAGCGCCCTTAGGGTAGGAAAGATTACCGGGGTTACTACACCTGAAGCTGCCGTGTCTACGGCGTCTGTGGGCTGATGTTACAACAGGGATCGGGAGAAAACACATAGTTAGGTAGATGAGTAGTTAGAATAAGAGAGGTAGTAAAAACCCTATCTGGCCTCCCCTCGATGGACTCCCGCAGAAAGACTCCCTTGTCTTCGTGCCAGAGGCTTCGTGCCGCTTTACAGCTGCCGCTTTAGACTGACTATGCTAAGAAATACTCGTTCAGCAGGGGCTCAGAGCTCCGCCTAAGCCAGGTGTAGCAATCAGAGCAATCAGAGGGTCGTTGAAAAAATGTGTTCTGATAAGCAAGCCAGGTGGAGCACTTTTAAACTACAGTGACTCCTCCCCTCACAGCAATCAGAGGGTCGTTGAAAGAGGTCACCTGATACCAGTCAGCTGATTATCAGAGCCCACAAGACACTTTTATTTTAAAATACAGTAAAGCTACTAAAAGTCAAACTAAACTTACCAATTATACCAGCAGAGTAGAGTAGAGTAAAACAGATCAGTACAGCACACTAGACAGCTTAGAGCAGAAACTCAAATGTGTTCCCATTTTCAATGGGAAAGACACCTTTCTGACAGAAGGTGCATGCAACTCAAGGTGTGTAAAGCCCTATTGCTCCATAGAACCCATTCTCATTCAGATATCTTGAGGTGAGAGGTCAAGGACCCCTTATTAGCCCCCTTCCTGACATGGTAGGTTGACATGCTTGGTACCAATCGATTCCTTGGGTCTTTTAGTTTCATATGGTATAAGAACCATCATGCTAGCTTTAAAAATTAGCCCGCCACAGCCTCCGAAAGACAGTAATATCAGTCACGGATTTTCGGGCCCACCGAAAAAGTGGTGGGGACAATTAGTTCCTCAGAAAAGTCCACCCTAAACCTCTACCGATGTGCGCGTGCGTGCGTGTAGAGATGAAACGATATGAATACTTCATATCACGATTATAGTGACCGAAATTATCATGGTGATCAGGATTATCACGATACTGTTAAAATGTGGTAGGGAAACAAATAGTACTGATTCACTGAAACCATTTTGCAAAGTTTTATATTGAAAACTCAGACCCAAAAGGTACTGATACACTGAAATCATTTCACCAAGGCTGCGTGCCTGCGTCTGGGAGACTGTGTTTTTAATAGCACTGTGATCATAGTAACATGGTAGCCTAATCATGGTATTATGGTTTTAATGATAATGAAAAATTTAAACTTTACAGTTAGCTACTGTAAGGGAATTCTATTCATCATTAAACCAGTTGACATTTCATCCACGTACGTGCGTGTGTGCGTGTGTTGGAGGGGTAGAGGAGTTAATTTGACATAATACAGTTTGTGTCGTAACAGTTCAAAGCTGAATCAGCAACTACAACCTCCCTACACACACACACACACACACACACACACACACACACACACACACACACACACACACACACACACACACACACACACACACACACACACACACACACACACACACACACACACACACACACACATGCGTGCACAAACGCACACACGCACACACACACACTCAGGGGGGCGTTGCTGCCTGGTACCCAGACAAAATCACGGTCCTGAGAACCAGTCAGCCTCAAGCAGACGGGATAAACCTGTGCATTATTTTCAAAATAAGAGTAGTCTATTTGTGTTTTTTTGCAAACAGAACTGATTGACTGTGGCTACGTTTGGAGATTTTTTCTTTCTTTCTGGATTTCCCCCCCATTTTCTCCCTAATTGTACTTGGCCAATTTTGCCCTTGTTGCCCCGGTCGCTGCTCCACCCTCCGCCGATCTGGGTAGAGCCATAGACTAGCACCATGCTTCCTCCGACACATGTGCAGTTGCCAGCCACTTCTTTTCACCTGACAGCGGGGAGCTTCACCGGCAGGACGTAGCACGTGGGAGGATCACGCTATTCCCACCAGTTCCCTTCTTCCCCGAACAGGCGCCCCGACCGACCAGAGGAGGCACTAGTGCAGCGACCAGGACACATACCCCTAATCCGGCTTCCGACCCGCAGACACAACCAATCGTGCCCGTATGGATGCCCGACCAAGCCGACCCTCATGCGACCCTCATGTTGGTAGGCAGGGAGTCTACCACTACACCACCCGGACGCCCCCAGAGAAATTAGTTCTCAGTAGACTCATTATATTAAAATGCAGATTATATTAAAAACTGATTTTTTTCCAAAGATTATTTTGGTCTACAGGGCTTTTATTTTGAAACATTGCCTAGAAGTGGTATTAATGTATTGCGGCTAGCTTGACGCTGGTGCTCCAGCTAAAGGGAACAACAATAAGAGGCGCCGGCTGCCTGCATGGTCCCTCCCTGTCCACGCATCAATTGAGAAGAATACCCTGACCCCCAACCCAGAAGAATACCCTGACCCTCAACCCAGAAGAATACCCTGACCCTCAACCCAGAAGAATAACCTGACCCCCAACCCAGAAGAATGTCCTTTCAGGCTAAGAAGAGCAGCTCCAGACCGGCGGTATGTAAGACCTGGTCCGGCCTGCATGATGCTGTTAGTGCCACACATAGCCTGTCAATCACAGATTAATTGCTATTCGGGCTCTCTGTCTCCCTCCCTCCCTCCCTCCCTCCCTCCCTCTCTCGCTCTCTCCATCTCTCCCCTCCCTCCCTCTCGCTCTCTCTGTCTCCCCGTCTTCATCTCTCTCTCTCTCTCTATGCCCCCCTCTCTCTCTCTCTGCCCCCCTCTTCCTCTTCCTCTCTCTCTCTGTCTGTCTCTCTGTCTCCCCCTCTTGCTCTCCTCACCCCCCCCCCCCTGTCTTTTCCTAGCCATTTTTAAGGCGGGGATGTTGTGCCGTCTGTGTAAGCGCATGAAGACAGAATGGGCTCATTGCAGTGTTGCCAGATACAGCTGATGGTTTCCAGCCTAAAGGCTGTTCAAAACTCGCCAAAACGCACACAAAACGGCCCAAGCAAATGCAGGTCTATGGACACATAGACCCCCCCCAATTCAAACCAGCCCAATTGGCGGCAAACGTCCAATCTGGCAGAACTGGCTCACTGTTGTCCCCTAAGCCAGCAGCAGAGGGAGTAACAGAGCCCAATCAATGTCTGTGTCAAAAGGGGGACCCAGTAAGACGGGACAGGGGTGTGAGTGACGTAGGGTTGATGTGTTATTATGGATCCCACAGTCTTTCCATGCAATACTCGAAACCATAACACAACCGGAACAAGCCTGTCGATAGCTGCTCTGCTAACCTTTCTATGGTAAACCTGCAGCCAAAAAAGTTGTCAACCGCATCGTTGTCTAAACCACAATATTAAACCTTCAGGAGACCTCACACAAATTGTAACTTCAAGCAGAGATGATTGGTTTTTTCCTTCTTTTTGTGATCATCCATTTACCATTCACTTCGTTTTTTACTCCTTGTACTGCTGGCAGGCTGGGTAATCTGGGTCATAGAGAGGGTTACTGTATCATCGTCCTTTATTGAGATGATTTTGGGTTGCGTCCTGGCTCTGGCTCTGCTCCAGTGTCGGCCAATCACCAATCAGCACTCGTTATCTCAGACTCAGAGAGCTCGTTAACTCGATGTCACAATAAGAGCGAGATGGGAAGAGACAGATAGTGTGTGTGTGTGTGTGTGTGTGTGTGTGTGTGTGTGTGTGTGTGTGTGTGTGTGTGTGTGTGTGTGTGTGTGTGTGTGTGTGTGTGTGTGTGTGTGTGTGTGTGTGCTTTCTATGTACTGTACTATGTAATAGACCCACATTCAGCCTGGTAGGGGGAAGGCCGGCCAGGCAGGGGCTGCTGCAGTCCAGTCTGGATTCTCCTTATTTATAAGTCCTCATTGAAATGTTACCTCTGTGCACTTTGTAAGCTTCTATCTGTTTTATCCTGTTCTTAATGCACACTGACTGAGGGGGTGGGGAAAACTGCTCAACTTGAAGAATCTGTCAACTGACGATTCGACTCGTCAACTTGCATTGGGCGGCCATGGAATGTGTGCATCGTACAGTATGTGAGGGGAATTGTATGTCTTCATGTTTTGCTGTGTTCTGTGATTGAGCTCACTAAACCAAATTCCTATCAACGATGTTGAATGGCAATAAAGTATTGAAACTTGATGTGGAGGAGATGTAGTGAGTAGCAGCTGAATAACCATGTTGTCTGTTTCCAGGGTGACCGTCTTGTCATCAAAGGAGGAAAGATTGTCAACGATGACCAGTCGTTCTACGCCGACATCTACATCGAGGACGGAACCATCAAGTAATTATTATTACTAGAAATATTTCTAGTGTGCCTTGCTGCCTTGCATGCTTCATGGGCACGCTTAATATTACTGTTATTATCATTATATTATTATTCTTAATAATAATAATAACAATAATAATAATACTATTATTACTATTATTACTAGGACTACTACTACATCCTAGGGTGGATGCTCTGGAGATGATGCGCCACTTGTCCTCTTCTCCCTACTTATACTCCCACCACTTACATCACTGATCACAACACAATTGCTCAAGTGACATCACTGATGGCATCACTGATAACATCACAATCGTGAGAGATACCGCTGCCACAGACACCGCCGCCAACCACAGACACCACCGACTTAGCTAATTTTAACTACGATAATAATACTACTAATAATACTACTAATAATAATACTACTACTAATAATAATAATAATAATAATAATGTGTTTCCAGACAGATAGGAGAGAACCTGATCGTTCCGAGTGGTGTGAGGACGGTGGAGGCATACGGTCACCTGGTCATTCCTGGAGGAATCGACGCCAACACCTCACTCCATGCCCCGCAGAGAGGCCACACCCCCCAGGACGATTTCTACACCGCGAGCAGAGCCGCACTCGCCGGGGGAACCACCATGATCAGTGAGATGGTTATTAACATATTAATAAATCCGTCCCTCCAGGAATATTTGTGATTATTGCAATCACCAATGGTATGATTTTGCAGTGGCTTTTCTAAAAAATTGCAACATTTTATGTGATTTTTTCCCTCAGTAAAATTGCAGGTACTGGCAAAAATTTCAAGTTGAGGATTTTTTCTTTTTTCTTCTAAACTAC
>NC_139626.1:16744026-16749491 GCF_964638095.1 Poromitra crassiceps
TTTTTCTGGGGCGTCCCGTTGGCTCACCTGGTAGAATGCGTACTACTAAGGCTTAAGGCCCAATTAAACTCTACGTTAAAGACGGAGACAGAGACGGACAGAGCCTTCTGTCCATACTCTGCGTTCATTTCGTGCGTTTTCTGTCTGTCATCTGAAAGCTTACGGATACACATGAAACGGAGCAAATCCACATACACACTCATACATTTGACTCTCTACTGCCCACTGGTGAATGTATTGCTTAACATGATACCAACGTGAAAGACGAATGGAAGTAAGCAGTGACGATAACGTTTGAAACGGACGCATCTATTTACGTATGAAACGGACGCATCTATTTACGTATGAAAATTGACTATAAATGAGCCATTAGTCCTCCACGCGGCCGACTCGGATTTGAATCCGACCCGTGGTCCTTTACCGCATGTCATTCCCTCTCTCCCAACCTTTCCTGTCTGCCTACTGTCCTATCAAAAAAAGGTAAAAACACCCTAAACATATATATATATATATATATATATATATATATATATATATATATATATATATATAATTTCTATTGTGTTTTTCAGTGTTGCCTTACATTTCTGAGTATAATGCATATTACTGTTTTGAAATTATGTATCCAACACTGACTTGCACGATGTCTTGTATTGGAATTGAACGAATTTCACACATATGTGCTCGTACAACGAAATTAATCTATCTTGAATGCTGAATCTTGAAAACTTTAATAAGTTCCATCATAATGTTCTAGATGCTTAACCAAAACAAATATTTTATTACTATTATTAGGAGGTCTTGTAGCTCTGTATCACTACATTTCACACACAAAATAACATGTGTGTAACAATATATCATTATGATCTCCTGGAGTTACTGGTCTAACTGATTTACTGGTGTAATTGATTTACTGGTCTAACTGGTTTACTGGTGTAACTGGTTTACTGATTTGTCTTTCAGGAGCAGAAGAAATTTCTCACACTCGGCATCACTGGACCTGAAGGTCATGTTCTGTCTCACCCTGAGGAGGTACACACAGACACACGCGCACGCACACACACACACACACACACACACACACACACACACACACACACACACACACACACACACACACACACACACACACACACACACACGCACGCACACACACACACACCTTATGCCAATAACATTTTATTAGGAGGAAGACAGGAGGAGACAGAAGTCTCGAAGAAGAAAATAGGGTGATAAGCAAAATATTTACGATTATAATATTCCACCAGGTGGAGAGAGGTATTTCATCTATAATTATAATATAGAGAGCCAAAGTGGCTGCCTACTTCCTGCTTCAGCTATGAACGAGTGTCTGAAAAAACGGCGAGAGACGATACTTGTTTTTATCCTGTTTGAATTGTGCCATGAAGTCCACATGTACATTTTTCCATTTAAAAGATAACTTTACAAGTCAAGAAATTCACAGATTGTCGTAAAACTAAAATGCAACGTTTAGTTTAGTATGAAACCACTAAATCAACTATATCTCTCGTCTTGCACAATTTACGTCACACCAACACCAACATGGACTGGCGGGAGAGACGTCACTTACGCGGCTGGTTGTGTGTAGTCTTTCTGATTGACTTATAGTGCAACAATTTTATGACAAACTGAGACGTTCTTGACGTGCAAAGTTATCATTTATTGACAAACATCATATGTGTACCTCATGGCACAATTAAAACGGGATAAAAAAATGATTGTCTCTCGCCATTCACCACCATTCATATTTTATTCGCGGCTGGTTCGCATAGGGCCCGGCCGGAAGGGGAGGGACTTTGGCTTTCTATTCCACCAGGTGGAGACAGGTATTTCATCTATATTATAATATTCCACCAGGTGGAGACAGAGGTATTTACTCTATATTATAATATTCCACCAGGTGGAGACAGAGGCAGTGTATCGGGCTATAACCATCGCCAAACAGGTCAACTGTCCTCTGTATATCACCAAGGTAATGAGTAAATCAGCAGCTGATGTCATCGCTAAATCCAGGAAGAAGGGTAAGACAACATTTCACCCCCTGCTTCATTCATACCTTAAAGCCCCATTATATATATTTCCCATTCTATTTGGGAAAACTGCGCCCCCACAGTTACAGATGCTAAAGTTAATAAATGCTACACTTCCATGTTTACGTTCAGCCTTATTCACTTGGAAAAATAGCTCCATATATCCTGTAATTGTTGTTTCGACTTGTTTCAGTGAGAGAACTAGCTAATCGCGCCGCTAATCAAGCTAACATGCGGAACACGTTTAACTTCCTATACTTACTTCACAATAAAAGCGTCCTGTTTGTATGTCAGCAGAAAACTTTTAATTTGAAGGAGCTGTGCAGGAAATAGAGTTAGAGGTTCCAGGCAACTTGACACTGTCAAGCTGCTCCGGGACGCAGACACCAAAAATGTATAGTGCAGGATCCAGAGGGCACTGTGTGGGTGACTCCTCCTACCTCCTCCAACAAGCACTTTACACACATTACCTCTACTTTACCTCCTACCTGACTTTTTCTTCTCCCATTTGACAGTAGATGGTTTGGGAAAATAAAGTCACCAGAGGTCACTTTTGCTTTATAAAGTCATAAAGTCGCCATAAAGACTTGGTTAGGGTGACTAGAGTTGACAACAAAGTTGCCAAATTGACATCACTGCTCCTAGTTCTAGGAAGGTTCCTAGTAGAGGATGAATTTCCCCCAAGGGGATAAATAAAGGATAACTTAACTTAACTTAATTAGTGACAGACTGGAGCTAACATACTGTAACCAAACATTGACATTAGTGACAGACTGGAGCTAACATAACGAAACATTGTCCATAGTGACAGACTGGAGCTACCATAACCAAACATTGACCTTAGTGACAGACTGGAGCTAACATAACCAAACATTGACATTAGTGACACATTGGAGCTAACATAACCAAACATTGACATTCAGACTCGAGCTAACATAACCAAACATTGACCTTAGTAGTGACAGACTGGAGCTAACATAACCAAACATTGACCTTAGTGACAGACTGGAGCTAACATAACCAAACATTGACCTTAGTGACAGACCAAACATTCACATTAGTGACAGACTGGAGCTAACATAACCAAACATTGACCTTAGTGACAGACTGGAGCTAACATAACCAAACATTGACCTTAGTGACAGACTGGAGCTAACATAACCAAACATTGACCTTAGTGACAGACCAAACATTCACATTAGTGACAGACTGGAGCTAACATAACCAAACATTGACCTTAGTGACAGACCAAACATTCACATTAGTGACAGACTGGAGCTAACATAACCAAACATTGAGATCGAAACTTTTAGAGAAAAAAATGAAACTGGCTGTCAGATGCCAATATCAGCTGGAAGTGATGTGATGTCATCATAACCTGTTCACAATTAAACACAATGGGAGTGAAGAGCATGAACTATAATCACCACATTTACAGAGACAGGGACATTTAATAAAATAGCGATAAGACCATATTTAATTTCAACCAAAGCCATTGGACTATACTGTATGTTTAATTTGGATTCAGACACAATTACATTGCATTGTTGGTTTACATGTTTAATTTGAATGTATAATCTGATTGAGTGTTATGAAAATTACATTTCTCTCTCCCCAGGCATTGTGGTGTATGGGGAGCCAATAACAGCTAGCCTGGCAACTGATGGCTCTCACTATTGGTCAAAAGACTGGGTCAAAGCTGCTGCTTTTGTTATGAGTCCTCCCCTTAACCCCGACCCGTCGACCCCACAGTACTTGACCTCTCTGTTAGCATGGTTAGTATGCTATACTCTGTTAGATGATTGCATGGTTAGTATGCTAGTATACTCTGTTAGATGATTGCATGGTTAGTATGCTAGTATACTCTAGTATGTATTGTTTTGCTGTATTTCCAGCGGAGACCTGCAGGTGGTGTCCAGCGCGCAGGCCAGTTTCTCCACCGCTCAGAAAGCCGCGGGCAAAGATGACTTCACCCTGATCCCAGAGGGAACGACTGGGATCGAGGAGAGGATGGCTGTGGTCTGGGACAGAGCTGTGGTAAGACACCTTGACCTCTGACCTATATATATATTTATAAAACGGCTCTCTCAAATCAAGCAATCTGATTGGTTCACAGCCATTGTATAAATCCTGTAACCCACTCTCATAACCCATGGCCATGGGTTATGAGTTGCCATGGCAACTCTCTTACTAAAAGGCTTTGGTTACCTCAAATGACAATGTAGAAAAAACAAATGGCGGAGACAGCTGTCAGATCCTTGTGAATCGATCTTCGCTTATAACTTTACTAATACTTCGCAGAAAATTATGTTTTGTACAAGAATAGACGCGGGCTAATGTCTTCTTTGCAAAAAAAAGGCTGTTAACACCGCATTTAACCCCGCATTTAACCCCGTAACGTTAGTTGGTGTCGGGCTTTGCAGAAAGCTCTCAGCTTCTCAGCAAGCGCTGAGAATGCAGCGCCGCGCTCGAGCTGCGTGTCAGGCTTTCCAGAAAGCTCTCAGCTTCTCAGCAAGCGCCAGGATTGGCCAATGTCAACTTCAGTCTCCAGAACGATCCAATCAAATCACCCGCACGTTCTTGCGGCCGAGTGGGATAACTGCTGAGCAGCGGGATATATGCCACAACACACGCAGCTCGAGTGCTATATTGCTTATTTATAAAACGGCTCTCTCAAATCAAGCAATCTGATTGGTTCACAGCCATTGTATAAATCCAATAACCGAGTCCAATAACCCATGGCCATGGGTTATTGGACTCGGTTATTGGTTGCCATGGCAACTCTCTTACTAAAAGCCTTTGGTTTAAAAAAAAACAAATGGCGGAGACAGCTGTCAGATCCTTGTGAATCGATCTTCGCTTATAACTTTACTAATACTTAGCAGAAAATGATGTTTTGTACAAGAATAGACGCGGGCTAATGTCTTAACCCTCTCTCGCGCGCCCTCACTCTTAACCCCGCATTTCTAAATAAGACGTAACGTTACTTGGTGTCGGCATACGGCTCTGGTGTTGGGCTTTGCAAAACGCTCTCAGCTTCTCAGCAAGCGCCAGGATTGGCCAATGTCGACTTCAGTCTCCAGAACGATCCAATCAAATCACCCGCACGTCTATCTTGTTGCTAGAGGTCCCGCCTTACAGTAGTGTTTCAACTGACTCTATCAGAATACAATGCCAGTCGGACTTATAGTATTATTATTATTATATTATTATACTTCGAAACCGTTTTATAAAAGCAATATAGCACTCATGCTGCGTGGTGTTGTGGAATATATCCCGCTGATAAGCTGTTATCCTACTCGGCCTGCGGCCTCGTGGGATAACAGCTTATCAGCGGGATATATTCTCCACAACACACTTGCTCTCGTGCTATATTGCTTAAATATATATATATATATATATATAAGATAATAT
>NC_139626.1:16749691-16809691 GCF_964638095.1 Poromitra crassiceps
CACATCGCCTTCATCACAGCAGTGTTACTGCAACTGTTCCACCATGTACTGTACCTTAATACAGTGGTTCTCAACTGTTCTAGCCTCACGACCCACATTTTTCCTTAGTTATTAAGTCGCAACCCAATTTCCGAATTTAGCCTAACTTTGTTGCGTCATTTAGCCTCCTTCGCAACATGCTAGCATGGCATGTTGGTACCAGTGGATGCCTTACGGTCTTCTAGTTCATATTGTACCAGTACCTTCACTCTGGCTTTAAAAATTAGCCCGCTACAGCCTCTGAAAGACAGTAATTTCGGCTGTTTCAGCATCCTCAATGAGTTGAACTTTTCCCCCCACATGCACACATCCGCGACCTACTCAAAACGGCCCTGCGACCCACTTTTGGGGCCCGACCCACCAGTTGAGAAACACTGCCTTAATATGTCGTACTGTACTGTACCGTACCATAGCATCTAACCCTACCGCCATTTCTCAGCTTCTCTGTCACTCTCTCTTGGGTGGGTTTCCATCCACCTGTTTTTATGCAAACTTTCATTTAGCCTCTGAAAAACCTGAGTGGAAACACAGGAAAATGCAATAAATAAATAAATAAATATCACAAAAAAGTTTTTACGCTTGGGGGAGGTGGAAAGGTTTGCGTATCGATAAAAGGTAGCTAAATGTGCAGTGCAAACAGATTAAGTGAATCTTTCGTTGACTCTCGCTTAACCAAAACCCATTCAAAATCATTCAGTTTCATGTTGCCTTGCTTACCGCCAAAAGTTACAACCGGCCGTAAAAGGCTTGTTACGAATAGGTAAGCTAGGATGCATCTACACTTGTAAGGTAAATAAACAGAACATATTTAGGCACAATTTGAAGGTCTAGACTGCCCGCTGCAGTGTTTTAACTGAAGTCAAGTCTGTGGGATTAACAGGCAACTCACTTTTAGAACTGACATTTTATTCACTGACAGTAGCTGCTTAATTTCACATTTACTTTTGCTGACTTTCTGAAAATTCAGTTCAAATTTGCGCATTTACACTTGGATGGAAACCCAACATCTCTCTGTCACTCTCTCTCCCTACCTCCCTCTCTCTCTCCCTCTCTCTCTCCCTACCTCCCCCCCTCTCTCTCTCTCCCTCTCCCTACCTCCCTCTCTCTCTCTCTCTCTTGATATTTACTGCCTGTCTTCATCCTGATCATCTCATGTCAGAGAAAGCTCTGTCCTGGAAAAGTAAAGTTCCACCCTAAAACAAAAAACACACCCTCTCTCTAGCTTTCCAAACCCTAATATAAACATCCATGAAGCAAACTCTATTAGCTAATTCCCCCATTTCTCTCTCTCTGTCTAAATTAGTCTCACTTGTTCCACCGTGCTGATCAGTAATTTTAAACTTGTGTTATCGATCTGAAGCTAAATTCCCTTTAGTCTCAATCTATTATTCGTGGTCCATCTTAATCTAAACAAATTATTTGAAGTCTCTGCTGTTGTGATCCAGATTATTCTAAATCCATGTTCTCCTAAAGTCTAGTCTAAATCCACTTTAGTCTAAGTAGGCTACATTATCCTAAACTTGTGTCCATCTTAATGTAAATCCATTTAGGTTCCAAAAAAATAAGTAAATTTTAGTCTCGCTTGCCAGACTTCCCTTCCTGCCGGGAGAGAAGTCTGGCTGCATGGAAACAGGCTGCTGGTATAAGCTCGGCCATTGGTGCCGACCATTTCAGTCGGCAGCGGAAGAAAATCCTTTTCTGCTCCCTGCAAGCTCTGCCATTGGCTCCAACCCGCTCTGACTGACCGGCTGTGACTATTTATGGATTTCCTTTCCGATCCCTCTGACGAATCTGTCGATGTCAAATGCATGCACCGCTGTGAAACAACATTAACAGTGCTAGCTCGTTGCTACACGCTGAAAACGATTGGATGTAGATTGTGCAATAAAGCCTGCTTGTACTCTTGGTGGATGGTTGTAAAGGTAAACAGCCCCCCCCCCCCCCCCCCCCCCCCCCGCTATACCAGAGTGGAGGTATTAGCAGCCAGACTCTCCTCCGTTGTAGGGGAGTCTGGCAAGCGAGACTAAATCCATATTAACTTTAAGTCTA
The DNA here is from genome assembly GCF_964638095.1 of Poromitra crassiceps. NCBI lineage: Eukaryota > Metazoa > Chordata > Actinopteri > Beryciformes > Melamphaidae > Poromitra > Poromitra crassiceps. The sequence goes on from NC_139626.1 coordinate 16,751,780, forward strand.
TTCACTGTTCAGTAAGCATACCTGCCAACGCTCGATTTACGTGTTAGTCTCCCGATTTTTAACCCTTTCTCCCACTGTGCTCCCGCTAGGTCATTTCTACCGCTAATCTCCCAATTTCTAGGATATGTGTCATGGTACCTGGCAACCCAACCCAGAGGCAGTGCGCTCGCTCAAGCTCTTGGGTCAGGCGCTCTGCCATATTGCTTTGCCACTGGAAATGGATTAAACAGGTCCCAAGAAGAAGAGATACAGTACGCTACCAAATTTCAGTCCACTTGGTGCAAGAACTTCCAGTTTCTAATGGCTAGTCACATCAGCAAACACCATGCGTTTACCACGTTATGTCGGGCCGACTAACAAGCTGTGGAAGCACAGAGGGGAGCTGCTAACATATTCACGTTCCTCATGAAAGGTGTGTCAGAGCAGAGGCTAAGCAAGTCAGCGAGGCAAATGGCCATGCTAGTCTTCTTCAAGAACATTTCTTTTTCATTTTTGTGATGTAAATTTTAGATGCTGACTTTTGATCACATCTTTTGTACATTTTGTATGTTTATTTAATTTAATGTTATCATTATTTATTTTACTGTGAGCTATGAATTTAAGACTAATTTAAAAGTGTCTACTCTAAAAATGGGGGGGGGGGGGGGGGGGGGCGTTGGGGACAGGTATGCAGTCGTGAAACTGCCGAATGTTTTTATCTGTCTGGTTTTGTCTTTGTCTTGAACTGACTGAGCTGGACTGCAGGTTTAGTCATTTCTAGATCAACTAATGATGTTTTATTTATTTACTTATTTATGTGTTTGTTTAGGCCTATTTGTTTATTATCAGTAGACTTTTCTGTCTTAAATCCTGCTGACTTTTCTGTTTAGACTGAAACCTGGTGCTAGTGGTCGCTTCCTGGTAGCAACCTGCAACTTAAAGGAACAGTTTTTTTGGGGGGGTTTTTAGGGGGGGGGGTAAGGATTCGTCTCTTTGCCATCTTCCTGTTAGTAAAAGGAGAAGGTAGATGCCCTTCTCTTCTCTGTGCATGCAATAGAAAAATAGCAACCCTCCTCCCGCTTAGCCTAACCCCATTAAGTCTTACACATTCCAACAGCACCAAAACGCTCTTATGTACATGTTGTGACTCGTGCGTTCACCACGTTATGAAATAATCCTATAATAAAATTGCTGAGGTGCACGGGTCACTGGGCCAGTCAGTCAGTCTGTCAGTCATGATTTGCATCACATTTTGTGGGCGCAGGCTGATACTATTCGGCCCGGGCCCAGCCTGTTACGTGGTTTTAGGTCTGGCTATTATGTGGTTTATCAGGCCGCATAGCGGCTTGATACTCTAGTAATGTAAAATTAATTGACATTGCAATTTTCAAAGCAATAGGTGGAACTACTTTCCTGACAAAACCGATTGCGCCCAGCACAGGGACACAGCGCCACAGTCAACACAGCAGTAGAGGATTTGCATGTGAAAACATCAGCTTAATATGCACACAAGTGACAACATAAGAGTGTTTTGGAGCTGGTGGAATGTGTATTTGTTGAATTAGCAGGGGTAGGCTAGCCTAGCCAGTCCCAATGTACAATTAATTGTGCTAAGCTAACTAGCAGAAGGGGCGCGTTGCTACTTTCTACTGCACGCACAGAGAAGGGCATCTATCTTCTCATCTTACTATCGGGAAAATGGCAAATAGACGAATCTCCCAAAATGTTGGCCTGTTCCTTTAAAGCCCCAATACAGTATGTAACTATTTGATCTTAATATAACCATATTATTAGATTATTATTGGTCGGAGCAACTGGACAAATACAAGTTACCTGGATGTAACTCCATTTCCTGCTGCTGCTCCTTCATATTAAAAGGTTTCCACTGACAAACTAACAGGACTATTGTGAAGGACGTATAGGAAGTGAAATGTGTTTATGGCTCTGAGTTAGCATAGAGCTTGAATAGTGGCGCTATAGAGTAGCCTACCGCAGGAATGAGTGCTTAAAGCCCCCCTCCAGTCAGTTTTTCCTACCGTTGATCTTCTATGAAAACGTATGTGCACGTGCTGTATCAACACACGTCATAATTTACGCCAAACAACTTCAATTGATAAGAACCAAATTAATAGTTTGTTCCACCCATTATTACACTGCACCATATCATAATGACTGCAGCGCTGTTCTGTGAGTGTGAGTTCTCTCTTTGCTCAACTCTGCCCCCACAGCAGAAATACCAGAAACAGTCTGCCCGCATCTCTGTAAAAACGTTTTCAAGCCACAATATTGTTATAACAATTAGCCAACACATATATCAAAGCACATATCAAACGTAACTAACGTAGCTCACAGCTAACAGCTAGCTAATGCCAGAGGCTAATTCTAGCTATTTACTGTAACTCTACTGTAATGTATTATTTGAATATCATACGCCACTCGTTAGACAACCATAATGTTTGACGTCACCACCCGTTTTTACCAACAGCTTATTTTTAGGACTTTGAGCCCAAAGAAAGGTTATTTCTCAACAAAATACACTGGCAAACACTTTCGCTAATCAGCAGAACAGGGAAGAACCCAGTAACATGAAATATCTTTAAAAATGACAAAATACACTGGAGGGGGGCTTTAGGACCCAGATGTTAGCACATGTGGTTCCCTCGTTTCAAAGTCAATGCAATTTTTGAATGAGGATTTTCACATAATCTTCACAAAAAACACTTTATGATTTTTTTGAAGCGTGCATGTGATTTAAAAAAATCTCGATTATCAGAAAACGCTTCAAAAGTCATAAAAGTGGTCCTCATTTGTGAAGATTATCTTGCTGAACACAAAGTTTGCATTTTCATAAACTTGTGTTAAACACAGGCCTTATTTCAGGCATTTAACCAAAATCCCCATACAAAAATCCCATTGACTTTGAGACGAGGGAACCGGGAAGTGCATGACTTCTGGGTTGGCCTACAAAAATGCATCATTCATCCCTGCAGTACTCTTGGTATCCTGTAATTACTACGTGTGACAGCAGAGGGCGTTGTTGCTGCTTCTACATATTGGGGCTTTAACAGGAACCTTACCCCACCCTAAAACAGATTCTGACAAGACTGACAGATACACACACACACACACACACACACACACACACACACACACACACACACACACACACACACACAGGCCACTGAAGGGATTTCTAACCCTGTATTTGGTTTGTAAATGTAAGGACTTTCTTTGATACCATGATCCATTATCATTTTGTATTTTTACAGTTTTTGTATCCAGGCAGCGTGTTAGCGTTGCTAGCTGATGTAGCCATGTGTCCGTGACTGTAGTCAGAGCCTGACACAGACACAGGTAGGCCATGAGTTCACACTGGCAGCCATGTTGGCTCCGCGGTCAGCAGCCATCACTATGGTGATGTTATGGAGCATACGTTTGAAATGTAGTCAGACTAATAGAGTGCCACAGGGATGAGGTATTTTTGTAGGCCAACCCAGAAGTCATGCACTTCCTGGTTCCCTGGTCTCTCAACGGGATTTTTGTATGGGGATTTTGGTTAAATGCCTGAAATAAGGTCTGTGGTTAACAACAGTTTGTGAAACTGAGGCCTTTGTGTTAAGCAAGATCATCATTATTCACACATGAGGACCACTTTATGATTTTTAAAGCATTTTCTGAGAATTGCGATTAAAAAAACCCATTTAGGCTTCAGAAATCATAAAAGTGGTCCTTGACCTCATTTGTGAAGATTATCTTGCTGAACACAAAGTGAGCTGTTTCATAAGCTTTTGTTAACCACAGACATTATTTCAAGCATTTAACCCAAATCCCTATAGAAAAATCCCATTGACTTTTACACTAGTGCAAACATCCAGGTCTTCCAGACTCGTTCCTGTGGTACGCTATTACTCTTTTCTACTGGAATACCAGATGACATTGAATATATTTGACTTAAAGTATTTACAGTGCTGCAGGGGCTGCTCACGTCTGAGAACCAGAGAAAGATCTGAATTCTCCCATAGCCAGAGAACCTGAATTAAAGCTACTGTAGATCTGGAGCCAACATGGTCAATGTAGTCTTCTCTGGCAAAACCCTGTCTGAGTGGCCGTCTGAAGTGATCAGTTGTTTTCTGCTGTGCGGAGAGATGCACTGTTTCCACTATGGTACAGACGAGAGCAATAGATACCCCTTTCACACCAAGGCTCCAAACAGGGTTATTGGGTTCGGGTTAGATTTGGGCTATGAAAGGGTTAAGCCGGGTTGGCGACCCAACTTGAGAGGTGGGTCGGACAAGGGTTTATTTCAGTGTGAATGGCACCACCCGGGTTGCTATTTGTTATGCTAATTGTTGTGCCTCTCTCCCGGGTTGTTACCATGGTGTAGCAGGACAGATTAACCCAGTAGACACCCCTCATGATCTCAATCTCTTGATAACTTATCGATCAAACTATATTATTGCATACAAAAGTCCTTCGGGTTCTGATGCTTTAAGCTAAAATATTTATAAGCTTAGCTAAGGGACTGTCTTAATATTTACATAGGGTGAGGTGTGGTAAAATATGATATATCATTAAAAAATAACTAGAATGACCGCACTGCGGATATATGCCTCCGCCAACAAGTGAGCAGTCTACATCCATGTCTGTCCAGACTTTGACGTTTGAGCCAAATGTGAAGAAATTCCGCAAAGGCGTTACTGAGAGATATTGATTTAACAAGCTTGAAAATGGCGTTTGTGAGGTCACAGTGACCTTGACCTTTGACCACCAAAATGTAATCAGTTCATCCTTGAGTCCAAGTGGACATTTGAGCCAAATTCGAAGAAATTCCGTCAAGGCGTTCCTGAGATATTACATTAACGAGCTAGAGAATGACATTCGTGAGGTCACAGTGACCTTGAACATTGACCTTTGACGACCAAAATCAAATCAGTTCTTCCTTGAGTCCAAGTGGATGGTTGAGGCAAATTTGATTAAATTCTGTCAAGGTGTTCCTGAGATATCGCGTGAACGAGCATGTGGACACCTTGGTTTCTATTGATTGGTTAGGGAAAATTGAAGCCCCTCCCTTCATAAAAATCCCGTGAACTGACTGCAATCTCAGACTAGAAGATGGGTGTGAGTTTACGAGTTGACAATTCAGTCTGAATATCAGGCTAGGAAGGACTTTTACATTCTGGCTGACTTGACACTCGTTAAGAAACGTAGTCAGATTTCAACGTGTGGGGAAGCACTGATGTCATTATCAAGATTCAAAATATACCGCTTTCAGCTGGTGTGCTATTTATACCGCCTACCGTTCACAGCTGATCCAATAAATACCCATCTTGCTTGGAGGTCCATCTGATTGGCTGTCACTAATGCCTTTGTAACTTTTAGACAGAAGAAAATGCCTGTAGTTTGTGGATATTACTGGGTATTTGGGCCAATCTAAAAGGGGCTCAACTCTGGTCTATTAACCCTGGTCTAACCCTGGTCTAACTCTAGTCTACTAACCCTGGTCTAACTGGTCTTTGGTCTGAAAGTGGTCCAAGTGGTGGCAGTGCATCCCTTCTTGTTGCTGTAGTGAATCTTCTTGTTGTGATGAGAGCTGCATGACACCTTCAATAAACTGAAGAGAAACATGAGCAGAGTGAGTCTTCTCTTCCCACACACACACACGCACGCGCACACACACACACACACACACACACACACACACACACACACACACACACACACACACACACACACACACACACACACACACACACACACACACACACACACACACACACGCACGATATGGTATATAATGTATTCTGTACTCATCTAATGTTCCGTTATCAGACTAGACAGATAGCTGGAATCGTTATTCCCTCTTGACTTCCCTTTAATTGGACAAACTGTAAAACTGAACGATTATAGTACAGTGAAACTATATTACATACATATACATATATTATGTTCCAATTGCACTCAAGTATCTTACAGTAATCTGCACTACTACTACATATCTACCAAAATGAATAAATTGTATCCTGGTGAGCATTCAAACTTATATAAACAAACAATAAACCAAAGCAAATATGTTAAAATATTGCAGTTGTCATTTGGAGCTGTCCAATACACACCATGTTAGCTCACCTGTTAACTGATGCACTCGACAATTCTTCACAAAAACAAACCTTCAACAAGGTCTATTTAAACATTTAAGAACAAAATTAAATAAAATTTCACTAAATCAACTGCAACTGCACTGGCACAACTTAACCCAGGCCTTTTGGCACAAATCACCCCATCCCCACCATTTTAACAAACTTGTATCATATAGCTGGTTTGGAGCTAACATCATGCTAACAGTATAGCCTCATAGTGTAGCTTACTAAAACACTAACACGTGTGAAATGTTTTCAAGCTTGTCTATAATTGTTCAGACACAACAATCAATAAACCTTGATCATAAAAAATTTACTTTGAGAGGCAAAAAACAGTTTTTTGAACTTAAATGTGGTTAGCTCTTGTGCCATCTGCCTCCCTTCTTTGCAGAGTGAGTAAAATGGATGCCTCTTCAAAAATGTGTGGTCACATGACCAATTTCTTCTATGGTTTTCTAGATACAAGGGGTGGCACAACTTCCCCCCTGGCACAACTCACCCCACTCTCCCCTACATTCAATGTAAACTCTTATCTAACTCTGACTGTAAATTCATGTAAATCCACTGCCTATTTAACGTATATTTAACTCAGTCTGTAAATCTCATGTAAATCCAACGTAAATTCATATTTATCATCCACAGAACACTTCACCACTCATGTACATATTGTATATATTGACTCGATTTGATTTGATTTGATTGCACTTGCAACCTTGCGATTGCCGTTAGTTATCTTCCTACTTCTTATCCCTGTATATTGATGTAACCGCTACGCTGCATACAGACACTAAGACAAATTCCTCGTATGTAACTTGCATACTGTGGCAATAAAAGTGATTCTGATTCTGATTCTGAGTAGCGTTAGTGTCCTCTGACTCTGCTGCTGCACAAACCACCAGTGTATTTTTGGCTGCGTCCCCCGCTGTTATTAACGTCATTGTTTCGGCAGCTGAATCATCTTTACATTACATTACATTACATTACAACATTTGGCAGACGCTTTTATCCAAAGCGACTTACAATAATACATTTTTGTCAGCAATAGAGCAATCAACTATGCAACACAGTCTATGACAACTACAACTTCTGAAGGAACAGTGGTACAAGTTTAGTTCAGGTTAGTTTTTTTTTTTTTTTAGAGAGAGAAAGAAGTTAGTTCAAGAAGGGCCCAGATGGAGCCTGAAAAGGTGTGTCTTTAGTCTTTTCTGAAAGATCGGCAGTGATTCGGCCGTCCTGACCGAAGGTCTGTCTCTCCACTGTCCACCACCAATACAGGTGCGGGAACGGGTGCACTACAAGCCGCACTTGTTGAGGGGGAGGGTGACGAGTCATCTTCTTCAATGCGACGTTTCTTGCCTTTGTCGAAAAAGCTTAAAAGCGAGCTGTTTCATGTCTTCTTGATTTGGCGGTGCGGCTGCATTTGTTTACTTTACTAGACAGCGTAGCTAGTTTCCCATGATGCTCTGGGGCACAGAGGCATAGCGGACAGTCGGACAATTACGCATGACAGGCTGTGCATGACAGCTGATGTGTTTAGCAGACAAACAAACAAAAAACGTTATTTTTCCCCCTTTCTTTTTGGGTTTGCCAGCTGCCTGTGTGGGTGGCATTGGCACACCCAGGCGCACCCGTAGCTACGCCATAGTTATGGCTACCAGTTACTCCTAACAAGAAAGAGGAAGGAGAGAACAGATCCAATTGAACAGGATCAATGTTCCTCTCACCACATCAGTTCTGAAAACTCAACTACTTTGTCTTGTAGTTGGCAACAGTGGATTGAGCCCTTGTGCCTTGAATGGTCTGTATCCCTACCATGTCAGCACGCATCAATCTGTCCCTCTCAATAGCCCGATTTTGAGCGGCTGCTCCAGGTGTGGCATGGCGCCTATTGCACCCCCCCCCCACCCCCGGCCTGAGACAGAGCTCCACAAACCTGGGGGACCTGGGTGGGGCCACCATCATCTGTCTCATCTTTGCATACCACGGTGCCGTCATGCGGTCTGGGTCTAGCAGGATAATGACAGTCTCTCTGTCTGTCCTCACCCTCACCAACAGTGGATGGATGAGCCGGAGGAGAGAAGGAGCACATTGCGGGGTTACGGGGAGAACCACAGGAGACAGTGGGTGTTCAGGTCCCCCTCTGCCCTCCCGAAGCAGGACCAAATCTGGTCCACCATGTCGGGATGAAGTCTCCATTCGTCCGCCAGGGGGCCGCCTCTGGACATGAGGTTGGGCCCCTTGTTCTCCAGGCCCGGAATGTGGAGAGCCTTGAGAGGATGGGGTGCTCTGTGGCTCCTGGAAGCCCTCAACATAGGTGAGGATCACACTCCACCCCTGCCTATTGTTGTAGGCCACTGTGGTGTGGCTCTCACCAGCACATCCTTCCCCTGTATCAGCAGGAGGGCAATGTCAGCAAATGCTTGTTTGCATGAGGAATGGCTTCTTGGTGATAGTCGCATTGAGCAGCCTGAGGTCCAGGATGGGTCTCACACCTCCAGTTTTCTTGGGAACCAGGAAATAACACAAGTAGTAGAGACCTTTGTGCCTGTCTTCCCAGCTTGCTACAGAAATAAATCATTTTAGGAATAATTCCTGTAGTTCTAGAGGGCATGACTGACTCTGTTACTGCTGTGTATGGATGTGGACTGCAGCAAAACTATAGGTGATAGAGGTAGCATTTTCTTTCATTTATTATTGCCTTACATTGTAATAAAACCTATGTTTTACTTCAACTTGTATGTAAATAATATTTGTGGTGCTGAAAACATGGAAACAGCAGCTTGGGGGTGGCGAAAGTGTTCTATGCCAGCAATCGCTGGCAGCAGCCATGTTGGAAAGCGGTTGCCATGGTCATCGGAATGCCAAACTGCAATGGCCCAATATCCAGATTTGTTCTACATTACATTACATTACATTACGTCATTTGGCAGACGCTTTTATCCAAAGCGACTTACAGTAACACACTTTTTGTCAGCAATAGAGCAATCAACTATGGAGCACAGTCTATGACAACTACAAATCCTGAAGGAACAGTGGTACGAGTTTTAGTTTAGGTTTTTTTTTTTTTTTTTTTTTTTTTTTTTTTTTATAATATTAAATAAAGAGAGAGAAAGAAGTTAGATCAAGAAGGGCCCAGGTGGAGCCTGAAAAGGTGAGTCTTTAGTCTTTTCCGAAAGATCGGCAGTGATTCAGCAGTCCTGACCGAAGGTGGCAGCTCGTTCCACCATTGGGGTGCCAGGGAGGAGAAGAGTCGAGATCGGGATGAGCGACTTTTGAGCGCCCGTAGCGAAGGAGGAGCGAGGCGCCCTGCACTGGTAGAGGAGCGAAGGGAGCGGTGAGAGGTTCGGAACCTGACCATAGATTGCAGGTACAGGGGAGCTGACTGGTGTACTGCCCTGTAGGCCAGTACCAGTGTCTTGAATTTGATGCGAGCTGAGATGGGAAGCCAGTGGAGGTCCCGGAAGAGGGGAGTGACATGAGAGAATTTGGGTTGGTTGAATACCAGACGGGCTGCAGCGTTCTGAATGAGCTGAAGCGGTCGGATGTCGGTGGCAGGTAGGCCAGCCAGGAGCACGTTGCAGTAGTCCAGGCGAGGGACGATAAGTGACTGGACCAGGAGTTGAGTCGCTTCTCTTGTGAGGAAGGGACGGATTTTGCGGATGTTGTAGAGGGAGAACCTACAGGAGCGTGCTGTCGCAGCTATGTTGGCAGAGCAAGACAGCTGGTTGTCGAGGATCACCCCAAGGTTCTTAGCTGTTTGGGAGGGCAGTACAGTGGTGTTGTCGATGGAGATGGAGAGATCTGTGAGAGGACAGTCTTTCCCTGGGAGGAAGAGTAGCTCTGTCTTACCAAGGTTGAGCTTGAGGTGGTGGGCAGACATCCAGTCGCCAATGTCCTTGAGACATGCAGAGATGCGAGCCTCGATTTGAGTGTCGGAGGGGGGGAAGGAAAGGAAAAGTTGGGTGTCATCAGCATAGCAGTGATAAGAGAAGCCATGAGAAGAGATCACATAGGCAAGAGATCTGATATAGAGAAGAAAAAGTAAGGGGCCCAGGACTGAGCCCTGGGGGACACCAGTGGTAAGAGGGCAGGATCTGGAGACAGACCCTCTCCATAAGACCTGGTATGAGCGGTTCGAGAGATAGGAAGCAAACCAGGATAGTGCAGAACCTGAAATGCCAAGGTCAGACAGAGTGGAAAGAAGGATTTGGTGATTGACTGTATCGAAGGCAGCAGACAGGTCAAGGTACATAAGCTATCTATCTATCTATCTATCTATCTATCTATCTATCTATCTATCTATCTATCTATCTGTCTGTCTGTCTGTCTGTCTGTCTGTCTGTCTGTCTGTCTGTCTGTCTGTCTGTCCTATCTGTCTGTCTGTCTGTCTGTCTGTCTGTCTGTCTGTCTGTCTATCTATCATCATTATCTGTTTCTCTGTTTCTCTGTCCAACTAATGACATCATCAGTGATGTCATAAATTCACTCACACACACACACACACAAGGCTATGGCGGGGCAGGCAAGGCTGCGAGCACACGCAGCGGGCGAGCTTATGAATCGAGCACGCATAGCGTGCCCACAGGGAGCAAGTGGGCAATGCCTATGACATCTTCAGTGATGTCATCAGTGACATCATTATTGACCATCTTATGACATCACTGATGATGTCATAGGGACTGATGATGTCATAGGCATTGTGACATCATCATCAGTGACAGTGATGACATCAGTGATGCAAAGTTGGCAATTGTGCGCTGCACATTCCAATAGAACAGGTGAGGCCATGCAGTAGCCGAGCTGTGGGCGAGTTGGGTATCGGCCCAGTACATTTGGTGCTTATATCACAAAACGAAAAATAGCTATGCCACTATGATGCCTATAATGCCAATCAACAACAGAGACAACAAGAGTGAAATCTCACTTTTTTCATTCACTGAAAGCATTTTCTTTACACACAATTTATGTTAACAAAGACAAGTTTATTTTGCCAGTCAGAAGTTCTGAAACACTATTTTCTATTCTGTAGTAGTAATGATTTGGCCAAAAGTGGATGTAAATATTTCAATAAAGGTGTTCAATTTCAATCTGATGATTTGTGTTTCCACAACAATCCAGAGCAGAGTTACTATAAGTAGTAGTATGAGTAGCCTACATGTTTTACATTTTAGGCTATATGTTCATAGGTCTATATTTCCTACATGGCATAAGATATTCACACCAAGTTTTTCTCCATAGGTCAAGCAACTTTCTGTCTGTTTCTGTCAAGTTTGAAAGCTCTCAGAGCGTATTATCACTCTACATGAGTTTATAGCCTATGTCTCAACTCACTATATTTTGGTTCTCTTTTAGTTTTGTGGTGTATAGGCTACAACAATATCTATCAATTTGACCAGCAGTAAAATACTTTGTATACAAGAATCAATTTCATATAGCCTATGGGAGACCTTAGAGAGGAGGAAAAACATTTTAGAACATTTTGTTCTATCTCCGGTAGGTATCTCAACAACTAGCCTAAAGCTCTTTTTGACAGGCTACACCGCTTGAATGTATTGCACATAGTCAATATTGCAGTCAGTCATATTGCACTCCAAAGTTGTAGGGGGTAGTGTGTGTGTGTGTGTGTGTGTGTGTGTGTGTGTGTGTGCGCGCGCGGCGTGCATGCATGTGTGTTATTTGTTGGCCTGTGGAAAGAAGGTATTCCTCAGAGGGGGGAGAGAGCGGGGGAGAGAGACAGCGAGAGGAGAGAGAGAGAGAGAGAGAGGCGAGAGAGGGGGACAGAGAGAGAGGACCTTATAGAACTGGTGACCTACAAGCAACCACTGATTTGTTGTGAGAGACTGACTGAGATGACGAATAATTTGAGATTTTTCACGATCTTAATCTCCCTATTGATGTCCTTTCGAGAGTCTGCTCGATGCAGAACACGTCCTTTCCGCCATTATTGCAGCTGTGTGCGTGCGTGCGAGAGACACACACACACGCACACGCACACACACACACACACACACACACACACACACACACACACACACACACACACACACACACACACACACACACACACACACACACACAGAGAGAGAGAGAGAGAGAGGGGGGCGGCAGACAGTCGAAATGACTTGATCCTGTGTATTTTTGAGTTGAAACAGAAATAATGTCGCATCTCAAACAAACAAGCACATTATGTAACGTTAAGGCAGGAAATGGCGTTTTTTTTTAAATGCAGGAAATGGCGTGCTCCGCCATGGCTGTTCTTCATGACTCCATATCCCTTCTCTTGCAGAGCCGAAGTCACGCCCACGTCCGGTTTAGTCATACGAACCAAGGGATGTAATCCGCAATCCATTTTTCCATAGACATTTCTTCAAATGCTTATAAAATAGGTTTACTTGGTCAAACCAAGCGATTCAGCTATATCTAAAACCACATACAATTTACTGGGACCAAAACTAAATAAAATGGATAAAACAATTCAAGGTTATTTATTTTTGGTCCAAGTGAAATGTAATGGTCTCTCGTGTAGGACTTCGTGACTTTAAATATAGCTTGGTTTGACCAAGTAAAACTATTTTCATACGCATTTTACGAACGGAAAAATGAATAGCTAATGAAATTGGTTCATGCCTAAACCGGAAGTAGACTTGACTTTGGCTCTATGCACGTTGGCTTGACAATGACGTAGACAGGCTCACACTACTGAGTGTGAAAACATAGACGGTCTTATATAACATCAGCTGTGTGCTGAAAAAACACAACGTATCCTTATAGAAATAAAGTATGTGTGTGTGCTGTTTTCTACACAGACAAACGCTCCTCTTAGCACTAGTTTGGTTTGGTGTAACGTTATAACAGGTAATCCACATTCATCCGCTCCTCCATGACTCTCCAGGGCTGAGTTCAGCCCCGACAACACGTAGCAAACAGTGTATTTAAACTGAAACCGCGGTGCTTTGTGTAACACAAGCGTCTGTTGGATCCACCGCGCACAGTGCCGACGGGCACACTTCGCTGAGTGGGTAACACCTCTGACACGCCCACCAAACGAGAGAAAACGTACCTCACAGCCTGTTGTTGGGCACAGTTTCGAAGAAACATGACGTTCAACCCGGACACCACAGCACACCGTGTTCAGAGTGAACACACCCCTGAGCACAGCAGTAGCAGTACCCGGATGTGACTGTCATGGCCGCCGTGTGAGAAGAGACAAGAGGAGAAATGTTCCACAACGCGTTCTGTTTTTAAAGACTATTAACACTGTACGGGACGGGAGGACGCGTCATCTGTCGTTAAGTTACCAGTAAGAAAATAACTTGTTTATCCTCATTCATTCATCTGTGTTGGCCAGGGTGGGAGCTCTATTTAGTTGCCAGATAACTGCTTAATAAACTCCACACACACACACACACACACACACACACACACACACACACACACACACACACACACACACACACACACACACACACCCGTGCGCGCACGCACACACACTAGATTTCCGCCAAGTAGCTCTCATATTTTATAACTATGGAGAGGTAAATAACGTGAGCCATGGCACATTAAAATGTCGCTTTAACGTTCTCCGCGACGCCTACACTGTTTATCTTCAGGCTTTTCCCTCCGCGTTTCCTAAACTTGTGGGACTACGGCGAGCCAGACAGCCAGAAAAAGTACAAATAAATGAAATAACGATTTCAGATCTTTGACTAATAACGGCATATAGGCTGCTATTCGCATCTTTCACATAATGAGCATGTCTGTATATCACCATTAAGTCATTATGGACATGGGGAGTTTTGGAACACTCTGCAACTTTTATTGTTATGTAAAATAAGCTTGACTTGTTAAGTTATAGTTAGATTGTGTGGCTAGTTCAAGTTTCAATACTTTATTGCCATTCAACATCGTTGATAGGAATTGGTTTCGTGAGCTCTCACACAGAACACAACAGGACATGAAGACAATCCCCCTCACATGCGATACACACATTCAAACATAAAATAGGAAGAGAGAAAAAAATGCATAAAGTGCAATAATACATACGGGTAATTTAGGGCACCAATATATTAACCTACCTCTGTAACGTGAGTCCAGGTGTTCTGTGGAGGTTTTACTATAACATTAGGTTATCTGATCACTAGTTTCCTTTGCAGTAATGACAGGTAAATAGGCCTGTTTCCTGTGCATTCTAATTTGATTTGATTTGATTTTGTATAATCCTCATTTTATTCAGAGTATATTAAAAGGGACATATTTGTGATATTTGAATATTTTGCCCTAAATGTCTTGTGAAGACAATGTTAATGAACAGATTTCAAGATTATTTTAATAGCCATACATCATGGGTAATCAGATTACAGTATTAGTCTTTGTGCAGTATGCAGCACAGTATGCAGCACAGCGATCACAGCAGCAGCAAACGATGGAGCAAACAGAAAGACAATCTTCAAATGATAAAGTACAAAGTAAAAGCCCTTTAAAGTTACATTATAGTGGGGTCCATGTAAAATCTCCAGTAAGTCTTTAAGTCATATATAGTGGGTAAGGGGGTGTTGTCCATGGGAGAATATCCGGTGGTGCAGTGGTAAGCGCTGTCGCCTCACAGCTCGAAGGTCCTGGGTTCGATTCCCACCTGGGACGCTGTGGGCGCTGGAGTTGTGACCCCCCCATATCTTCAGTGCCTACTACCCAGGTGGGCTATCTCGTCGAAAGGGCCTTTCTATGTGGAGTTTGCATGTTCTCCCCGTACCCCCCAGGGAGTTCCTCCGTACATAACCCCCCACTAAAAAAACATGCAGAAGATCGTCATCCGACCAGTGACGACAACATCTGAAGTTGGTCCAATGATGGTCCAATGAAGGTCCCCGGGCGCTGGAAAGAAATAGCGACCACTGCTCCTGGCCTGCCCCCTGGAGGAAAGGACAAGCCTGGATGGGTCAAATGCAGAGGACATTTCACCGGCCACACGGCATGAGTGTGTGTAGTGGCCGCATGCATGTGTTGTAGTGTGTTCGTGTGACAATAAAGATGGGCTGCCGTCTGAAATCGTGTTTAATATCCATGTAAAATGAATATCAGACACTTTTAATGGTCATAGATTGAACTAGCTGGTGAAGCGTTTTCTGAAATTCACGTAAAAAACCCCGCGCACATTTACACTGTTTTGTTAACCCCAGACTTTATTTCAAGCATTTAACCAAAAGCCGCATTAGGCATGTTAATTGCCGTTAAGACCTTCAAATGTAATTAACTGATTCTGTGCATCATTTCTGCGGTGGAACTCACATAGGCTACTGTAGGCTATATTAACCCGTATACCAGCAGCAGAGGACGTAACGTTACTTCACCCAAACTAGCAGTCACCGTTACACACACACACACACACACACACACACACACACACACACACACACACACACACACACACACACACACACACACACACACACACACACACACACACACACACAGAGCATTTTGGGGTGAGTTGAGCTGAACTGGCGGGGTGGATTTGATATAGGGATGTGCCGATATGAAAATCTTGGCCGATACCGATAACTGATATTAACATTGCTGTTATGGCCGATAACCAATATTTACTGATGTCGATATGATCTGTATAAAAACAAATTTCTATGATAATCAAATGTACATACTATAAACCACATGTAAACACTGTGACATTTAAAAAGTAATGCATTTCTTTATTAACAAAACATTTGGAAAAGCCCATAAATCATAGATTTACCACATTGTTTCCTCTCAATGTGAACATTTTAGCTGATACCGATAACCGATATTAACATTGTAACATCGGACCGATGCCGATACTGTATGTTAAAAAATTACTAACATCAGCTGATACCGATATGATTGCCGATATATCGTGCATCCCTAATTTGATACGTTCCCATTTCCAGGGGAGCGAGTGAGTCATCAATTAATTAATAAAATAACAAACTAATGTAGGTTATATTGCGATGCCGTTCTTAAATCAGCTCAGCTCGAGTCGCCTGCATCGTCAATTTTGTACCCGACACGAGGTTGCAGTGCGACGCGAAAGTGAAACTCACCAGGGCGCTCACATATGGACCTACAACTGTGTAACTGTGTACACATAAAAGGAATTTGACTCCGGTGTATGTTGCATGTTTGCTAACCGTCCATAGGAGCTAACGTTAACTTTCACATTAGCATGACTGAGCAGTCCGGTGCCTGATAAAGTTTCATGTGGTCGATCCAGCATCCTTGTGGGATATGTCTGTTGGTTAAATAAACAAATAAAGGCTGCACACTGTAGCTGCCATTTGCTTTTGTTTTATTCTTTCCAGGTGTTACGTTTCGAGCTTACGCTCTTCTTCAGACAAGAAGAGCGTAAGCTCGAAACGTAACACCTGGAAAGAATAAAACAAAAGCAAACGGGAGCTACAGTGTGCGGCCTTTATTTCACTGCGTTTTCTATTAGGTCCAGCACCTGCCTTTTAAACTGGTTGGGATGTGCGTATCTTTTTTCACTGTTGTATGTCTGTTGGTTGCCATATCATTTACACAGACTCAGGATATTCGCTGTACTCCTTTTATTTTTAGTACTTGTATTACTTATTACTTTTTTATCAAGGATTGATACTAGTCTGGTGTCTTACTCTCGGCAGTAAGTTTCAAGTTTATTTGGATCCCCATTGCAGCAGCTATTCTTCCTGAGGTCCACAAAACAGACTTTACGTAGTAGGGCTGTCCCAAACAATTATCTCCTTCTCCATTCATCTAACGACAATTCTTTCAATTAGTCGATTAATCTAACGATTATTTTGTCTTTTATTTTTTAATATAGTAATAGCCTATAGGCTACTACTGCCATCCAAAGCTGAACAAAGAATGCCAGCAGCACGGGGAGCGTCGTCACTTGCATGGAGCGCATGTTACAGCAAACTTCATTCAAAAATCTCTGAGTTTAATGTTGCCTTCATTGTCGGCAACGATAGGCCTACAGCCTGATGGAACAATAAAGGGCTAATTACGAATCGTTAGGAGAGACTGTTCAATTCGGCATATAACAATAAGCCGCACCTATTTCCATAAAATATCCACCTTTAGCCTGCTGGACCACCTGTCAATCATTCCCTGCCTGTTGAGCGAGGAGCCAAGGTCTGTCTGTCCATGGTCTGGATTTCCCCCTGCCTGCGCTGTGTCAGTAGCCTGGTAGACCAGCCGCTCACGTGAACTCACATTTCAGTTGGTTCTACCAGACCTTCTGGCCTCAAGCCCTGGGAGGGCTTCTGCAGAAACTACAAAGCGTACGAGCCAATCAGCGACCCGCCTCATAGTTGTCATCGTAACCGGCCAATCAGGAATTGCTGCTGGGAAAGCAATAATGGCTGCCTCCTTGCCTGTTCGCCTCGAGGAGTAACGTCAACGTTCATCGAGTTTAAACCGTCATAAAGTGCAGTTATTGCAGAAATAGACTCAATTAAACAAGTACAGGAGTATGCAACAGCAGAGTTTCTCTGCGGAAAATATGTTTTTGACGTTCTCCCGAGTGGATTTGGGTTTGACTGAATCCAACGCTGATTGGCTGAACAAGTTGTCTGCTCATTTTTCATTGGTCCCCTGACAATGAATAGCCTCATGAAACTTTCTTGTATTTGGTCCGAAAGTCCGAACTATCCCAACAATGCTTTCACACTGCAAACGAACTGAACCATGATGCAGTTTGATCCGGACCAAGACCACCTCTTTTCCTCATACCAAGGTCTGGCCGTTTGGTCCACACCGTGGTCCGGGGGAGGTTTCACACCTGTCATTTTGGTTCGGATCAAACTGAAAAGTCAGAAAGTCCAGACAAAACGAGGTAGGTGTGAAAGCGCCTTTGGGGATGAAAGGAGCTGTCCATCAGCACCACACAGACATCAGAATAAAAGTGAGGGGCTGTCTGCAATAGGCTAATTAACGAATAATTGATTACAAATTAAATAACGCTATCATTTAACAATGGAGAAATGCATTCTCATACATAATGATAATAATAAAAAAAAAATCATGAAAATCATAATGTTTTGCAAATGATTTGGCCGCCCACTTGCATAAGCTTTCTTTGCAGCCCGCCGGTGAGATGGGTTGGGAATGGCTGAACTAGAGTATACAGACAAGACAAGCTCCTGACAGGTCAATTATAGAAAATTGTATATATATATATATATATATATATATATATATATATATATATATCAGTGTTTCCCCTAGAAAAATGTTCAGGCCTGGAGGGATTTCAAAACGTACTCGCCCTCGCTGGCGACGCTAAACTTTTAGCTAACCTGTTTACATCTATGTTGGCAATGGCATCCCAAGTATCATCATACTATTATGGGATTCGAACAGTTGTATTATGGGATGTGCGTTTCCCAGGCAACGACACACGTTGACAGTAGGATGCAGCAGTATAGCGTTTGAAGGTATACCGCGGTTTGAAAAAGTCACGGTATCAAAACCACTAAGATTTGCCATCATACCTTCCCCACGGTATCAGCTGTTTCCCCAAAACAAAGTGCCCAGGTCGCTTGCAGAGTGCAGCTTACGTGGCCCCTCCAACCCTGTGTGTGATCATGGCTGAAGCAGGAGAACGCAAGGACCCCCCTAAACTGTCCCCCATTTAAAAAGACGGCGTTGTCTCTATGGGAATATTTCGGCTATTGTAAAAATACAGATGGTCCGCACATAAAGGTCCGCAATACCGCGATACCGTGAAACTGGCCATAAAGGCCATAAAGGTTTATTGAAATTTTTGGGACAAAAATAAATAAATCTTGCATTTTTTTCTGGCCTGGCGGGCCCACCAGGCCAACAGCGCCCCCGCCAGGCCAGAAAAAAATGCAAGATTTATTTATTTTTGTCCCAAAAAATTCAATAAACCTTGTAGAATGGTAGGGGAAACACTGTTAATATATATATATATATATATATATATATATATTAGGGGTGTCACGGTACATGTATTCGTCCCGTGAATTTACGGTACGACCCTCACGGTACCTCGTTTCACGGTACATGAAACGACACGACGAATACGTCAAATCCAGAAGCACCTAAACGCTGTTTGAACGGCATTGAATTGAATTGAATTAAACGCCACAGAAGAAGACACACCAAAACAACACAAGGGCCATAGAAATCCGCGTTCACAGAATGGGACGTTTTGTGGCGATAAGCTGTTTTGCAAATTCTGTCAACATCAAGCCAACGAGGTAAGCTTGCCAATGTAACGTTACGTAGCCGCGACAAAGTCCTTTATAGTTGCGCGTTGCGGCTAAACGTTACATAACACTGACAAGGCTGTTAACTTGTAAACAAGCAACATACATCGCGTGGGATGAGTGATGCGGTCAAGCAGACATCTGCGGATGCAGACAGGCAAGCTGCGGTGAGGAAGAGGCGATGACTCCTTGTCATGTTCCAATAATCCATTAGATGACCGAACGTAATCATATTATGCTAAACAAAACTCACATCCAATAACGTTAAGGCGCTGACAGGGTTCTTTCCCGTACTTACTGGGAAAGTGAAACCCACCCCGTTGTCTGTCAGACAGTGGGGGTATCTTTCAACAGGGGTAAAGAAGTTTTTCTTCTTCTGCCGTTTTATTCTTCTTCTGAACATGTAGGTATTTTGACGTTGACTAAAGAAACACTGCCGCCTAGTGGCCGCTTTCAGATAGGATTCCAAATTAGTGCTTACATCAAACGCAAATGCTACATAAAACAAATACAACAGGGGGAGGGGTTGGTGGGAGTATTAGGCTACTCCACACATGCGCTCTGTTTACAAACTTGTGTACAATAAAGATTTAAAGTGGGGGGAAATGCCTTTGCCCTGTCAAACAGCTGGAATACAGACATCTGAGAGGGAGGCGCACCCCACACTTTGAAAATCACTGCTCTAGAGTAAAACCTTTTTGTGTGGATTGCCTAGATCTTATTAAATAGTGGACATTTATTCATTCCCACATATTAGACACTATTTCTGATGGTAAAAATAGCGTAAAAAGCAGAATTCAGACATATTCAAAGGGAAAAAAACAGAATTTGGGATTTGTTGCTTTTTTTCCCCATTTTCGTACCGTGCCGTATTCGTACCGAACCGTGACCCCAAAACCGAGGTACGTACCGAACCGTGACTTTTGTGTACCGTGACACCCCTAATATATATATATATATATATATATATATATATATATATATATATATATATATATATATATATATATATCCTGACAAATCAATTATAGAATAATATATATAACCTTTTCACTCTTTCTCACAGCAGCTGATCGCCCAGACACCTCCAGAGCTGAGCGATTTACCAGCTAGGGTGCTGGCTCCATGGAGAGGGGGGAGAGAGGCTGTGAAGGTCAGTGTGAAGGTTAAACCTTTTCATCCACATAATGTCAGGGGGTACATGAGGTACAGAGTACCGCAGGGATGACATATTTCTATAGGCCAACCCCAGAAGTCATGCACTTCCTGGTTCCCTCGTCTCAAAGTCAATGGCATTTTTGTAATGGGATTGGGTTAAATGCCTGAAATAAGGTCTGCGGCTAACCAAAGTTTATGAGACGGCGGACTTTGTGTTCAGCAAGATAACCTTTTTGAAGTGTTTCTCTTCGAGGAAAAACAAAGATAAAGATGGGGGGCGGGGGATCGAAAATTAGATTCCCCCCCACTTGCTATTTTTAGTTTTTGTTCCAAGTGAAATGTTTTATGGTCACTCACAATTCAGTAGGTCACAGGTTGGCTTGGTTCCAGCCTTGAAACTCATTATATAAGGATTTTTCGAAATGTCTATGGAGAAAATGAATGGGGAACTCACTTCCGGGGCAAGAGACGTCACGTGACTGTTAAGCTCCATTTGGCTTAAGAAGACTTCCAGCTTCCATGATTGGAAGTTGGAAACCCTCATTAAGGTTTTGCTTGCACCTGTGTTTACCCTGCCTTTTCAACACAAAATGGCAGCTGTGAAAAAAGGCCTATACAGTCTCTCTCCCTCCTCACCAATACACATTTTGTTCTGTTCTTTTGTTTAATGTAGTTACTAGTTTGTGCTGTCTCGTTATTTTCCCCTAGTTTTAGTTCATCCCCTGATGTGTTACTTCCTTGAGCCAGGTTGTAACATATGAGGGAGTCATACACCAAAGTGAAAGTGTGAACTCAAACTACGGGAGAATAACGTAACTATATATATATATATATATATATATATATATATATATATATATATATATATATATATATATATAGACTGTGTGTGTATATATATATATATATATATATCAAACTAAGGGAAAATAACTAACTATACAACACAAACTACAAACCAACAGAACAAAGTTAAGATGTGTGAACTCAAACTAAACTGGGTGTGTATTACTCATTGTATTACTGGACAGACATGTACCGTAAATTCCGGACTATAAGCCGCACCTTTTTTCCCGTTTTTTGGCCTTTTTTGGCCCCTGCGGCTTATATAACGGTGCGGCTTATCTATGGATTTTTTCAAAAAAAAAAAAAAAAAAAAAAATCTCTCTTTTTTAGCACTCTTTCTAACTATAAAGCCACTTCTGTTTTAATTTCCTCTCTTGCCCTCTTTTCACCACACTGTATGACACTGTATGACACTGTGTGCACTGTAAATAACAACACAGGTGGTGTTGTGTTATGTTGTTTTGTTGAAATGTTAATAAATGGGAGCATTACATATGGTAATTAAACATTAAAACACAAAAAAAAAAAAAAAATACCATTAAAACACCCGCGGCTTATAGTCCGGTGCGGCTTATATAAGAAAAAAATAGTCAACTTTGAAGGTGCGGCTTATACACCGGTGCGCCTTATAGTCCGGAATTTACGGTAACTAACTTTGCAGTCTGAGCCATCTTAAATAGCCTATGTGCTGTACCACAGTGCTGCAGTTTATATTTTTCTGTTTCTTTTTTCTATATTTCAGAGAGGCAAAGTAAACATAGACTGATATCACAGGATGTTGTGAAGAGTACATGGATATATAATTTGTAAAGATTTTACAGCATTATAAAAAATATATATGTGTGCTGTATTCTGTTCTTAAAATGTTTTATATTTTTGAAAGATTGTTTTATTTCAAATTGTTTTATTTATTTTGAATATATTTCATGTTAACACGTTGAGTGCCAAGGACGAGATATCTCGGCTTACAGGATCCAACCGTTGAGTGCCAAGGACGAGATATCTCGGCTTACATAAACATTTTTTTTTTTTGACGGTGGGACATCGATCAACCCCTTTTACGTCTCCTATACCAATATTGGAGGAAGAGAATGTGTATAATCTATTTTACCGACCAGCTAAGTGGCGACAGTTCTCTCCAGACAGAGAGAAAGCCGAGCAAAAAACAGCCGCGGGTCCGCGGGAGAAAGCCATTATCAAGGAAATAGCTGGGCGAAAACGCTTTCGATTTCACACACACACACACACACACACACACACACACACACACACACACGCACGCACGCACGCGCGCGCGCGCACACACACACTCGAGTACCTTTGAGCATAAATAAGACCAGAATCGCAAAAGCTTCTTCAAAGCTCTCAGCCGACACCTCAAGAAACGAACAAGCCCGTTTTACAGTAATCCAGACTGCCCGAGAGCAGCCGCGGAGCCAGCAGGAGCCAGCAGCAGCAGCACAGACGGAGGGAGGAGTTTGGAGACACACACACACACACACACACACACACACACACACACACAATACAGTATACAGACTTGCCCAAGGGCACCCATAATCACAGGCACGTGAGGTGGTTCTAAAAATCCATTTATCTCAAAACTCTCTGAAAATCTCTGAAACCATGCTGTACTCAACGGCTAATATCTACATAACTACTAACTCTACAAACTAACTCTTTTAGATAGAGAAAGCACACATTCTATTAGTTCTTTTTAGATGATTGGTGTTCACGAAGTCTTAACAGAAAAGAATCCTCGGCTCTTGTAAAATGAGCCAGAATCCTCAAAAAAAAACCTGGCAGAACCTACCTACAGCATTGAAAAAAGGGCTGGCAGTCAATGTGTTAACTCATTGAGTGCCATGGACGAGTATGTTCGTCATTTCGTTTAGTAACGTAGAGTGCCAAGGACGAGTATGTTCGTCAATTGCGTTTTTTGACGGTGGGACGTGGATCAAAGCCTCAGGCATCTCCTGTACAAATATGGGAGCTATTGAAGGTGTATAACCTATTTTACGGACTCATTAGGTGGCGACAGTGCTCTCCAGATTACAGAAAGGTCCGGAAAACAGCAGGAAAAAGCCGTGATCAAAGAGAAACCGATGCATGCTGCAGCCAGAGCCATATAGATGGCTCTGTCTGCAGCTGACGTTGGCTGCGAACATCAGTCAATCCGCGCCCACAACTGAGATCCTCTGCCTCTGTCTGTCTGTCTGCATATAGTTTCTCCACACGATTACCCGCCAGAAAGGCAGCACCCGACGCCGAAGGGCCAACCTTTCCCTGCAGTCCGGTTTGGCATTTCCGTGTCGCGCTGGGAGCCGCCCGGCGCACAAAAACGAAGCGCTCCGAAAATAGACTGGGTGCGTGAGGCTGTGTGTTAGTGTGGGGAGGAGTTTGCAGCTGAGGGGGGTAGAGGGGGGTGGGGCACGCAGGCACCACACAACTACACCATGTCACTACATCAGAAAATATTAGCTAGAGTCAGTGAATGTGCTTGAAATGCTTCATTTCACAAAAGGCTGAATATCTCAGCTTATAATTTGAAACCTGTCTTTTTGCTCAAAACAGCCTATCTTCTCCGGCTCATAACTAAAGAATGGAAAATGGTATCAATAAACTTTTTTTTGCAGATGATAGAAGAGAGTCTCATCATTCTTTGTGCGTGTTCGGTGTTTACATAGTAATATCACACAATATTCTGTGGGCCTCGAGAAATCACTGAAAACGCTCTGAAACTCTGGCACTGGGAGCGTCCGTTCTCCAAAAGTGGCTGGCACTCAATGAGTTAATAATGTTAAATATTTCTTTAATAAAGTTATTTGTTTAAGAAAGCAGCCTTCTGAGTAGGCTACACCTGCATAGTCATATCGGTGCAAATTCCACTTAGAAAAGGTCTATATTTTCATTCCATCAAAAAAACAACAACAACACCACCATGCCATGCCATATCGGTTATCGGTGACCCCCCCCCCCTCTCTAAAATCGTTATCGGTGACAAAAATCCATATAGATCAGGCTCTAATTTGTACAATGACATAATACAAAGGCTGAGTTTGATCAATGGACTAAATATATATGCTGCAATTGTACACATTTTCCTTTCCACAGATGTGATAAATGCATCCAAACTCACTCAGATCATCATTAACTTGCTTTCTCCATGATTTCCTGCCTTTTACTAATAGAAATACACCTTTGATTTCTTTTCACAGAAATCTACAGTTACAACTATGGAAGAAGAGCTCGCAGCACCCAATGATTCTGCCCAAAATGGCAACATCACAACTGAGGATGAAAAAGAAGATCTAAAATACTTTGTGTTGAAGCATTTCAAAGAGGTGACCGATCAGTCTAATGGGACACTCTTCTGTGATCCTGAAGAATGTCCCATGGAGGGATCTGGCAGTCCCACCGAGAAAGACAAAAAAACATTGAAGAAATCCCCTTGTAAAATCCAACACGGGGCAGTTTTCTCTGGGAAGATTCTGAGCTTTGGCTGCTCAGTGTGTAAAGACGATTCCACATATAGCCCCAATGACCTCCTGAAACATTTTCGATGGGCCCACAAAGGGACCCTTCCTACATACCCTTGTGATCTATGTGGCTTTGTCACAAACGAGTTCCCCACTCTCCAGCACCATCGGATCGGGCACCGGAATACCCTGGTCACATGTGAGATCTGCAATGATGATTTCCAGTACTCCCTGCTTATGCTTACCAGGCACTACATCAATTGTCACAGTATCAACGGACAATTTCACTGTGAAAAATGTGAGTTTACAACTTTGGATGCAGGCACATTTGTCCAGCATATCCATCGCCATAACAAGAGTTGTTTCAAATGTGTGAAGTGTCATCACGTTAGCTTGAACAGAGAAGAATACCAGAGGCACATGAAAGGTCACGCTGGTACGTTCCCCTTCAGTTGCCAGGTGTGTGGATACGGTGCCGCGAGGAGCGAGTACCTTACCAGACACATGGTGAGCGTCCACGGAGAGGAGGCTGACAGAAAGAGTGTATGGAAGGCTATCGAGGACGACGACAGCTCCCCAGCAAACTCATCGACAAGTCTAAAACTTCTGCTGAAGAAAGGCACTTCTGCTGGAGAGTCAAATGATTCGCAGTGGATGTCGAAACGGAACTGTCTTCCTGGGAATTCGCCAAACAAAAATGGCAGGTTAGGAAAATCAGAGAGAGCCCTGGAAGAGCCTGTGGTGAAAAAGGATGGTAAGAATTGGGGCAAAAACTCTCATAACAAAGAGCAATCTGTCTCCCTGGCAGCACCGTCTGTACTGTTAACGTCACCGGAATGTGACAACTCTTCAGGGTTCGATGCGAGTCACGCCAACCCTAACGGATTGACTGTTCTAATGGTCAAAAACAAAATCTCTCTTCCCCCCAACTGTACAACTAAAGTGATGGGCTTCAAGATGGTTGATGGCAAAAAGCATTTAGTCCTCAAAGTCATACCAACAGCAAAACTAGAGTCGTCCACTCAAAATGTTTCTTGGATAGGAGACCTGGGCTCTGCAGTGTCTGATTGTACATCTGACCAAAGTAAAGACTGCGCAGAGAATGTGGACCGCTCTGATGTTAATGGATCTTGCCTGCAGACAGATCCAGATGATATTATGGCAGTAAAAGTCAAGATAGAAGAGGAAGAAACCTCTCTTAGCAGCCTTGATCCCACTTTGCATAAGGATGACGTTGGAGAACAAACCCAATCTTCAAAAGAATTGTCTCCAACTTTTGCAGATCCTCTGGCAAAAGAGTCTAATAATGTGGGTGAGCTAAATCACCCTAATCAATCAACCGATTTAGAGAAACTTAACCTTGATATTAACCCGATCTCTGCGACTTTGAACACTGATCTAACTGCCCCCTTTTCTCCTGGATCATCAAATGATAAGGTCCCTGGCGTATCTTCATTGGCAAAATTGGCTCAAGAAACGTTGCTTCCCAAACCAGTCTGTGTGGATCCACAACAGATTGCAGCAACAGATGAAGTAGCTGATCTGCTCATTGACAAACACAAAGGGGACTCTTCCTTCAACGCCACGGCAAACAACGACCAGTCCTCTCCAAATACTCCAGAAAAGACTGATAGAGTTGTCATGGAGAATAACAACATGGATAAAAATCAGTTGTGTAAAAATATGCAGCCGAATGCAAAAAAGCAAACCAATCAATTTCCTCCACCAGAGCCACCCCCAGCCACCGAAATCTCCACTCAGAATTCACCAAACCAAGAAGTATTTAGTTTTCATAATTATTCCAAAGAAACTTTCAGCATTTCCCTTAACACTACCCAAAATTCTGACAATCTATCTGAAATGTCATCAGATAGGGAAAGTGTTTGTGGTGAAGAATCGTCAGAGTTTAGCTTGACACTGGCAGAATCTCCACAACCATCAGGCGAAAGTGGAAACATTACAGCTGGAGAAGAAGCTAATCAGTGCGCTCCTTTGGAGGATATGGAGAAAGTGT
Source organism: Poromitra crassiceps (assembly GCF_964638095.1). Classification (NCBI taxonomy): domain Eukaryota; kingdom Metazoa; phylum Chordata; class Actinopteri; order Beryciformes; family Melamphaidae; genus Poromitra; species Poromitra crassiceps. The sequence goes on from NC_139626.1 coordinate 16,778,640, forward strand.
CAGATAGTGATATTGAGGTTGACGTTGTGGCTAGTGTTGAAGATAGTGTTGAAGATCCTCCCAATGAGGAAGAAAATCCAGAGTCAATACTCCAAGACTTCAATATTATCAAAATTGAGGAGGAAAACATTCCTATATCTAAAAAGCAGCCAGAAAGCAAGACTAGTTCGGCTTCCTTGGGCCGTATTGTAGAAGAGCATTCGGATGCAATCATTAACCAGCAGCTTAATAAAGAAAGAATAGGATCTTCAAGTGCAAGCACTGATTCTGTACGGCCAACAAAGACAACTTACCGAATTCTTCAAATGCCAGAGGGTAAGCAACAAATGCTCTTGCAGACTACTGACAATCGATATGCCATGCCAGTGCAGCTCAAGGGCAGTCCAGGTTTCAAACTGATAACCAATTCCTCCAGTCCTCAAATCAATGTATCTTACATGAAGCCAGGATTTGAAAGGGCAAGTAACCCAGCTGGCCTAGCTCTCACTCCTACTAGTGGAAAGATTGGTGTGTCGACGCCGTTGGCAGGGCCGCATGAAAAAGGGGCGACACTTCTATCTTCTATTCAGCCAGGTGTTGGCACCGCCTCCAATCACTACCTTATCAACAGTGCTAGTTTTAAGGGTCCTGTTCTGCTTTCAAGCACACATTGCACTCCTACAGACAAGAGTGTGAGGACACAGCCAACCTGTTACTTGCTGCAGAGATCACTTCCAATTGTTCAGGCCCCCACTAACGCTGGCTTCAAACTGGCAAGTTCACAGGTACCGCTCGGTTCACGCCCAGTTCTGGCCATGCCAGTGAGTTCTGCAGACAAATCCAACACTTTGCAGCCTGGGCGTCAGGCCTACCTGGTTAGGTACATTTCCCCGACCAAATCAGGCAAGACTGTGACTCAATGTAGCCAAACGAGTCAAAATACCGGAAACAAAGTTCTATTCAAAATAGTAACTCCTACCAGCGGACTTCTTACCAGTGGTGCTCCCTCCTCAACCAACCAGCCTTTGTTCCTGGCCACTAGACCTCAGACACAGTGTTTTCTGGTGTCTTCAAACAAAACCAATGCAAACGCCTCCACCGGAGTGAGGAAATGGATCCCTGTACAAAACACTGGTCAGAAACAGGTCAAGGTATCCTGTCTTTTGCCCTCCCAGCCTAATGTCAAAGTTAAACCACAGGAGGGAGAGAAACTGATCTTGGCCCCGAGGCCGATTCGGCCACCGAGCCAAAGGAAAAGGCGCAGGAAAGCCTTGTTTGACGAGCTTCCGGCATCCATGCATAAGGCTAGGAGACTCTCGAGTAAAGCGCAGAGTGAGAAAGAGGCTACTGTACTCTGGCAGCCTGTAGCCAAAGAGTTTGAGAGGAGACTGAGACTTTCCCCTTTCAGCTCTCTCCAGCAGGTCAAGTGCCCTCGTAGATACCAACCCGTAGTGGTGCTCAACCATCCGGACGCTGACATTCCACAAGTGGCCAATATCATGAGGTCAGTTAACAGGTACAGAGGTGCTGTGACTAAGGTGTCCCTTTCTCGAAAAACTGTCCAAGCGCTCTCTGAGCTCCAGGTTCTGGGGAAGTCCTCGGCAGAGGGGCCTTTGTGTCGAGGCAGCGATCCCGGACCTCGAGCAGTTCACAGTTCTGTCCGTGAGCGATTTCTTCTGAAACTAAAATTGAGGAAAAAAAGCAGGAGAAAGTACGAGGTGGTGAAAGCTTTACCGCGTGGTGCAGAGCAGCCCTCTGTGTTTGAGTGCTGGTTTTGTGGTCGGCTCTTCGACAGCCAAGAAGATTGGGTCGGCCACGGCCAGCGACATCTCATGGAGGCGACTAGAGACTGGAATCAACTGTTCTGAAAGCTTTCCACCACCTCTGGACGGACTGGACTGGTACGCACCGTCCTTTTGAGGCAACCTATTCTCACTCCCAACTCGTCAATTACTGCCGTTGTGTCAAAGGCCCGTTGTTGTCATTTCCAGAAGAGAAGGGTGCCCCCCTCTGGTCAGAGAGCAACGATGCGGGTAGAGGGTAGGCACGGGTGGAGTAAGAGGAACGGTAGATGCTCTGGGACAGTCTCTTCCAGCCTTCCCCTGGAGACCCCCAACCCTATCCAAACCCCAACCAAGTGGCTACCAGTGCCTAACCCCCTCCCCCTCCTACCCTCTAACCTCTGCCCGCATCATTGCTCTCTGACCAGAGGGGGGCACCTTTCTCTTCTGGAAGCAGCGACAAGGGCTCTTGACCCACCAACGGCAGTAAATGACAAGTTGGAAGTGAGAATGTGTTGTTTGAGGTCAAACAGATGAATGAGTTAATGTTGGCTATTTTTAAATGACTTTCCATTATGCTTTTATTCTTGCAACAATTTCTATTCCTGTAAATACATATTCTCAAGTAAATCACAGTTTATCTTTTCATATGTACATATTCTGGTAACTTATGTACTGCAAATATGGTTTTTGAAATCATGCATGTACAGGTCCAATTGAACTGTGAAAATGGTGCACACTGTAATTAAGATAGTACTGGTAAGCATAGGAGCAGGAGCATAGTTGTACTAAATGACTCAGGTGATTTCATATTTTCTGATTCAACTAATCTGGTGTTTAAAAAGTTATTCCTTGCCATTTTTTGCTCCCATGTTTAAAAAAATAACAGATCTTAAGGGACGTTTGTATATTGTTTTATCCTTTTTATTATCCTACACAAGATGACCGGACTTTTATTTGTATAGCTTAATTCTGAAGCAGTTAGAGAAGTTTTGTTTTGTGCTTGTGATATATAAATATATATATATATAAAAAGTTATGATCCAATCCGCTCATTTTTGTATGAAGTTAAAGTCAATGGGTAGCCTAGTGTTACACTTGTTCTAGTGCACCGTGGTTTTCTTGTCAGGGCGTTGTAGCATGATGCAATCTTCACAGCTAGAGCTGAGAAGGTTTGGTCTCTTCGTCTGCCAAGTGCTGCGGTGAAACTTGTGCAGAAAAGAAATACTGTTGCATTCACAAGCACATGAACGGCCCTCCAATGTCCAGTGGTTCCCAAATGGTGTTCCGCGGCACATTTGTGTGCCGTTAAATTGAGCTGGCTGGTGCCATCAACTAAAAGGGGACTTAGACAGCTCTAAATTGATCATGAAACATGATCAATGACATTATGTCACTATTCTTACTGATTAAACATCAAAATTACGTGCAAAAGGGCCCAAAATACTTTATAAAAAAATTATGTTCAATCTATGACACTCCCGTGCCGTGCTCAACAGATAAATGGACTATTCCCTTCTCTGCTGCCTGTATATGCGCAGCGCTTGAAGTCATGCCAGACTGGAGTGGAGGCACACACAGACACACATGCATTAGCCAGGGAAGCAAGCATAAACTACTCCAGGTAACATTTATTTATTAAAAGGTTCCCAATTAGCTGGCGCCTAGACACTGTAAGAAAAGTATTTTCTCATGTTAACAAGAACACTTGAATTAATAGGTTTTGCTTTGGAAACACACTTTGGCATTTTTTGTGCCTTAGCACCTCATCAAATGTTGCGGACTGAAAAGGTAGCCTACTCGTTTGGGAGAATGGCCCATTTAAGTACCAAAACAAAGTTCCAAACAACATTGTGCTTGTATTGATACCTGAGTGTTGTATAATAATCGTATTTTAAACATTTGTTTAAACCTATTGAATGTAGCCTATTACAGATTTTAATTTCCTATTCCACAAATTAACTCATTTAACTGATGTGCATCTTTGCATTGCATTTCTTCTAATCTTTGTCTTTGTAAACATGGAGATTTCTCATAGCTCATGCAGTACAGTATGACATACAGGCTCACTCTAATTTGAAACAACCTCTGGATACAATCCGAAAGCATCTTATTTTTTACTTTATACATGAATTGTGCAGTTTTAAATTCCACCGAATCTAATTTAAGAGCATGTGGGATTATAAATAATTTATTGGTTGGTTCATGATAATCCGCTCCGTTTATGATTCTAGCCCCGACGCAAGACTCAGCCTTCATTCTTCATTGCTAGTGTTCCCCCAAACCTCCACACAATACTGCTACAGTATTACTGTCAGTAATAATGTAGAGTAAAAAAAAAGCTGCACCAAAATGCAATAAGTGAAGAAGACGAGGTACGTTTTTCTACAGCGGAACCTTTGCTTCCGTTGTTCGTTTCCACTCGTTTCCAATTAAATATGACGCTTCTTTCTACTTCCGGGTCCCGATTTCCCCCTAGGATGGCGAAGGCATGACCCGCCCCTCTGATTAGCCTAGCGTCCAACGTTGTTCATCCAATCACATTCGCTTGGCTATCCATCTCCCCCATTCCCACCTCGCGTCACCAGGCTCTAGTGGTAGAGAGAGAGAAAAAAATAGACAGCTGCAGTTTTGCTTGTTAGCGTGCCTGAAGACGGTACTGTGTTATGATCTGTACTGACCTATTTATTATACTGTCTATGGTACTGACCGACAACCCACACTACGACAACCCAGAGTCGTATAATAGAAGAGTTCCGACATCTCCATTCACTCCAATGGACCAGTTTTTTTCCAGGAAGTAGAAAGTGGAACTCTTGAGTAAAAAAAGCAGCACTGTCGAGTTGCAACAAAATAGACAGTGTTGTACTTTGAAAGGGTTTTTCATCCCTTGAAATGAATCAAATTGTACATTATCGGCTTTATTTTGGCATGCAAAAGTAGCGCGAGACCCATTCCTGGCTGTTCATTGGCTAATGAGTCTGGCATTTTGGTCCTCCGCTGACGCCACTCTCTTACTAGAGGACACTACGACAACCGAGTGCAGTCAGCCAATCAGAGGCAGAGATGGGCAGGTCATACCTTCGCCATCATGGGCAAAAGTATCGCTTCCGGGTCGGGGGTTCCAGTAAACAGTAACGTTACACACGTGAGAATCGGAAACAGGGAAGACACTTCAGGTTCAGGTACCTCAACTAACTTACTTACCGTAACTTATAACTTACTTTTGAATTACTCTGAGCTTCACTTACATGTACTTTAGAACTGGAAGCCGCATCCATTTACCATCTTGTTTGTTATGGCACTGTTGTACTGTGTGTGGCAGTCTGTATGTCCAAGACAAATTTCCCTCGGGACAAATACAATCTTGAATCTTGAATCATACCGAACCACCAAGCAGTAGCCTACAATAACAACATTTTTAAACTGGAAAAATTGAGCTTAGTTAACTAACGTAACGTTAATGTTCAGTTTATTTCAGAAGGGACAAATCATATTAATCAACAATCAAATGTAAAGACACCAGGTTTACAGTGAGATCAAGTTTCGAAAATTGGTCTACAATGAAGTGGCTGCTGCAGTATCTATTGTGTCTCAGACAGACAGGATGGATTTATTATTATTATTATTATTATTATTATTATTATTATTGATCATTTCACCATTGCATTACATTACATCATATACAAATTTATCTGGATACAATATGAAACGATCATTTTCACAATTTGTAGACAGGATGGATGGCTCGGTGAAGGTGAAGCAGCATAAGCGTCACCAGCAGAAGGTCAGTGGACCCAAGGCGGAGAGGAAGAAGTCCAGGAAGCTCCTGAGCTCAGAGGAGAAGGATGGAGCCGCCAGGAGGAACCCCAAAGCCTTCAGCGTTCAGTCTGCTGTACGCATGGCCAGAACCTTTCACAGGTAACTCATACACCATTCTCACAAACTGTCTTAAGCCACCTAGACTAAGATTTTATCAATCTTATTCGTTTATTGCAGGCCAAACTGTGCGACATCGGATCTTTTTTTTTACAGCTTTAATGCAGCAAGTATACATACAATGGCAGTATGTTCACAAAGCCTTTTGTATACAACTTCAACACAATTTCACAGTCAGAAACAAAAACACGCCAGGGTTACTAATAGGGACAAAAGATAAAACAAACAATATCTTAAAGCTTAAAGTAGTTGTACGCTTTAACAGCTTTTTTGTTTGTACATTCAGATATCGTTGAAATGTATTGTTTGATGTAGGCAGTCAGTTCTGGAAAGTTTGCCTTTTTGCTGAAAAATTTGCATCTCTGAATGTAAAATTCTGTCAAAATAAGTCAATGTTACAACGCACGTCTCTCTGTCAATAGCAGTCAATCAAACATCAGCAGTGCGCTCCCAGGTACGCATCAATCACTGTGCGCCACAGTTGTCTGGTAGAGATGTCAACAATAAAGCTTAGCAAGAATGGAGCCCTTGCAAAGTGAAATATATGTGTCTGGAAAAACATCCCAAGAAGAGGAGGAGAATGTGGACACGATCTTGGCTAGGGAACAGAGGCCAACATGGGGATGCCAATTTTGCGAGAGAGCTTGAGGAAACATCAACTCAACTATTTATTAGCGTCTACTAGCATTTAGCTTCTATACTGATATGAACATGCAGGATTTCTATTGGTTGTTATCAGACCTCATTGTAGCTGTAACCCTAAATTTCAGAATTTGTCTCAGGCTGTCTTTGTCATGATATGAAATTTCCATACTGTATCATTCTACCTACTGCTACTACTACAACTAATGATTATTTTAATTATCGCTTAATCTGTGGATTATTTTCTCAACTAATCAATTTGTCAGTAATTAAACTAATCAGTTTGGTCTATAAAATGTCACAAAAAATGTCACCAGGCTCTCTCTCAAAATGAGAAGGAGCCTGATGGCCATTAGTGGCAGTGCATGGTCTTCCTCTCTAAGACCCCGCACCCAGTGTGGTGTTTCTGGCAGTGTTTCCGCTTTGTGTGCTACAGTATTTTTCATTCCCCCATAGAAAGATGGTTTTATATGGTGTTAGTTCACATGCCTTTGATGGTGGGAGGAAACCCACACGAACGCGGGGAGAACATGCAAACTCCACACAGAAAGGACCTGGGACGGACCGGGGTTCGAACCTAGGATTTTCTTGCTATGAATCAACGGTGCTAACCACTGAGCCACCGTGCCGTCCTCTAACTCTAATCTCTCTGTGTGTTTTTTTAGGGCTCAGGACCTAAAAGCCAAAAAGCACCACATACCAGTTGTTGACCGGACTCCTCTGGAGCCGCCCCCAGTGGTGATTGTTGTAGTCGGGCCTCCTAAGGTGGGAAAAAGCACTCTGATTCGCTGCCTGATCAAAAACTTCACCCGACACAAGCTGGGGGACATCTGTGGACCAGTCACTATCGTCTCTGGTAAGTTGGCTTGTCTGTAGCAGTGATATGTATATATATACATATATATATATATATATATATATATATCGGGTCCACAGCGCTGGAACCTCAACAGAGCAGGGACTACAACTAGCACGACTCAACCCGGACTCAACCCAGGCTGTCCCAGTTTTTGATCGATGGAATGATACCAAAAAGCGAGTCGAGCCCGGCGGGCCGTGCTAAGACCAGCGCTGGAAATGGGCCATTATTGGGCCTTTTCTGGTCCTCTGTTTAGCGGTCGTTATTAGACAGGTGGTAATAGACAGGTGGTAACGAAGCCATCCCATAATATCTGTTTGATGTCTTCAGTAAATGCTACTTTCTTTTCTTCATTAGGTAAGAAGCGTCGCCTCACTTTCATTGAGTGTAGCAATGACATCAATACAATGATCGACCTGGCAAAAGTTGCTGACCTGGTAAGTGTCGCCATTTACATTGAAATTCAGCATAAAAAATACATTTGAGAAATGTATGAATAGTTTGATTGAAATGGCATGTGAATAGTGTTGTTGTCAACTCGAGTCAGACTCGAGTGCTGGACTCATTTTCAGGACTCAAGACTCGAGTTGGACTTGGGCACTGATGACTGGGACTGGACTTGAAGGTTCATGCATTCAGACTCGGAAGTGGGAGACAAGGACACTGACTTAATTGATAAAGACGTTTTTGGTTTGTTTTTGTTAGTCTTTTTGTAAATGCACTTGGCATAAGATATTGATAGCTATTACTCTTACATTATTCAATTTCGTGGAAGGGCAGACACGTGTTCCACCTACATGAGGTTTCACGCTCATGTTCAGTAACTCCGGACTCGGACTCAGGTAACGGGGACTCAACTTGCACTCTTCTGTGGTGACTGACTTGAACACTGGGGACTCGTGTTGCAGGATCTATGTGTAAAAGTGGTTAGTGTTAGGTAGGGATGCACGATATATCGGCAATCATATCGGTATCGGCCGATGTTAGTAATTTTTTAACATATCGGTCATATCGGTATCGGTCAGATGTTGCAATGTTAATATCGGTTATCATTATCAGCCAAATTCTTCATATTGATATGAAATAATGCAGTAAATCTATGATTTATGGGCTTTTCCAAAGGCTTTGCAAAAAAACAAATGCATAACTTTTTCAAATTCAGTGTTAACATGTGTTTTTCAGTATGTACAAAATGTGATGATCATAAAAATGTGGTTTTATACAGATCATATCGACATCGGTAAATATCGGTTATCGGCCATAACAGTAATGTTAATATCGGTTATCGGCATCGGCCAAAATTTTCATATCGGTGCATCCCTAGTGTTAGGGAGAGGGGGGTGGAGGAGAAGGGTCGGACTTGCAAACCTGCACCGCTTACTTGATGTGATTTTTTTTTTCTTGTTCTTTTTGTCGCCTAGGTTCTGATGCTGATTGATGCCAGCTTTGGCTTTGAGATGGAGACGTTTGAGTTCCTGAACATCTGCCAGGTCCATGGTTTCCCTCGTATCATGGGGGTGCTGACGCATCTGGACTCCTTCAAGAACAACAAGACACAACGCAAGACCAAGAAACAACTCAAACATCGCTTCTGGACTGAAGTCTACCAGGTAACATGAGGGACAACATCATTCTGTTGTACATCTTTAGGACAGAAAAATGGCCGGTTTCTGAAAAGTTGACTTTTGTGCAAATCCCAAATTCCAATGTGAGCAATGTTGTCAGTGATAACGTTACCATGACAGTCACGGTACTAATATTTTGACTTTGATACCAGTACTAAGTTTTAAGATTTGTTGCTACTATGATACCATGGCAAACCAGAAAAAACAATCATGCAATGTGTTCGCAAACTTTTACAAAATTCTGTCTTTTGCAATTGTATTGAACTTTGATGGAAAATGAAGTTTATTGTGACACTGCATGTGAGACTCACTGTCATAAGTCTTTTCTGTCAATCAGAACACAGTATTCCACCCAGACCTTGGTGTAACAGACTTGACATGTGTCTGTGTTTTAGGGGGCAAAGCTGTTCTATCTGTCTGGCATGGTGTACGGAGAGTATCAGACACAGGAAGTGAAGAACCTCGGCCGCTTCATCTCTGTCATGAAGTTTCGTCCTCTGGTTTGGCAGACGTCTCACCCCTACGTGCTGGCTGACCGGTGAGTCCTCATCATCTGTTCAAACCTTCCATTAGTTGGCCTCAATTATGAAGCAATGTAATAACACATTTATATGGGAACTCTTTTTTTACGTAGCGCCGTCCAATTGGCGTAGACATCAGTTAATCCAGCCCAGTCTTAAAAACTTGAAGGGGCTTTTTCACAATGTTGTGAATTAAGTTCTTAAAGCCCCACGTGACTCCAGTCACTTTTCCTCCCTGTATAACCGCTGCTGTTTTATACAAACATTCTAATATGTTTGTATGAGGGGGGGCAATTTCATGCATTTTCCTTAACGCTCAATTAATCGGTTAATCATTAACGCTGCATACCACACACACGCACACGCGCACACACACACACACACACACACACACACACACACACACACGCACACACAAGCCATGGTTTTGGTTTTGGCCACTTGGTGTGCTTTTCTTCTGTACTAGTTCAGCCATTACTTCCTTCAAACCCGTTTCTCCATCCCTACAGTATGGAGGATTTGACCGAACCTGAGAAGGTGAGGACAGACCCCAAGTGTGACCGGACAGTGTCCCTCTATGGCTACCTGCGAGGGACATACTTAAAAACCAAAGGGCAGGTCCATATCCCAGGTAAACAAGCATAGCTGTAGTCAAAGCCATTGAGATACTAAGAGTTCTGTCATCTCCATTAATTCCAATGGGTCGTTTTGAGTGTTTTTGAGTTTGAGTTGTTTGAGTGTTTTTGAGTGTTTAAAGCGTTGAAAACACAATTGATAGCACTAATGCACGTTTTGCAGGCGTGGGAGACTTCCAGGTGGCAGACGTGAGCTTCCTCCCTGACCCGTGTGCTTTACCAGAGGCTCAGAAGAAGAGGGCTCTGAATGAGAAGGAGCGGCTGCTCTACGCCCCCATGGCGGGGGTCGGGGGGGTCGTCTACGACAAGGACGCTGTTTACATCGACCTCCCCACCAACAGGGGCAGCCAAGAGCAGGTCTGTGTGCTTTGTGCGTGGTCTTGGGTTCCATTGATCGAGCATTTTTGTGGCCTCTTTTTTAGCTGCGACCAGCAGCTCTATAAGGCCTCATTTAGACTGGTACAAGTGACCCAATTCTGATGTTTTGCTCACATGTGGCACATATCCGATATGTGTTATGAACATGTAAGCAGGAAAAAAGCACATGGATTCGGATATTGTCAGGTCCGATTCAGGCCTCAATCATATGTTGAAATAAATCAGATATGATTCAGACATCACCCAATGTGATCTGTCATCTAAGCGAACAGATCGGATATTGTCTCTCATCGTGAGTCGCACGTGATTGAAAATGTGCGCATTTCCATAGGCTTTACTCAGCTGTTTGGCTGACTGGAGCGCATCTCGCTCCCGTTCTGACCATATGAAGGCGGTCCACAAAAAGTGGTGCGTGTCTATGCCTATTGGCTAAAAGGGGCCGGTGGAGGATTTTGAAATGCAGGGTGGCAGAGTAAGGTCGGCTGCATTTTTGGAAATTTGCATATGTGGTGACTGGTGACAGCTGATCACAATTCACGCTTGTTAGATTAGGCTGCAGATAGCTGATTGTGGCGATTCAATGTCTTTAAATTTGACCATTTTCATGGTAAAAGAAAATATTCATCGTTTCCCCCAGAATGATACAGGAGGAAGTGTGTTTTCTTTAAATTGATGGTATCTTACATGACTTTAACAGGAGGAATTGATGCTGATGGTATCTGATGTGACTTTAACAGGATGAATTGATGCTGATGGTATATCATGTGACTTTCTAACAGGAGGAGGTGCGTCCCACTACAGAGCTGGTCCAGTCTCTCATTGACACACATGCCACCCTTGATGCCAAGATGGCCGCCAGTAAGGTTTCCCTGTTCACTGGTTCAGCCACCTTGGTCCCCACGGATATCGACCTGCAGCAGGGGTGAGAGGTCTTGCTCAATGATTTGATGATTTCTTCTTGATTATTCTTGATTATTATTATTGATGATTTCTTCTTGCCATCGTGAGTTTGCATGTTTGAGCAGTTCAGCCTTTGCAGGAGCAGGTGGGAGCTGCTTGTTTGCTTTTACTGTAGGGTTTGGCAGTAATAAGGTCCTAACTTAAACCGGGGCGTTTGTGTGTGTGTTTGTGCATGTTTGTGCGTGCGTGTGTGCGTGCATGCGTGTGTGTTTGTTTGTGGGTGTGTTTGTGCGTGCGTGCATGTTTGTGTGTGCCTGTGTTTGTGGGTGTGTCAGGGAGAAAGCAGGGCTTGAGGAGAGCCTGGTGTGGGACGCCCAGACCCAGAGAGAGAGGAGGAAGGTTGTGTTTGAGGAGGACAGCGAGGAGGAAGACTCTGATCCAGACTCTGACGCAGACCAACAAGACGACGAAGAGGAGAGCGATAAGGACGAAGAGGAGACCCTATCCACATTCGTCAAAGAGTCCAGGGTAGGGATGAAACGATTACCACTTTAATGATAAACCGTGATTAAATTCCTGACGGTTAGTAGTACCGTTTAAAATGTATTTATCACAGTGCTTATTATAATTAGTGTTGGAGTACTCAAGACCGGTCTTGGTCTCAAGAACGGTCTCAAGACCACATTGTGATGGCCCCGGTGTCGTCTCGGACTTGTCGGTCAAGCCAGACTCAGGATTTTATTTCAAGACCAGTGAACGCAACCAATAACTTTGTAGTTTGAACGTTTTACCACCGACCCCACTCCCCTCACGTACCAACGAAGACAACACAAGGAGACAATGCATGGAAGAGCAGAGCAGAGCAGAGCAGTGGCTGCAGAGATGTCGTCTAAATCATCAGTCATGATTTGCTAATACAAACCACAAAGAGGTTCTTTGCAAAACAAGTGGGAAGAAAAACGGTCAACAAGCCATCATTAGAGTCCTGGTCTTGAAAATGGTCTCTTTTGGTCACTGTCATCGTGATATGAACTTTTCATACCGTCTCATCTCTAGGCCAGGGCCAAATGTGAGGAGCCAGAGGAGACGGACGGCGCTCCACCAGTGAAGAAGCACAAAGACGTTGGGGAAGCCTGTGCTGAGGTGCCTGTGTTTGCCGACAGTGAAGACGAACTGGAGATGAGCGAGGAGGAGAGAGGGCAGAGGAACCAGGTTGGGTTGCAATCACGATATGATATCACAATACTTAAAGGAGAATTTCGGTTTTTTACACCACGGTCCTCATTTCCAGGTTAAAATATGATGTTTTACTCACCGAAATAGTTTGGCTTCATTCGGATGCCCACGGAAGATTTTGAGCTCCGAGTAGTCTCCTCAAACAGGCTATAACGAGAGCCTGCGGCCAGCGTGGGGCATGATGGACGGGAGTGCACGCGCTCTCTAAATTACACTTTTTCTGTCAGATCACGGTTCATTATGGTTGTAAATATAATTATTTAGCTAATAGCTAGAAGCTAAGCTAACAACAACACAGCAGTCAGCGTTGATCTGCCCCGGATGGGGTTACAGTGCCCATCTTCCCCCTCTGTGAAACCTTCTTCAGAGAAACCACAGAAGGGGGAAGATACGCACTGTAACCCCATCCGGGGCAGATCAACGCTGACTGCTGTGTTGTTGTTAGCTTAGCTTCTAGCTATTAGCTAAATAATTATATTTACAACCATAATGAACCGTGATCTGACAGAAAAAGTGTCATTTAGAGAGCGCGTGCACTCCCGTCCATCATGCCCCACGCTGGCCGCAGGCTCTCGTTATAGCCTGTTTGAGGAGACTACTCGGAGCTCAAAATCTTCCGTGGGCATCCGAATGAAGCCAAACTATTTCGGTGAGTAAAACATCATATTTTAACCTGGAAATGAGGACCGTGGTGTAAAAAACCGAAATTCTCCTTTAAGTCACGATATGATAGTATGCTAGTATTGCAATATATTGAGAGTATTGCAATATTGTTATATATAGCGATTTATTACGTTTTCTTCCACTGCAAATTAGGTCCCCAAAGGAAAACTTTGACATCTGTTTTGATCTAAGATAAAGTTTCCAGTCTGTTCATCTCACTTCAATAATTTTTAATGCAGCAAAATTTTCAAGCAGACAGACTGAGCAACACTGTGATAAAACCTGTCATAAATGTTGCCAATTGATAAATGAAGCATGGCGTTAGTTCATGCAGGACACGGAAGTCATAGGCTACGCCCCAGCTGTAATCAGCTGACAGCCCGCTGATTGGATCAGCGTTTAATCATTCACCAATCACATCCATTCTCACAACAAGACGGTCCATTTACACAGACATACACGCGTACATACAGCTCTCCTATTATAGTAGTACTTTGTGATACTTTGCATTTGTGTGATACGATATATTGCCACACAAAATATGCCGATGCAAGATGGATTTTTTCCCCCCACACCCTTAGAACGAGGGAGAGGAGGAGAGTGAAGAGGAGGAGTCAGAGTCTGATGAGGAGGAGGCGGCGGGACCAGGAGACTCCGGGCACTGCTCTGAGGAGGAGGAAGAGAGCCAGGATGAAGAGCAAGAGGAGGACCATGATGATGATGGAGAGGATGGAGAGGACGTTGGTAAGAGTCTCAAAGCCACAGGACCAAACATCAAGAAGCCAGAAGCTGCTGAGATGGAGGAGGAGGAGGAAGAACCGTGTTGTGATACTGAAGGTAATGCCCAGACTCACCAAATGCGAGCACAGCTCAATCCAAAACTGAACGTAGGTGCTAGGCCAGGGATACTCAACTTGCTTTGCCCGGGGGCCACTTTCGTGAAATGATAGAAGGCCAGGGGCCAGTTGATAAACAAATAATATACATTTTTCTGTAGCGGATTGTAGGTTTTTGGGGTGTCAGCCAGAGTTTAGTCTGACAATGTTGTGCACACCGGATAGTTAGTTAGGTTAAGTACATACATAAGTGCCTGGGTAGCAAGCAGACGCCGGTATTTGACAATTTAGTAGCTAAATCATAGATTATTGAAAGATATTCCATATTCCAGACTGAAATGCTATAACAGAAGTGGAGTATTGACCAGAATGACATGAACATTTGGACACTTATTGGACACTTATTGGACACTTATTCCGCGGGTATCTTGCATGTTGCGTTCAGGTGCACTGTAAAAAAAAAAAAAAAAAAAATTGCAATTCCATCGCGGGCCACACAGGGGGCGCCAGCGGGCCGTATGTGGCCCGCGGGCCACCAGTTGAGTATCACTGTGCTAGGCCAATGACAACGTAGTAAAAAAACAAACATGAAAGGCCAGCACTCTCAATGTCTCCCATCAGCATTGACTGGCAACTTGCTGAAACGCGTACGACTACATTGTTTGTACTCTGACCCAGGTTTATTTGTATTTATTTGTACTTAATTTAACACATTTTTAACCAGGTTAGTCCCATTGAGATCAACGGATCTCGTTTACAAGGGAGACCTGCCCAAGACAGCTGCATAAAAAGTGACTAAATAACCAGAAACATAGAGCAGGGAATACAATAAAGTGCTGAAATAATTAAAATAGCCGACCAACGGACATCGACAAGTGGCAAAAGTACTAATACAAGTACAAAATAGAAATAACAGACACAGAGTCCATGAAATAAAATAAAAAAAATAGCTTACCTAGGGACAAAGACAAGTACGAAATGAGTCATCCACCATTGCACTTTATTTGTTGGTTTCTCCTCGTCTCTCTTGTTTGTTTATTTGTTGGTTTCTTCTCAGGAGCTCTTCACTTGTCTCTCCTTGTTTGTTGACAGGAGCTCTTCACTTGTGTCTCCTTGTTTGTTGACAGGAGCTCTTCACTTGTGTCTCCTTGTTTGTTGACAGGAGCTCTTCACTTGTGTCTCCTTGTTTGTTGACAGGAGCTCTTCACTTGTGTCTCCTTGTTTGTTGACAGGAGCTCTTCACTTGTGTCTCCTTGTTTGTTGACAGGAGCTCTTCACTTGTCTCTCCTTGTTTGTTGACAGGAGCTCTTCACTTGTGTCTCCTTGTTTGTTGACAGGTGCTCTTCGGTGGAAGGAGGGCCTACAGCAGAAAGCATCCGAGGCTTTTCTACGGCAACAGCAAGCCGCCCCCAATCTGAGAAAACTGGTTTATGGCACAGGTAATGAAGAGCCCTTCCTGCTCCTACACAAGGAACCTAAAAAGAAGACTCAGACATCAATCGCAGTTTCCCCAAGTAGAAAAACTACACAATGGGGCTTTAACTTGATAAAAATACATACATTTCCATGACACTATGTTATGCTGTCACATAGCTTATGTTTACTTGTTTATGAGTCTGTCTGTAGTTACTGGTGCCGTTGAAGGTTTTTGTATGTCTGACAACTTTGACGTGGAATATGGCTGATATCTGCACAAAGTGTTCAAACACTAAAACCACAGATGCACCGTGACAACAGCTGTTTGTGAAGATGCATTTCATTGGCCTCAATTTGCCTTTGTCTTCAGTTGTGAAGGAGGAGGCTGGTGAGGAAGACGAAGAGGAGTTGGGAGGTCTGTTTCGAGTCAGCCGCCCTCAGACGACCAAAAGGCACCGGGCAGACGCCCCAGACTGCTCCCGCTTCAGCCTAGACTGCTCCCACAACTGGGATCTGGAAGAGGTATGTGGAAAACATGCTACAGCGTCAAAGGCCTCGCCGAATGCGCTGAGGGCTATGCCGTGGCTGGCGAGCAGCTCCTCGAAAATGTGACGCTTTTTTCATGTCAATTTGGGTGACTTCTGTGATTCGTACAGATCAGAGGAGATTTTCTTCTTTTTGGGCGGGGTGGGGGGGGGGGGGATTTCTGTTGCTCTCTTCTGAGTGAACTGCATTGATCAAAAAATAATCTATACCACTGCCAGGACCTGTCAGGATTACGTCATCGATTAGGAGTACTAGTCAGTCAGATGGGCCCTTCACTTGAGGTCATGTTGAGGGTGTGATCCCAAGGAAGTACTGATATTATATGTCAATATGTTCTTTTACAGATGCTCAATTCAATCAGGGATTGTTTTGTAACGGGGAAATGGGAAGAAGGACAAGATGCTGCTACACTGCTGAAGGAAGACGGTGAGGGAAGGAGACACCCCCCCTCCCCACACACACACACACACACACACACACACACACACACACACATACAGACTGTGTCACTTTTAGAGTTGAAATGGTATCTGTCGGGGGGGGGGGGGGGGGTGGACTATGCCACCCTCATACAGGGCACACATTGGGGTGGGAATACTTGTGGTTTAATTATGAGAACCCTACTGGCTTCTGTCTACATGCTATGAGGGATCCATGTGCAAAAATTGCCAACATTTGAAAAGTTTGGATTTAAAGAACAGGGTTGCCACAGGTCTGGAAAGTACTTTGATTTAAAAGTAAAAAAAATTAAGCACTGCTTGGATTTATAAAGGCAAGGGGTCCTTGAAAGTGCTTGAATTTAGCCTACCGGAATCTCTGAGTTTTTGAGCCTCTCCGTCATCTCAAAATGTCTGGGCCAAGCTTGATACATTTTCTTCCTATCTACAGTATCACTCCACGCTGCACTGGCTCTTTGCTGGTCGCCCCGGTCCTGAGAGCACTTAAAGGAACACTCCGCCGATTTTCAACCAGCTTTGTATCATTACAAAGTCAATCGTATATCTAAAAAATGTAATTATTTGAGAGTTGTTTTGAGTCAAGTTGTGGACCAGTGATGTCATTTGTGCATGAATGACATCACTGATACAAAGCTGGTTGAAAATCTGCAGCGTGTTGCTTTAAGAATGTCTGAGGATGTCAGTATTGCTTTGAGTTTATATTAAGTGTTAATGATTGATTCCTGTGTGTTAGCATGACTGGAAACACATTTGCATTAGAGGACTTATGAGAACGTCTCTGAAATATTGGCCTGCAATTTTGAAATAATTTGCCCTTGAAAAGTGCTTGAAATCTATCATTACCCTAGTGGCAACCCTGAAAAAAGAAAAGTCAAAATAAACTGCTTTGAATGGCCTAGTCATTTCTCCTAATCAGAGTCTGTTTAAGGTTAACAGACGAGCTGAGGTCTTTGCACTGCATTGTTTTTCTTCAGACGAGCTGTACGGAGACTTTGAAGACCTGGAGACAGGAGAGGTCCATCAGGGCCCAGCTGGGAAACAGGAGGACCAGGCTGAGGTATGTAATCTGAAGCAGGGAGAGTGAGCTGGGAAACGGGAGGACCAGGCTGAGGTCTTTAATCTGAATCCTCTTGGTCCTGGTGTGGTGAGCAGGAGAACAGTGATGAAGAGGAGGAGGAGGAGGAGAAGCTGGTGAGGGCTGATGAGGACGAGGCGATGAAGAACAAGCGTCTGGAGAGGAAGAGGAGGCTGAAGGAGCGTTTTGATACAGAGTACGATGACAGAGACGCTACCTACTTTGATGACCTGAAGGAAGAGCTGCACAAACAGGCTGAGGTAAGATGAGCCGTGTGTCTTTGAAAGGGAGGCCTCAGTCCAAACCTGCCTGCTTCTGGTCTGGCATCAGGACATGCAACATTACTCTAACCCAACATTAGTCTAACCCAACCTTTCACAGAGGCTCCATTCAGAAGTCCTATGATAAAGAAAACACACAAGTTGAAATTTATCAAATGCCTTCTGATAACAAAAGATTTCAAGTCTCTTGATAGAATGGGACATTGGCCCAAACCCAATTCACCCCTTGGCCCTACCACTTAGCCCGTAACTCTCCATTTTGCGCGTTCACGTGGAGGGGTAGGATGTTCTGATTCTTTTTTGCATCAGACCTCGTGCGAAGTGGGACGGCTTACTTGCCCTCGGAACGAAGGCCCGGTGTTGTGGTTTATTTCTAAAGAATCTTGTCTCTTGGTTGTGTTGTGGTTTATTTCTAAAGAATCTTGTCTCTTGGTTGTGTTGTGGTTTATTTCTAAAGAATCTTGTCTCTTGGTTGTGTTGTGGTTTATTTCTAAAGAATCTTGTCTCTTGGTTGTGTTGTGGTTTATTTCTAAAGAATCTTGTCTCTTGGTTGTGTTGTGGTTTATTTCTAAAAAATCTTGTCTCTTGGTTGTGTTGTGGTTTATTTCTAAAGAATCTTGTCTCTTGGTTCTGTTGTGGTTTATTTCTAAAGAATCTTGTCTCTTGGTTCTGTTGTGGTTTATTTCTAAAGAATCTTGTCTCTTGGTTGTGTTGTGGTTTATTTCTAAAGAATCTTGTCTCTTGGTTGTGTTGTGGTTTATTTCTAAAGAATCTTGTCTCTTGGTTGACCCCTCTCTCTCCTCAGCTGAATCGGGCAGAGTTTGAGGACCTGGATGATGAGAGCAGAGTGCAGTACGAAGGCTTTCGGCCGGGCATGTATGTGCGATTGGAAATCCCTTCTCTACCTTGTGAGTTTGTCACCAACTTTGATCCCCACCACCCCGTCATCCTCGGGGGCCTGGGTTCGAGTGAGGGCAACATCGGATACCTGCAAGTAGGTCAAATGGTTTTGAATGCATGCTAACAAAGTCCAAAGAAGATATGACATTGCTGCGTGCTTGCACCAGATCAACTCTGACAAGTTTTTTTTAAGCTTTGCTTAATCTGGAAGTGACAAATTTGATCAAATAAATCTAATTATTTTGCTGATACAGGTACGGGTGAGAATCACAAGTTTGATCACAATACAATATTATATCGATTCTTTGGACAACAATTGATATTTGCTGATATCACAAAGTCTGCCACCATACAATTTTGATTTTATTAAATTCAGGGGCCTGCGATCGATATGAGACAATATCATAAACCCATTTAACACAATCAGTTACATTTATATTAACTGACAAAAAGCAACTAAAATATGATTTGACTATTTTATTTCCAAGCTCTTCCAGATATTTAAATTAAAAACAACAGACCTGTTGTTCACTATAAAGTCCCACATTTCTCTTGTTTAAGTGCAAATGATTTTGATTAGTTAACTTGAAGAGCCCTTGATGACCTTTCAATTATGAACATAAGCCATGCACGCATCTCTGCTTCATCACCTTGGATTTACAAGGCCTATGACTATATGTATTTCACTTTGCTATACTATACGATATCAATAATGTATAGATATATCGATGTGTATCGATGATTCCTCCCGCCCCTAGATAAAAGTGTGATGAGGATTCTCTGCACCTAGAAAATAGATGGGTGGCAATAAATCTTCGATAAAATTGGTTAAGTGGCGGTGTCACGTGATGTCACTGAGGCTATAAAGTCATGGGAGTATAAGTAGGGAGAAGAGGACAAATTGGCGCATCATCTCCAGAATCTCCACCCTAGGAATCGAGCGCACGAGATTCCTAGTTAATAATCTTTTTAAATACAATTGTGTCCGTGGTACCGTCCATTTCATTATCTTGTGCAAATTAGTTAGTATTCAAATATCTTTCAGCTACTTTTTCCAGTCAATTCCATATTTCTTTTGCATCTTTATTGTTTATAACATCACAAAATAGCGAGTGTAATCTAAAAGCTGTTTCTGGTGTGGTTCAGATGCGTTTGAAAAAGCACCGCTGGCATAACCGCATCCTGAAGACCCGAGACCCGCTCATCCTGTCGTTAGGCTGGCGGCGCTTCCAGACCCTCCCCCTCTACCACATGGAGGACCACAACGGACGCCATCGCCTGCTCAAGTACACACCACAGCACATGCACTGTGGAGCCTCCATCTGGGGTAAGCCTGCTCTGCACACGCCAGTGACGCCACAGCACATGAACTGTGGAGCCTTTCACAAATGCATAATTTACTGTTATTATTTTGCAACAACATAGAACTCGCCTCTTCATACGCAATCTCTGGCACAGAGCTGTGAAGAGGGCTTGAAAGAAGGCTTGTTTTCCACAGTCAGCTTTATGGTGATGTTCTTCACTCACATTGCATCTCTCCCATCTCTCTCAAGGTCCCATCACACCACAGGGCACCGGCTTCCTAGCTGTGCAGTCAGTAGCAGGAACTAAAGTAAGCCTTATTCAATCCATTACTGTTCCTTTTTTATTCGTCGGTTCAGCAAGTATCTGCATAGTATCTGCATACTGCTTTGTAGGGTTCAACTTTCCACAGGTCCTTGAAATGCTTGAAAGTTTGTGAATTTGAACAATAAAAATGAAGGCATTAAAAGTTTTTGAAATTTGACGTGTGTCATTGAAAGTGCTTGAATTTAGGGTTTTTCCTGCATAGAAGTGGCCAGTATTTTGTTTGCAGATGCATTTCTGTTTTTCTTTTGCAGGCTAATTTCCGTATTGCTGCCACAGGAGTGGTGCTGGACCTGGATAAGTCAGTGACCATAGTGAAGAAGCTCAAACTCATTGGCTACCCATACAAGATATATAAGAACACTTCCTTCATTAAGGTGAGGAAGCTTCATTTGACTTCACCGCGGCCTTAGGTGGCTTTCACATACAGTATAAGCTGGTGGACTCGGTGCGATTCGGGGGGGTGAAGTTGCAACGTTGTTTCATTTTTCATTTGGTCTGGTTCACTTTCACACAGTCATTTGTCAAGCGCACCAAACTTTCTGAACAATGTCACATGGTCAAAACGGTCACTCGTCTATTGGACAGAATATAGATGGGAAATCTCTCCTCTTCTGCCGCCTTGTTTGCTGAGGGCTGACTGCACACAAGTGAATCCGTGAAACACAACCCATAGAGAAACATCTCCTTTATGCGATCTTGGGATTTCTGGTTTTACTTTGGTGTTACTATCAAATAAATATTTTACAAGAATGCGCCCAATATGAGCAGCAGATGAGGCAGCGAGCTGTTGGGTCCAACATCATTCTGCAGATGAGAGGAGACAGCGAGGCCCGTGTGCGCGCCGTAGTGTTTTGCTTCTTCTACCGCCTTCTACTCATGATGCACTGCCTTTCCTATATTTGGTTCGGTTTGCTTTCACACCACAAATGAACCACGCCAGGGTTCACTTGGAAGTGAACCGAGACCCACGTATTCAAGCGGACCAGAGTTCGCTTGTTTGTTCCACAACAGAGTTCGTTTGCACTTTCACACCACCCCAAACGAAGCGCACAATACAAGGAAACGAAGGCTGGCGCAGTTAAAGCGGACCAAACATCTTATATGTGAAAGCGACCTTAGTGTTTCCCTTTAGAATCGTTTGTACCTGTAGGGGGCAGAGCTGCTAGTTGTTGTTGGGATTCAACATCCAAGATTAATTTGAATAGCCATAGTGAGTAATCATATTACAAACAAGGAATTTGACTTAATGCAAGTATGCAGCGCAGCGATCACATCAATAGCAGAAGATCGAGCAAACGGAAAACAATCTCAAATGAAACATTTTAAAGTGCAAAGTAGGAGTCCTTTAAAGTGACATATAATGGGGTGGAGGACAGTGTCTGTGAGATAATGTCCATCTAAAATGTCCAGTAAAAGTCCTTGAAGTGATATAGACCTCAGTCGTTGCAGAGCCGGTTGTGCTCAGGGGGCATCTTTTGTGGGGGCTTTCAGGTCTCATTGAAGAGGGGGATGGCAGTTGGGTATAAGCTATCTGGATTGATTATTCTTATTCTGATCACAATAAAGAATTGCAGCATACCTGCTCTATATTTGTTTGTTGTTTTTGTTTTGTTTTTGTTTTTGTTTGACCACTGAGGCCGTGCTGTCTGTTCACAGGGCATGTTCAACACGGTGCTGGAAGTGGCTAAATTTGAAGGGGCCTCTGTACGGACCGTGTCGGGGATCAGAGGTCAGATCAAGAAGGCCCTGTCCACACCAGCTGGGGCTTACAGAGCCACATTTGAGGACAGGCTGCTTATGAGTGGTGAGCTTTGTTTGGGTCCATTGTGAGTTCACACACTGTGTGAGAACTGAGGCCAGAGCTTCACAGTGTCTCTCTGACACCTTACAGCCACTTAGCCCGAGGAAGAATAAGGGATGAACAAGTTTGAAAATATGTATTTTTCTCTTTTGTATGAATCTTGTACAGATATCGTGTTTCTGCGCTCCTGGTACCCGGTCTCTGTCCCCCAGCTCTACAACCCCATCACCTCCCTGCTGCTGCCTGTGGGCCATAAGGACAGCTGGTCAGGCATGAGGACCCTGGGACAGCTCAAGTTCGACCTTGGCATCCGCAACAAACCCGCCACTGATTCTCTGTACAAGGTAGGCTCAGCTAGTGTTAATTTTCTCAGCTATTTTTTTATTTAGTCTTAGTCTTAGTCCTGTGTCAAATGTCCTTGTTAGTTTTATCATATTTAGTCAGCCTCGTTTTTTATTTAGTCAAGTTTTAGTCGACTAGAGTATTTTAGTCTTTAGTCAAAGAAAACCGTAACTATTGTTTCTTTAGAATTTCCAAACTCATTGGAAAGATGTGTTATTATGGAATGGTATTAATGTTTGAATGTGCAATACAGACATACAGGTTTAACTTCTTCTTCTTCTCTCTTCTGATTTGATTTCTTCCCAATACGTCCCTAACATTTTACTGGCTAGTTTTTATTTGTTCGCAAAAATGTCAAGAGATTTCCTCATAGCTTTTGTCATCACAACTTTTTTATTTAGTTAAGATCTAGTTTTCATCTGTGAAAATAGGTAGTCGACGAACATTTTTCGTCATAGTTTTTGTCGAGGAAATGAACACTGTGCTCAGCCTGATTGACACCATCTCCAGTTGGAACTCGCTTCCTACTGATTATGCAAAAGTGAAGCCAAAATATCTGCTTTCAGCGAGCTGCCACTTTGCTTGTTTGACGCCATTTGGAGCCTGAGTCTGGGCAGTAGAGTCAGGCTGAGCACCCTCAGATGTGCCGCCATCTGGAGGTGTGAGAGTGGCTGTCACATTAAATGCGAATGTCACAATTTTCACTCTCTTCCATTCCAGCCGGTGGTCCGTGCTCAAAGGCACTTCAACCGTCTCCACATCCCCAAGCAGCTGCAGAAGGCCCTGCCCTTCAAGAGCAAACCCAAGCAGCAGCAAGCCAAAGGAAAGGTCCCCCGAGACCTGCAGAGGCCCAGTGTGATCAGGGAGCCTCACGAGAGGAAGGTAACAAAACACGGACCGGACCTGTCTGTCTGATGTGTCTACATGAAGATTTAGAAACTCCCCATTGTTTGTTTGCTATTGTTTTTGACACCACCCCCTCGAGTCCCTCCGGACACGTCACATCCAGTTTGGCTTGGTTTTGGGTTTTCTTTAGATTAAAAAAAAAATCCCTGTGCCATTGGATCCTGAACTTCCTGCAGGGGAGGAAGCGGGTAGTCAGAGTCGGCACAAAGTTCTCCCAAGCCTTTGTTTGTGAACACGGGGGCCCCTCAGGGATGTGTTTTGTCTCCTTTCTTATATTCTCTCTATACAAATGACTGTATTTCCCACTCCTCATCTGTTAAAATGTTTAAGTTTGCCGATGATACCACATTGGTAGGACTAATCTCTAACAACTAGATTCAAGGGATACAGTGAGCTACAGTCATGAAGTTAGTTAGTATCGCCATAGAGTGGAGGGTAATGGTACAGCTGCCAAAACACACATCTCACGGCGCCAAAATACATGTGCTTCGGGTACTCCCCACACGATGAAATATTAATCCAAAATGCACATAATCGGTCTTTTTGGAAGGAAAAGAGGTCGGCGGCCATGTTTGGAAAGTAGTGCCGGCTATTATCAGGTGAGACAAGTTGGAAAATGAGCAGAGCATTTTGTGCGCCCTCTCTCCTGCTTTGCTACCCCTGACCAGCCAATCAGAGTGATTTATCTCACCAACGACCCAATGCCGATTCCGAAAAGCCGACTAGAGCCAACGGTGCGGGACACATCACAAATACTAGTGCGACAGTCGCCCAGACATGTCCGACCCTGACTAATCGGCTTGGTGTGTCACGGGCTTTAGGTCTCATTCCTGCAATACTCTTTGATTTCTCTCTAAGCATTGCTTTTCTCTCCCTGCTCCTGCAGGTGGCAGCACTGCTCCATGCTCTGAGCATGGTTCATGGCCATAAGAGTAAGAGAGGCCGCACAGTGCAGCACGCCAAACACAAGGGCTTCCTGCAGCACAAGGAGGCGCAAGAGGAGGCCAAACTGAAGAGACAGAAAGAGGCACGCAAAAAGCTTTACCGCCAGATGGGCCAGATGGACAAGAGGAAGCAGAGGTCCAGTCTGAAGGGGGCGCCAAATGACGACTAGCTTAGCTGGACCAGAGCCATTGGACTATAGGGACAGCTCAACTTCCAGTCACTTCCTGGATCTGTGTCACATGGGTTTCACCACTGCCACGCCCCC
The DNA here is from genome assembly GCF_964638095.1 of Poromitra crassiceps. Taxonomy (NCBI): domain Eukaryota; kingdom Metazoa; phylum Chordata; class Actinopteri; order Beryciformes; family Melamphaidae; genus Poromitra; species Poromitra crassiceps. Next base: position 16,803,198 of record NC_139626.1, read on the forward strand.
TTAGGAGACTAGCAGATGATCACAGATTATGACTGATTATTTAGCTCGATAATCAAAGTAAATATTGGGCAGATTTTCCACAAGCCACATATCTTCTGAACATACTGATGCTAAAACGTCATTTTTCAGACAGACAGATCAGGAGAAAATTAACTTTGTTCAAGACCTGGCTCTGATCAGTAACACACTCGCGAGATTTGGCAACAGAAGCTAACATTAGCAGGTAGCAATTAGCTAAAGCTACATAATGAAGTTTGCAGATGTGCTAGCTAATTCTGACACCCCCCCCCCCCCACCGTGAATATCTTAGTTACAACTAGATTGAGCTAATATGGGGAAGTTTTGTGTTTATACTGTAAGTGTGGAGTTTTCCGAACTCACAATCTCTAGCTCAAGTTAACTAGCAAGCTAACTAGGTCAGCACCACACTTCAAGGAGAGAGGTGACCATGCCCATTTAGGAGACCGGACGAGTACCATTTCTTACTATTGACGGAGCCTGGAATGAGCTATCTATATAGTCCATCAGCTCTGAAATATTAACAATATTTTAATGTACTTTTCAATACTAAAAGTCACTGTGACAACTGTAAAGTATTAATGCTATCTGACCTTTGGAACTTCTTATAATAAAAGAAAATAAGGCAACTTGGTTGCATGCTTGGAGAATTGTGATCAGTGTTGACAATTTCTCAGGTCTTGAACTACCTCTCGGTGAGCTGCAGGGTGGCCGAGCTAGCAAGCCCACGCAGCGTGTATGTTAAATGTTGTGTTCTGTGATTGTAATGTCATACCTGAATGTATGTACGGTATCTTTGTGCCCTGTCTTAATGTCTGTCTTTTTTGTGATGTAAATGGAATCAAGTGCGTGTGCTACGCGAGCGAGATTCCTAGGCTGGGCCGCTTTGCGGCCTCGCCTGTCCTGCAGCTCGCCGAGCTGCCCCTGCAGCTCGCATTCGCAGATCGCCCGCTGCGCGGCCTTGCCCGCAACTCGGCTGCTGTGTGACCAATGAGACCAGCATCACTGATGATGTCGTCAGTGGGATTTATGACATCACTGATGATGTCACAGTGGGATCAGGGATTTATGACATCACTGATGACATGAGTGGGATTTATGACATCACTGATGATGTCACAGTGGGATTTATGACATCACGGATGATGTCACAGTGGGACAGACAGAGCCCGAGCTCCCATTTATGTTGGGGATAGATAGATGTATACATATGATCTGTATGTGGGAGTGTGCTGTTAATTAAGAGAAGCATTAGTCTATAGTTGTTGAAACAAGCATTTATTTGAAATGCAAACCTGCGGTCTGCAGTAGAAAATAATTTCACACAATGGATTTTTGTTTTTTTACTGGCTCAGAATAGGCCTTTGGGAGCTTACTACGCACAACAGTAAGCATGATCGTGCATACATCCGACTTCTGGCTTAGTGTAAATCAGACAATACAGGTAATCATGTGACTGCAGTCGTGGGCTCAACTGGTCTTGAATTGGAAAAAAAAAAAAAAGCTCTAGTTAACTAGCAACTTTTCTGTGCTCCAAAAAAACAATTCTGCTCTGAAAACAGGGCGTCATAGTAAATAAATGTGATACAAGTTATCTAGCTATTAGGGGTGGGGGAAAAAATCGCTACACCATAGTATCGTGATATTTTGCCTGACGATATTGTCAGGCAAATTCTTTTTTTTTTTTTTTTTTGCAGGCCATGCCAGGCCACCGGGCTACTATAAACTTTAGTTCCAAGGCCAGCAGTAAACAAACGGTAGCATATTTTCATTTTGTTTTAACAGTAACAGTTTTGTCATAACTTTACAAATTCCCCAGTTACTGAATGGGCTGCACAAGATGTTTTGTGTATGTGAAGTTGCATTGTTCAAAAACTACCTAAATACAGTAGTCCACACACACATCCAGTTAAGGTGGACTGTAAGTAGACTGTAACAAACAGTTCAGTTTGTCAGGTGCATGCAACTATGACATGACTTTGTGAAAGTTGTTGGTCTGTCTACTTGACAATGTTGCTGCAATAAAATGGTTGAAGTCAGCAGATGTACAGACTAAAAAATTGTTCTTATATAAACCAGATGTTGACAAAGTATTCCTTTGGTGACATAATTTCCAGTTGAAAAAGTAAGAAATTGCAATATATCGAAATATCGCAATATTCAATATATCGCAATATTCAATATATCGCAATATCGGCGATATCGCAATACTATCGTATCGTGACTCAAGTATCGTTTTAGTATCGTATCGTGGGCATCTGGTGATTCCCACCCCTATGTAACTAATACACACAAATAAAAGGAACTATCACCATAAAACCATCGTTCTATCTATGGGGGAACGATAACACTGTAATATACAGTATATCCGCCGGATCTCGTGCCGTTTATCGGACGGGTCTTAGACATGAAGACCAAGAAGGCAGTATGAAATTAACCAGGCTCTTCTCCCTTGAGAGAAAGCCTGGTGACGCGAGGTTAGTCTTGAAATAAAAATACTAAAATCCGGCTTGTCAGAGACCGAGTCAAGACCAAGGAAGGGCGAGACGGACACCATCAAAATGTGGTCTCGTCTTGAGTACTACAACACTACCCGGACGTCACAATTGACAGAGGGACATCTTAAGGTCCTCCTCCCTCAGGGCTCCTGTGCAATTGCTGCATCTCTGACTCCAGGACCAATGGGACTGTCTGCCGGGTGGGTGCCAGGTCCTGCCGCAGAGAGCACTGCGAATAGCTGTTCTTAGAGGAGCGCTCGATAATCTCCACCCTCCTGCTGGTCCGGAGCTATAGTTTTCTGAAGATGATGAACCTGTTCCTCCAGCTCTTTGATCCCCTGCTTCTCTGCTCCTCTGAGGTCTGTAGACTGCTGAGATCTGAGGTCTGCAGACTGCCTCTCCTGCTCCACCGCTCTCAAGCTGTTCCTCTCAGTCTCCACCTCCAGCTCAGCCAGTCTCCTCTCCACTCTTTCGTTCACCTCCTCCCTCTCTCTCAGTCTCTCTTTCAGTTCGTCGGCTTCCCTCGTCTTCTCTGCGGCCACGGAGTAGGTCCGGGCTCTCTGCTCCTCGGACATTGCCGCCACAGCTTGGACCCGGCTCAGCTCAGCCCTTGCCTCTTCCCTCTCTCTCTGCACCTCCCTCTTCACCTCCTCCAGCTCCCCCTCTCTTTCCTCCACCCTGGACATGCACTCTCTCTCAGTCTCCTCTCTTCTGTCCATTAGCCTTTGGATTTCCCTCGATGTCGCTTTGAGTTTTTCCTCCACCTCCTCCTCTCTCCTCTTCTCCCTCTTCTCCCTCTCCTCTGTCTGCTTCAACATCTCCTGCAGGAGGAGCTTCAGGTCTGACACCTGGCCCTGCAGCACCTCCTTCTGATCATCCCTTCCTTTCTCCATCTCTATCAGTTCATATTCCAACCTCTTCTTCTCCTCCCTTGCTCTCTTCAGCGCCTGCTTCTCTCCCTCCATCTCCTCCTCTCTCTCCTCTAGCGTGGCTCTCAGCTTCTTGGCCACCTCCTTTCTCTCCCTCAGCAGCTGTGTGAGTTTGGCTGACTCACCCGCCTGCCTATCTGCCCTCGCCCTCCACTCCTCGGCCTCCTCCCACAGGCTGCGGCGGCCCTCCTCTGTGTCGCTCCTCCTCTTCGCCTCGCTCTCTTCTTGGGCCCGGAGCAGCTCCCCCAAATGGGAGGAGAAGCGCTCATATTCCTCCCCTCGTTCTCTCCGCTCTCTCTCCAGCTCAGCCTCCGTCTCCCCCACCTGGACCATCAGCCGGAGCTCCCTCTGCTCTTTCTCCTTCAGCTTGTGGTTGGCCTCATGTAGCTCCCTCCTCCCCCCCTCCTCCCTCTCCTCAGCCAGGCGCAGCAGCTCCCTCAGCCGCTCCACCTCCTCCTCCCGGTCCCGCACGGCACTCATCTGCCTCTCCAGAGTCCTCTCCCGCTTCACCACCTCCCGCCTCATCTCCTCGCGCTCCTCCTCTGCCACGCTCGCCTTCACATCGCTCTCCTCTGTCAGTCCGTTCAGTGCCTCCCTCTCTCTCTGCCAGCTCTCTCTCTCCTGCCTCCTCTCCTCTTCCTCCTCGCTTGCCCTCCTCCTAAGCTTCTGCTCCGCCTCCCTCAGCCTGCACGTCTCCTCCCTCAGGTTCTCTCTCTCCCTGTCGCTCTTCTCTCTCTCCTCCTCTCGCTTGGCCGTGGCTCCCTCCAGCTCTCCTCTCAGACACTGGATCTCCCCATGTAAGGTGTCCTTGGCCTGCTGCAGTGTGTGTACATGCTTCTGGGAGTGACTCAACCAGTGATGGAGAGACTGGTGATGGAGAAACAGAGCCTCTCTCTCTCTCTCCTCCAGTGTTCTCTCCATCTGTCTGTCTCTCTCTCTCAGCTGCCGGACGACATCCCGCTCTGCCTCGCTTCGGGCTCTGAGACGGCTGTTGTCCAGCTTGAGGGTTTTGATCTCTCTTTCTATAGAGTTGACCTCTGACCTCAGAGCTTGAACCTGCTGATTATCTGACAGCAGCTGTTTGCTGTGCTCTAGATTGTTGGCAGCCAGGGCTTGGTTCATGGCGGCCATTGAGGAAACAAGCTTGGACCATTCAAAGTCCTGTTCTGCCTTTGTTAAGCGCTGCTGTCTCTCTAGCTGCTTAGTGAGCACCTCTCCAGGTTTGAGGTCCTCTTCTTGGAGACCTTCAAAATCCAAGAATGAAGATTGGACACGAGGCTGGGCTGGATACATGCCGACCGAGGCTGCTGTACACTTACTATATCTGTTGTGGCTGGATGCACTTCTGTTGGACGTTGTATTCAGATCACTGGTCCGAAGCCCTGCATAGAGCCCTGCACTGAAATCTTTCTGGGACTGCCATCGTCCCTCATTCCACTCTCTGGTCTCTAGGCGCCCATCTTGGGATCTCCCAGGTGGCACTCTTTGCTCCTGGGACCTATAGTGAGATGAAGGGGATTCCCTGCGGGTCTCCTCACGCTGTCCACCTCCGTGAAGACCATGGGTGAGCTGAGGGGCGGGATTGTAGGTGCCACCACGGCTATGAGTTTCCTCATGGTACAGGTCTCGGTCAGTAAGAGAAGCATGGTTGGGGTGGGGTGAAGCATGCAGAGAGTTGGGGGGCGTCCTCTCGGCAGCTCCCTCTGTCTCCCATACCTCTTCTGGTCCATGCCTGTAGTGGGCCATGCCTGTGGGTGTCACCTCTTGGCGCGCACCCCGGGTGTCGATCAGAACACAAGATGAAGAGGACGTCTTCGGGTCACTGTATGCTGGTAAGCTACTTCTTCTGTGGTGTTTTATGGCAGTTGGCATCCTTTATGTTGCATTACTGCCTCCTGGATTTATCGATCCACTGTTTCCCTACATTCTGTCCTGTACCTCCTCATCCCGAGAGCGCTGACAATCTTCAGCCTCAGCCGGAAGGGGTTTATGACATCACTGATGATGTCATCAGTGCTCTATGACCTCACACACAATGACCATTGATAATGTCATGGACCTTCTGACATCATCAGTGGTCATGTGAATCGATGGTCATTGTGACATCATGAGGTCATTCTGACGTCATCAGTGGTCATTGTGACATCACCATTCACCTTTTTCCTGGATTCCCCATGATTCTCAGCGGTAGCCGGTTGTTGACTTCCTAAACGTCCAAACTCTTATATTGGCTCATAGCACGTAACTTTAGCAGTCTCTCTTTCAAGATTCAAGATATTGTCACTCCGTTGTACAAGTACGCACATGCAAAATTCTTATGCTGGGGGCTCCGTTACAAGACATAGGTGGTACAAAGTCACAATTAATATGATTACACTTATGCAAGTTTCAGTCTCTTACGCTATGAACGGTTGGCGGAAACAGGCAACCGGCAACTGGAAACAAGGAGGGGGGTGTCATGGAAGCGCCCACTGGCTACCATTCTTCTTCTGTGGTGTTTTATGGCAGTTGGCATCCTTTAGGTTGCATTACCGCCTACTTCTGGATTCATCCATCTACTGTTTCCCTACATCTCTGCTCTATGCTGAAAAACTCGAGCTCCCTCCCACGCAGGAGCGGAGGTTACGCTCCTCCTCTTCCTCTCTCGAAAGTGATCTCTGAAACTCGTGAAGTGATATCATCAGTGATGATGTCATCAGTGAGTGATGTCATCAGTGATGATGTCATCAGTGATGTCACTCGAGCAATTGTGATGTCATCAGTGATTATTGTACTGTCCGTCTGTTCGTCCGTCTGCGCAAGTCTGTTCGTCCGTCTGCGCAACATTTATCTCCGCAGAATTACGTATTTTGCATCGTATCTCCTGAACCAAACATGATATCCTAGGTGATGTCTATGTTTTCATGCTCAAGGATTACATACAATGATACCATATAGCCTACAGTGTCATAAACTGTTCAGGTAAATAGCTAATGGTGAATTCTTGTGAGAATTACAATTAGTCTAGTAGTCAGGGGCAGATGCATAGATGCTGCTTACCATCATTTAT
>NC_139626.1:16819691-16822191 GCF_964638095.1 Poromitra crassiceps
ACACCAGCAGAGAGGATGTCTGGACAATTGATTCCTATAAATTATACATGATCATCAAATGGGCCAGAACACAGCGCTCACAAACATTGCGCTGTGCTCTTTTCTCCATCTGTCTTTGTATTATTATTGTGCTTGCTGACAAGCAAGGCACAATCTTGTGGAGAGGCCTCCATGCTGCCACAGACTTCAAAGGGGAAAGGCAGCAAAACGCCAACGTGTCACCCACCCTGCCAGACGAACTCAACGCGTTCTACGCCAGGTTCGACCCCTCTGCCAGAGCGCCTCCCCTCCTCCCCCCCTACCCCTCTCCTCCCCACCACCCCACCTCCACCTCCCCCCCTCCTCTCCCCCCCCTCAGCCACCTCTCCCCCCCATCACCCCTCCTCCTCTCCTCCCCCCCATCACCCCCCCCTCTCTCCTCCCCCCCACCACCCCTGCTCCTCTCCTCCCCCCCATCACCCCCCCCTCTCTCCTCCCCCCCATCACCCCCCCTCTCTCCTCCCCCCCACCCCCCCCCCTCCCCCCTCCTCTCCTCCCCCCCTGCCACCTCTCCCCCCCATCACCCCTCCTCCTCTCCTCCCCCCATCACCCCCCCTCTCTCCTCCCCCCCATCACCCCCTCTCTCAGAAAGTGACCAGCCTCAATGACTGGCGCCCAATAGCCCTCACGCCAATAGCCAGCAAGTGCTTTGAGAAGCTGGTCATATCACAGATCCGCCCCACACTCCCCCCGGACCACGACCCGCTACAATTTGCATACCGCCCCAACAGGAGCACAGCGGATGCAGTAGCACACGTGCTCCACACCGCCCTGTCCCACCTGGAGGGGAAGGACACCTATGTAAGAATGCTGTTCGTGGACTACAGCTCAGCATTCAACACCATAGTACCCTCCAGGCTGGTACACAAGCTCAAGGATCTGGGACTAAACACAGCAATGTGCGACTGGATCCTGGATTTCCTGACAGACCGCCGCCAGGTGGTGAGGGTGGGCAACCTCACCTCCTCCCCACTGACCATCAGCATAGGAGCGCCCCAGGGGTGCGTCTCCAGCCCCTTATGGTACGACCTCTACACCCACGACTGCGTGGCGACTCAAACTTCGAACACCATCGTGAAGTTTGCAGACGACACAGCAGTCGTGGGGCTGATCTCGGGGGGCGACGAGACGGCCTACAGAGAGGAGGTGGGGGCCCTGGAACAATGGTGCCAGGACAACCACCTCTCTCTGAACGTCTCCAAGACCAAGGAGATCATTGTAGACTACAGGAGGGGGGGGGGGGGCACACCCCCCCCAATCACCATCAACGGCACAGTGGTGGAAAGGGTGGACAGCTTCACGTACCTGGGAGTCAACATCCACCAGGACCTGACTTGGGCCGGCCACACCGCCACTGTTGTCAAAAAGGCCCAACAGCGAATACACGGACTCAGGCGCCTGAAGAAATTTGGGCTAAGGCCAGAAATCCTTACGGACTTCTACAGAGGCACCATTGAAAGCCTGCTGACTGGCTGCTTCACCACCTGGTACGGGAACTGTACCACCATGGACCGCAGGGCGCTACGGAGAGTGAGACGCGCGGCCCAGCGCGTAACAGGATGTGAGTTGCCAGAACTGCATGAACTGTATAAACAGCGGTGCCTCAGGAGGTCCCTGAAGATCATCAAAGACACAAACCATCCCCACAACAGCCTGTTCTCCCTGTTACCCTCAGGGAGAAGATACAGGGTTCCAAAAGCACGCACAAATCGCTTGAGGAACAGTTTCTTCCCGCAGGCCACGAGACTCCTTAACATACACAAATAGTGAAGTAGCCGTACTGTACCGTACTGTAGCTGCTACCATTACGTATGTCTAATGTTTAATTGTATGTTTAATAAGGAATATGCTATTTGCACCTGTATGTCAAATACGCCGAATTTAAAACGCCGAGTTTAATTGTATGTTTAATAAGGAATATGCTATTGGCACCTGTATGTCAAATACGCCGAATTTAAAATGTTTAAGCACGTTTAAAGTATGCACACGACATGTGCACCTACAGTATGTGCAGTGAATATGCCACTGTCTCTGACTTGTCTTATCACTATACTGCCTTATTGCTTGTTGTGTCTCTTGTTGTTTTTGCACTCAAATGCCCTGTTATATTTGTACTATGTTGTAAACGGAGTTCACAGCACAAGAATTTCACACGTGATACTTGTACCATGGAGTGACAATAAAAATCTTGAATCTTGAATCTTGAAGTCTGACATACTTAATATTCTTATTATATCTGCCATCAAAGTTTGTCGCGTAATAACTCCCACATCTTTCGCACGACATAGACATGCAAGACCTCAAAATGACCGGCTTATTGAGGACAGGTGTGCTATGACTTTTCTAAGGGTTTGTGAAAGCGGTTTGGCCGCTATTCGCCATTAAGCGCCATTTTTCCCCCCATTGACTTGCATTGGGTTTAGATAAATCTGGCAAAAGCTTGCATTCCATTAGCTGTATC
>NC_139626.1:16827191-16834691 GCF_964638095.1 Poromitra crassiceps
TTATAAAGCAGGTTTTTCTTTTAAGTCTGAGACTGTGGGCCTCCCTTCAAACAAAGCTTTGAAAAAGGTGCCTCCCTTATGATTATGACATTTGATTTGATGTACAATTGAGCCAAGATAACGTGATATTGCTGTTTGACATACTTCAGACACCAAATACATTAAAAAACAAGTCTGTCTGAAGGCATTCAACAGTGACCACCCACTTTTTCTCAGCTCCCGTTCCATCAGAGAATTCCCCATTCATTTTCTCTATAGACATTTCAAAAAATCATTATAAAGACTTTTAAGCCTGGAACCAAGCCAATCAGCCACCTACTGAATCGTGAGTGACCATGAAACATTTCACTTGGAGCAAAACAAAATCTAAAATATATATATACATGTTTTTCCAAGGAGGGACGTTTGGATTATACCAGCAGCCTGCTTCCGTGAAGTCAGACTATATTTAGAATAAAGTCAATAATCAGATTATTGCAGTCCATCTAAACGTAGTGTCTTCCAGTCCTTGGCTTTCAGCACACACAGACATACGCACGCATGCACACACACTCGCACGCGCACACGCACGCACACACACACACACACACACACACACACACACACACACACACACACACACACACACACACACACACACACACACACACACACACTCACTCACTCCACTGAAAGGGTAGCATGACTGAGGGCTTTGACAGACTGTCCTTAATCACAGCTGCCAATGCCCATCAGCCTGCATTGATTTTCAGCCCCCCCACGGAGCCTATTCGCACACACAAGCACACATACAACAAACACACACTCACACACACACACACACACACACACACACACACACACACACACACACACACACACACACACACAAACACACACACTCCCCTCCCTCTCTGTGGCCACTATGTGTGAGAAAGTGTTGATCTGGCCTTTTTCTTTTTTCGCCTCCTCCTCATCTGCTAATCAATATGAAATCGTGGGGGGGGGGGGGGGTGCATACGCAAATCAACACAATAGAACAAGCTACCCACACACACACACACACACACGATCGCACTCTCTCATACACACACACACACACACACACACACGAACACACACACACACACACACACACACGATCGTGCTCTCTCTCTCACGCACGCACGCACACACACACACACACACACACACACACACACACACACACACACACCACCCCAAGATGAAAGGATGTGATAATTGGTGGAAGGAAAGGTGATATTTTAATGGAGGGCAATCTATACAGCTTTTCTTTTCATCGTGTGGATAAAAAAAACTAAAAACAACCTGGACCTTGAAAAGGACTCGTACAAAGCTACAACCTGGACCTTCTTTTCACATTAATTTATGCTATACTACTCACCCAGAACACAACTTATTTTCAGTTTAGTTCTGTAGAACAGAACTTATTTTCAGTTTAGTTTATGCTATACTACTCACATAGAACATAACTTATTTTCAGTTTAGATAATGCTTCACTACTCACCCAGAACATAACTTTCTGAAAATGACTATATAAAGCTATAACGCACCGCAAAACGGCCTAGAACAGAGGCCGTACGCGCACCTGCTAAGCTTGTATTTACGTCCTGTAAAGGAGCTTATTTTCTCCCATGCACCGGCTCATATGCTTATTATATCATAGAGACAAACAGCAAATGAACACTGTATATACTTTGCTGCAGCGTGTTCACCCTGTCTGTCTGCTGTCCATCACATTGGTAAAGATAGAAGATCCGCTTGCCTCCGCTCCTCAGTTTGTAATCCGTATGATGTTAGTCCCGCTGAAATAAATACGGCGGCCATCAAAATCAAATGATGATTCACTGCAGCTGAGCTCTCAACTCTCACGGGACTCTCGCGGGACTCTCGCGGGACTCTCACGGGACTTGGTTACACAGTTACCCCGGATGTGACAGCTGGCTGAGAGAGGTACATAGAGGGGCTCATATTTATGACTATGGTATCATAAGGATATGAGGCTGTGGGCTCATAGACCAATTATGACATGACGGGCCCGTGGGCCCCCCACAGTGCACAATATACTGTAGGCACAATTAAGGCCAGAATAATAACTAAGACATACTTTCACCTGCATCTGAACAGGATTGACAGCACAGCCACCTGAACACTCAGAGCCAACAGCACAATAAGAAATCAATTCACCTGTATCTCAATAACAGGATTTATAGCGCCGGTACGCTCAATTAAAGCCAAAAGCACAATAACCCTCATAATTGTCCATAAACTTATGGAACATTTATTCAAAAATAAAGGGGGCCCTGAGGGATCATTTGGTTCCAGGCCCGGGCAAGATCAAACACCTTGACTCCGTGGCGGAGTTTTCATAGCATCAAACAATGCAGTATGCATAGGCTACTTGAAACAATGGCGGTTCTGTAGAAACAAAGTGTCAAACGTATGGTCATGTTACAGAAAATAAGGACTCTCCCCATTTCCTAAGTGCCTCTTGACAGTGTGATTTGTCTTCTGGGGTCACGTGTCGCCTGATCTCCCATCACCCCCGGCCGGCTACCCGTGTTATTCCGAGCACATAGCACCCTTGGGAGCTTTTCTTCCCTCCCGCATCCATTTGTTGCCATGGAGACTAATGTTGGCGACGACCCGGCCCTCCGGTCGGGGCGGCTTGGCAGACTCCTTCCCCCCCGTGTGATGTACGATGCCAGGCTCAGCGGCGCTGGCAGCGCTTCCCAGGCGGCGCACTCCGCTTCTCTGGGCTAAATGGATATTGATCTGGATAATGTATTGTGATCATCTGTGTGGCTTCCTGTTCAGTCACAGGAGGAGCTGCCTAAACTGTTACAGGGGTTAAGAGCCAAAGGATGATAGATGTAGTTTTTTTTATCTCAATTTTATCTTAGATGTTCGATGAAAGCATCTTCACTTGACTTTTTTGCATGTGCCTAAGATTTTCCACACTTTACAGACATTTATTTACATGAAAATCTTCCGTATTATCACTTTAACGTGATTTACGGTTGAAATGTAGACTTTGAACACACTGGGAGGCAAACCCTGCTCTCCGGTGTCAAAGGCAAGTGTTTTACACCCTCCAACCACCCCGACCAGCTAGAGCGCCCTTACTGTCCACCGTGCTGTTTCAATATCAGACTATAATGTTGATATACACGTATGTTGATATGCAACTTATTTTTGGCTCACAAACGTTGACATGCTACATGGTTTGTAGGAACGTAAAATGCAAACATTTTATTCTGGTGACTGAGGTGTCAGACAGGCAAGGGAAGCAGGAAGGATAGGAGGAAATCAGAAGGAACGTAGAAAAGAACGTTGGAAGGAAGAGAGGAAGGAAGGACGTGCTCTGCGCAGTCTTTAAGCCCCGCCCCCTCCCTCTGTGTGTTTCAGGGGTGTATCCCTCTGCAGGGTTGCCAGGTCAACGAGCTCACAGCCAATCCGGACGAACCAGGAAGACACCTGTTTGAAATCGTACCAGGTGAGAGATCATAGCCCCACCCCTTTCCCCTCCTTTTGTCTGCGGCTCAGTTCATATCTTTGGCTCTGTTCACACTGCAGGCCTTTGTGCTCAAATCTGAGTTTTGCATCATTTTTTCTTCTTGTCTTTTAAGTGATCCGTATCTGGTATCAGTTTGAACAGACCTCCATCCTGAAATGTATCCAGAATTTGACTTTCAGTCAGGAACACGGTTGTCATAGATTTAACTATTTATTGCAACAAATGGAAATACTGTTATGTTAGGCGCTAATGCTCTCTGGATTAGCCATATAGTGATCACTATAGCTAAGCGGATTCCACTGTACTATCATTGACACACTGAACCACTGAGCTTTAGCATACCTTCACCCTGCTTCCTCCATATCAGTCTATCTTTGGGGCCTGTTTGCTCGGCGGTCTGTCCTGGTGTTTTGGCCGGCAGGCTTGTGAGTCTCTGTGTGTTTTATTTATGGCGGGTCAACATCACAGAGGGGCGCGAACCCCCAATCAGCCCCTAACGTGTGGACAAGCCTGCAAGCCAGAGACCTGGGAGTGGAGCTGGGAGGAAGAGAGTGCAGACGAACAGGGAGGGAAAAAGCCCCCAGAATCAGCTCTGGGCTGTGAAGCAAATTGAACCTGGTGGCCCAAGCTCGGTATTGCAAGTAACGTGATGCCCTGCAGCAGCCCATCCACTTACTGTGAAGAGCAGCTGTAAAACTCAGCGGAGCTCATTTATGCTCCGTTTTCGGATGTAAACGTCAGCGAGTCACACGAGTGTGTGTGTGTGTGTGTGTGTGTGTGTGTGGTACTGCTCCTTTTCTCATCCATGTTTTAAGCCACCAAGAGGCGTTTTCTGGAGGTCCCTCTCTCTCTATGGCTCTGGTCACAATAACTCTGGGCCTGGGGGCGCAAGCTGACATGTCACATGATCTTGGGCTGCACATCATGGAAGTAAAACCAGGAAGAAAAACCCCTTCAAAATGCTTCCTGGGCCGATGAGCAGCTTACATTCAAATGAATGGGTGGGTCCTATACCCTATCCAGTTCCTTTGAATATATCCATGGGAGGGAAGCAGGCAGGTGTACGGTGGCCAGTTTAAATTGACCATAGAGCACGGTCCAGTGGAGGCTAGGTCTGCCTCGGCTCCCTGGGCGATCAGGTAAGCCACACAGGCAGCGTGACCCTGCCAGGCTGTGTGCCACAGAGGCGTGTCCTCTATGTAGTAGTACCTTATAAACCTGCTCTCAGTGATCCACCTTCTGAAGTGGTCTTGCAGCAGCAGGGTCCTCAGTCTGTCCAGGTCTCCTGCGTAGGCCTAGTCTCACGTGCTCAGACCCACCGTCGACATCAGCAAGCTACGGCAGGCACCGCGAGACTAGCGTAGGCCTATCGTCATGTCCTGCTCGAGCAGCCATTCCTTCAGTCTGTCACTGTACCAGACCAACTATGTGTGTCTCAAATGGAAGGAAGGCTTTATGAAGGGACTGAATGTGTGTTGACATCATGACATCACTGTTATGACATCATAACATGACATCATAAGATTATGTCATCATAGCATTATAAAACTGATGGCATCATCCACTTACTGATGACATCACAATTATCACAAGTATCACTTAGCAGAGCTGTTTGAGAAGCATTTATTTATTTATTTATTTATTCATAGATTACATTCAATAACCAAAGGATTGCTCCTCATGCAAATCAAATGTACATTTTCTGTACATCATTTCTAATAAATGTTACTATACTATACTATACTATACTATACTATACTATACTACTACTATACTATTTTCCGCATTTTAGAACAGCAGTAAAGACATGAACACTATGAAATAACACAACTGGAATTTTGCAGAGACAAAAAAAAGTGTAAAACAAAACAAAACTCTTAAATCTGATATTTTAGATTATTTTAAGAAGCCGACCTTTGCCTCGATGCAAAGGCGAAGGCTTTGGAGAGAAATTCATAGGCTCAACTTCCCTTTTGTGGAAGAAAGACATTTCAAGCCTTGAAGAACGTTGAGCCCAAACCTGACTGTGTCACTTCCTTTTCAACCAATCAAACCTGACTGTGTCACTTCCTTTTCAACCAATCAAGTGGTACAAGGAGTGGTACAAGACTCTGGGCTTACTTTGACATGCATAAAACATCAGGAAGGTGCAACAATAGCTTGATTCATGGCCGTCAGACGGCGCTGTCAGAGACTAGTGGCCAGGGAGCTTTCTTTACAGAAAACCCCTCCTCAGATCCTCTTACAGCTTCAGGGGTCTTCAACCTTTTTCAGCCCAAGGAACCCCTGGGTGAAACAGAGCAGGGACCCCCTAGGATTAAAAATAAAATAAACTTGTGTTGCATTTTAAGCATGGCGGGGGCGCGGGGGGCGGGGAACGAAAAAAGGGGCACCCCTCTCATAATTATTTATAAAAAAATAAATAAAGTGATATACAGTCAGGCCCAGATTAATATAATGTGGTGCCCCTGGGTGACCACACTTGAAGTGCCCACCTCCTTCCAATTTACAGGTACAATTTTTAAAAAGATTATGGCAATAAAGACCCACAGATTTGCATGAAATTATTGCTTAAGTACAGGCGCAACACACATACTACAGAAACATGTAAGACACAATGTAGTAACTAAAAAATATGTAATTTTATACAGTGAGGTCAAGTTTGGAAAAATGATCTCACTACAATGAAATGGCTACTAAATGTGTCACTGCTCATGCTAAGTATTCTTCTTCTGTTGATTCCAAACAAATCGGAAACGTAAAACGCATCACTTCCTGTGCAGCAGAGAAAAAGTTACCAGACACCGGCTGTTACAGACAGTGGAGAAGATTTATGAACTGGATATTATAGGCTGGATCATTGTTGTGCTAGAGCAATTGGCAGTAGAAAGTATACGAGGGATCAGCCGAGCAGCATTTTGGTAAACAAACCGCGTCACTGGGTGGCAATGGCAATGGAACCCTATGGAGCGTGAGCTTTGGGAGGCTTGAGTGTCTGACTCTAGCCGGCTGACTCTGTTTACATTTTAAAAACTGCGACAGTTCACACAACTTTAACACGACATGCATGTATTATACATCAAACTCTTGAGCTACTTCTGCTCTCACTCAGAATGTCAAAATATAAGTGATATGATGTATAGTTTTTTAGGCATTAACGTTTGTTTGGCACAACTCATACTAATAACTGCCGCAGGATTCCACATTTCTGGGTGGCAAGTGACGTCACGCTGATTCGTCCTATATACACTGTAGCATATTTATATATATTTTCATATAAAAATGTCACAAATTATTCTAAGGCTTTAAGAACAGGTCTGATGTCTGGTTGGCCTGAATCTCACAGTGTGAATAGCATTGTCTTTCTGTCTGCTTTCCCTCTGTGTGTGTGTGTGTGTGTGTGTGTGTGTGTGTGTGTGTGTGTGTGTGTGTGTGTGTGTCTGTGTGTGTCTGTGTCTGTGTGTGTGTGTGTGTGTGTGTGTGTGCGCGTGCGTGCGCGCGCGCATGTGTGTGTATACAAGTTTGTTTGACAAAGATGGGAAGACTGCCCATCTCCCAGTTACTGCACACACACAGAGAGAGAGAGAGGCAGAGAGAGACCTCTCACTCCTCCTCAGGGATTCGTTGCTCCCCAGGGGGTTGAGGGAAAGGACCTGCTGCCCACGCTGCTGAATGAGAGGGAGAGAGAGAAAGAGAGTGAATGAATCCAGAATGAAGCAGTAAAGAACAAGAAGTGGGACTGGTTTAGCCGGTTTTGGGTCCGCTGGCATCGAGCATGCCTCACTGGCAGCGTCTGCCCATCAGTGCTACCTGCATACGGATCAGAACGGAGGGTCTGGAGGCAGGGAGGTTAGCCCGCTCCACTCCGCTCAGTCAGACATGGGTCTGGTCTGCTGCAAGCCGGGCAGACTGAGGAAGCACCGTCTACAAGGTAACGAGAAACGTAACGAGAATGTTGCAGAACTTCCTCGTCCCATCTGGAG
>NC_139626.1:16839691-16864691 GCF_964638095.1 Poromitra crassiceps
GTTTCAAAGTGTGTTTTCCACCCAGTCTATTTTTGGAATCCCCCACCAGACGTGGGGAGCGTTGATCCACGTCCCACCGTCAAATTTTTTTTTTTTTTTTTTAAGCCGAGATAACTCGTCATTGGCAGTGAACCGTTGGATTCTGTAAGCCGAGATATCTCGTCAATGGCAGTGAACGTGTTAAGATACTGTTTATTTGTTTACAGTTTCTTTGCCTTCTTTAAGCAGCACACACCAGTACAACCAAAACCCAAAACAGAATTGAGTACAACAGTATGTTAAATAATAGTAAACAGTCAAATACTGTAAATGCTTAGTAGTCACTCTCTGTAACTCTCTCTGTAACTCTCTGAGTTTTTGTATTAATTGTAATACATTAAGGTACAAAATATAAAACAACTTTCACTGAGTTTTAAACCAAGGAGGTCCAGAGTACTCGGGCCAGAGTATTGGGACGTTCTCCCGATACCGATACGAGTACTTGAGTACGGTATCGGCGCCAAGTACCGATACCAGTATCGGTATCGGCCCATCTCTAATAATGTGGCAGCCTGTATGTCCAAGACACATTTCCCTCAAGACAAATACAATAATCTTGAATCTTGAAATTCACAAACTTTCAAGGACCCGTGGCCGTGGGGTCCCTGATTCTGGGGTCAGAGGAATAATGTGTTCCCTTTGCACTCCTTACTAACCTACTAACCTACAACATGTGGCTGAATCGACCTCTGCACTCACAAGTTGTTTTGTTTCGGAGTCTGAGCAAAATAAGTCATGTGGAGGATATAAGAGCTCAATGCCTGAAATGACAAGTGGAAATAAAGTAAATAGTGCAATACTGCCATCTAGTGGTGACTCTGAAGGCATTAGGGAAATGGTTTTGGGGGTTCAGAGATGTTTTAAGTCACTAGGCATCTCGCGCGCCGTGCCCAATAAGTGAGCATATAACTCATTTTGTCCCTGTTACGCCTCTCCCCCCCCCCCCCCATCCCCCCTTCTCAGGTGGGACAGGAGAGAAGGACCGGACAGCAATCAGCCATGAAGCCTTCCTACTCATGGCCAACTCTCAGAGCGACATGGACGACTGGGTCAAGGCCGTGCGCCGCGTCATCTGGGCGCCGTTCGGCGGAGGTAAACCCCAAGCAACAACAAAATAGCCAACATTTAGAAGTTCACTTTCGGAAGCGCAGAAAGGCTGCAGGTTCGCGTCTAAACACGCTAAAGAGCACACAACCAGCACCTGATAGAAACAGTCAATGTGGATCCAAACTTTTGAAGGTTCCTCGAGGGATTCCTTCTCTCAAATCATTATGAAAAGATGGTCGAAAAATCGGTCCCCAAAGGGTCAGCGAATGACAAATAAAGGCGGGCACCATCATATGATGCACAAAACAAATACAAAGCAAGTATTTATTTGAAGTATGTGTAGGCTATGTGTTAGCACTATTTAACAAATAAACGTATTGTCTGGCTTGTAGCAATGCATACGATACATTAACTAGAGGGCACTCGTAGAGTGCGTACTGTACCTCCGCCAAACTTTATACAAAGTTCTGTGGTGTTACATGAATCTGTTTGGAATTCAAGTGCCTTTTTGTGATTGCCCACACCCATTACCATGCCCCATTTTGGCCAGAGGGTGTGGAAAGTTACTCAGTTCTAAGTTGGCCCATTAGCAAATAGCAACCCTTCAACTAAGTCTTGTGCAAATCTGTTCATAACTTTTTGAGATAACCTGCCCACAAACGGGCGAAAACCATACACCGTCAAAATATGGACAGAGTCAGCGTGACGTCCCATCATTGGTTTTTAGTTTTTTGGACTCCCGTTTTGAAGCCTAGCGTGGCCGTCGCCATCTTGGGGTTCTTGTGCAGCTCATGCAAGGCGGCACGAGACGAGGCGTTTCCCAGAGCTGCAGCTCCGCCTGCTATCACTGTTAATCACCCCCAAAAGATCCTCTTTTCTATTGTGTATTTTACTAAACGGGCAAGTTCTATAAAAATGCACCCCCTGTATGGTTATGAAAGGTAAACATAGCTTTATAGGCCAAAACCATGTTTTGAACCAGGCTGTAAACATGCTTGTTCGCCAAATATCAACCAAATATCTTTGTACTGTAACTTTTTACTAAAGGAGTTTACACACAGAATATGTTTGTTTCGTATGCATTTTTTAAAAATCTGTCATCCGTCACGCACAGAAACTTTGCACACTGAGTCCAATGGGAATGGTAACCATATCATACTGGACACAGGGCTCCATCAATGCTCACCTTCACCTCGCCAAGCCGGCTGTGGAGCACTGTGGCCGGGTGCTGCAGCACCGCACCCTGGGGAGAGGGAGCAGAGAGGGGCCAGTGAGGTGGAGCAAAGGTGGAGAAAATCAAACCTGTTCCGAAAACTTTAATGACAGATGAAAGTTTCTGAGTCAGTGTGTAATTATGAGTGATAAAACATGAGCTCGTATTTATTTTAAAACGACAATTTTGGACGAAAAATGCGGACTTGGTGTGCAAAAGCCTTAACAGATGAGTGAAAACAAAGCCTCCTTCCTCAACTTTCCAGTTTTAAGTTCCATCCAAGTTTCCAAGTACCTTTCAAGCAGTACAGTAGCCTTTATATTCCAGTTCAAAAGGACATACAGTCTGGAAAACAACTCCAATATGTATTTGCCTCGAGAAAGAAACATGGTACAAATATACATCCAAGACTTAGTATAGTCTGAGTGATGTCACAACGTCACAAGAGGTTTTGATAATCACTCATGCTGCTTTTCTGGATTGCAGATGAACTTTGACCCGGTTAAGCAGAACCTTCCAGGGTCTTTCTTACTTTCTTTTTTCTTGGGAGCGGTTTTTCTCAGCCTGTCTGCTCTGGTCTGGCTGTGTAACTGGTGTGCTTGACAGGAGTCCAGAAATACAAGCAGGCCAGTCTCAGTGTGAACTGGAAGTGGGATATGAGGAGCAGCTGGACAGCAGGTGTTATGTTACAAAGGAGCCATATATTAATGTGACATAGAACAAAACACCAATCATAAAGTGGATCACATCAGTGGTCCCATTTCTATTTTGGTCTTCATCTGCCAAGTTCAGGCCCTGTTGGCAGGATCAGATGCTCTCTCATCCCATCAGTTAGCAAACAATGCTAAAAATTACTCAATATATCACATATCAGGTCAGCTAAATTAGTAGCCACACAATTATTAAGGCACATCACATCTTATTCTGTTCTATCAAGCACTTTGGACTCATTAAAGCCACTATATACTGTAGCCTACATACAATTTAAATATACATCTAAAAGATAGAAGAGACAGTATCAGAATGCAAATTCACAATTACAGATTTATCTACATGGGAGTGCTTTAGGGGAAAATGTTGTCTCCCTTGGGCCGAAAAAGTTTGGGAACCCTTGTACATTAGTTCCCAAACTGTGGTCTGTGGACCACAGGATTGAGAACTTTTTAATTGAATTGGTCCTCAGAAACCTGTCTCTCCATCCGTATAATAGAGGTCATGTCCGTCAACCACAGTTCGAAAGAAGGTGAAGAGGATGACTTCCATTCCTTCATAATCAGTTTTTTGGCAACAGTTGTCCCCTGTGTTAGAGACTGTTGCACAGCTGTAGGGAAGTTCAGAGAAGATGGTAAGTTCTGCCTCCGGCTGGCATTGCACTCATTAACCCTGAGGAGTAGCCGGCTTGGGCCGATTTTCGGAAATATTGCAATATTCAGGAAATATCACAATTTTTTAAATTGACTTTCAAAGGCTGTAGCGGGCTCAGTTTTAAAGCCAGAGTGAAGTTTCTGGTATCATATAAAACTATAAGAGCTTTCCTAAGGCATCGATTGGTAACATGCAGGGGCGGTTCTAGGCCGTTTTTGGGTGGGCTTTAGCCCACCCAAAAATAGTCTCAGCCCACCCAAAAAAAATAGAGGCAAAAAAACCTTTTTTTTTTTTTTTTTTTTTTTTTTTTTTTTTAATCCCTCTCCAAATCCATGGTGGTCATTAGTAGCAGTTTCTGACTACACTCAATGCGCTGTGTGCATGTTTCCCCCCCCCCCCCCTCTATGTTCTTAGGGTGGGCTGAGACAAAAATTTAGGGGGGTTCAGCCCACCCGAAAAGTTTCTAGAACCGCGGCTGCGCAGGCGCTCCCTCCTCCATCTATCTGCCTAATCCCACATCACTTCACACAGGTCACACACAGTACAGCAGCGAAGTGGTCCTCCACAGTCCACACAATCGTTCTCCCCACTCATGATCAATGAAACTGAGGTGAGCATTGAACAGTCAGAGTCGTTAGTAGTTACTTAATTAGCGCATATTGATATGCAAATTAGCACGTAACGTTGTCGTAGGCTAAACAAAAGAACTTGTCGCTGTGCCTGCCAGACAAACAGGTGGACTGGAGGAAGGTAGGTAGGCTACCATGGCACCAGCCAGCCATGTCATGCTAGCTCGCAGTAAGCGGGTGTAAATGGATGTGATGTTTTTTGAGAAACATATGGGCATAAGTGACAAACATTTTCAAACGGGTCCCTTGTTATCTGAATGAAATTAAGCCCTTCAGAATCGCAAGTGGCTGCTTTACACAGCCTGTCTGATGTGATGATGACGATAGCTTAACATGCGTGCATGGCATCACTTATGTCTTGCTGTGATGTTAGTTCAGTATCTCAATAAAAGTTCTTACAGGCTTGTTATTTCCCTCTAAGGCAGGGATGTCAGAGATACGGCCCGCGGGCCGGATCCGGCCCACGGGCAGGTTTCATCCGGCCCGCGAGATGTTTTGGAATATTAAAAAATATATATATATATATTATTATTATTATTAAATTCGCACCCCATTATCATGAACTACGTGTGGCTAATAAGCAAGCTAAGAGTTCATTCATAAGTTAATTAACCTGCACTACAAGGAAGTATGTCAGTAGGTCATCAGGTGTAAACAAAGCCGCCATGATGCCACGCTGGAATTGAATCGCGCATTCAGCTACCTACCAAAAAACAAAAGAATCAACAAGATCAGGCGCGGACTGCATAATCGGGCACGTCGGGCAAATGCCCGGTGGCCTGGCCTGGCCTGGCCTGGCCTGCAAAAAAAAAAAAAAATTGTGCCCGCAGTCAGGCCACTCACTGAACAGCAAGCCAGGCGCCGCCTACTGGTTTACTAGTGGTTTTATTACTTTATTCAGGATTAAAGTGGGTGCATCTCATTGTAAAATTGGACTTGGCCCAAATTGGGCTTCAAACAGCCCAAATTGGGCTTCAAACGGCCCAAATCTGGCTTTAAACGACCCAAATTGGGCTTCAAACGGCCCACATCTGGCTTCAAACGGCCCAAATTGAGCTTTAAACGGCCCAAATTTTTCTGACGCCGGTACGCGCGTCGGCCCGTATCGGCCTGGCCTGCTTGGTATCTAATGCCCGGCCTGAATTATGATCCCAGTCCGCCCCTGAACAAGATGCTGTCGAAAAAGAGAAAGGTTGACACGGAATGCAGGCAGTTTCAAGAGAAATGGAAAGAGCAGTATTTCTTTTGTGAAGTAAATGGGTACAGTAAATGAGTCGAATTGATTTTAGTAAAAAAAAAATCCGGCCCCCATGAGGTCTCAGTTGAACAAATCCGGCCCTCTACCTAATATGAGTCTGACACCCCTGCTCTAAGGGACTGCAAGGCAGATATTTAAACAGCCTTGTTTGTGTACAGTACCAGTGGCATGGGAGTAATAAAAAGGGATTAAGGACCAGGACCCCTGGTGGTCAGTAAGATGGGCTGGTTGAGCCAATGTTAAAATGATCTTTATTTATTATTTATTTTTGCTTTAAAACTATTTTTTAATTTTCTGCTTAAAGTTCATGAAAAAAGTGGCATTCTTGTTTTTTCACACAATAATTTCATAATACCATTTGTAATGCCACCGTTGTAGTGCTGTTGTTCAAAATTAAAGTACATTTTCTCAGATTTATTGGTGTCTTTCTAGTCACACAATTTAATAGTCAGTGTTTACCATACACTGATCTATTTGTGGTGGTACACCCTACATAGATTTTGACCCCCACAAATACTGCCACATATTAATTTCAACTAGTTGACTGCAAACTCCTGCTTTAGTGCTTACAGTATATTATTATCTTGTCGGAATATTATTCCAGCCAATAAGTTAGGAAGTTCCCTTTTGATTTAATTTTACTTTTGTTTTGCCTACAAAGCAAAATGTTACTTTACTTGAAACTCCCCTGAAGTGATTTTGGTATTATTTATGCAAGCATAATTCTACCATATAGTAACCTGTATGCAGAATATATATAGTATATATAGGGAAACAATTATTTTTTCATTGCTGTAAAACCACAGAACGGTAAAGAAGATATTGATGTGTGTAGTTCTTCATAGATCTAGTCTCTTCATTTTGATCTCAAAGTGCGCCAGTTTGATCCATTTTTACTTGAAACTGTACAAAATTTTCTTCCGGGGGGGCATGCCCCCGGACCCCCCTAGGGGTTCAGTGGTCCATGACCTTTGGGTGGGCTGAGCCCACCCAAAGCTCTGATGCTAAAACCGCCCCTGGTAACATGTCATGCTAGCTTGCCAAGAAGGTGGCTAAATAACACTCAAAATTTAGGCTAAATTTTGGCGAGGGGAAAAAACGTTTTCATAGAGGTCCTCTTCACAGCCTCATGTTGGCAGGCCTATGTGTGTGTGTGTGTGTGTGTGTGTGTGTGTGTGTGACTGACTGATCATAAGCAATCAATCAATAATTTACTATCACACTGTGTGTGTGTGTGTGTGTGTGTGTGTGTGTGTGTGTGTGTGTGTGTGTGTGTGTGTGTGTGTGTGTGTGTGTGTGTGTGTGTGTGTGTGTGTGTGTGTCCATGTTGAACCAGTAGCCTAACTTGTTATTGAGCCTTTCTGATTAGGGGGGAGGGGGGCAGGGGGTTGGTATACGTAGTGGAAGTGGTCCCTGGGAAATGTGGTTTGGTACATAGTGGTACTTTTTTTTGGGGAAGTTTGGGAACCCCTGCTGTACATCATAATTATAGAGGGGTAAGAACAGGGGCATAAGTGTCATGGGGGGAAATTAGTTGTATAGCCTCTTGATGAGCTCTCTCTACTGCCAAAAGGGCAGGGTGTGAATTCTAAACCAATCCAGTTATTCATCAAAAACCAAAAGACTGAACACACTGAACTATTTGGGTCTTTGGCCCTGATGACTTTCTTAAATCAATCAATCAATCAAGCAATCAATCAAGCAATCAAGCAATCAATCAAGCAATCAAGCAATAAATACATGTTTTCATATTAAAGATGAAATTTTATAAACAAAGTCAGGATAAATCAGCCTATGGTCTTTTTGTTTGTTTGGCTCTGATGTAAAGTTGGTCAAATGTGGTCTTACGCGCCTGGTTCTCACCCTGGATATTTTCATATGATTGGGGGGGGGGGGGGGGGGAGGGGGTATCATTCATTAATAACCTGTCAGTGGTGACCCAGTGTGGGCGTTACCTCATGGCTCTAAAACAGACACCTCGGCCTCCAGCTTTATTTTCATCCGTCGTCTCGGGTTCTCCCGGGCTGTCTGCTGCTTGCTCCCCGCCCCAGCCCGCCCGCCCGCCTGCCCGCCGGCGGCTCCAGAATAGATCTGTCGCCAACTTATCTGCTCGTTAACAGACCTGCTCGTTAACAGTAGCACTGCGATCACAACCTGGTGCCCCACGGCCAGGCTGACATTTCCAGGCGCCCTCACTTCTCCCCCAGCCGACTGTCTGCAGGGTCCGAAGCGGCTCCGCTGCTGGGTTTTGTGGCACATTATAAATCGGTAAATGTGAAATTGGTTTATCTTAGTCTTATCTTATTGACCTGGTCGTGTCAGATGCCCGAGCCGGGCCCGGGATGGATGACCTTGGGGAAATCATGTGGTTTCGGGATGGTTTTGTATGAGAAACGCTCTCTGCTGCTCTGCAACCCATGTTCAGTCAATTACTACGACTACTGCGAACTGTCCGCCAGCTGCGACTGCTGCAACCAATCAACAGGTAAAACTCCCATTAATGAATTAACTCAATTAACCAATTAACACCTGTGTGGTGCCGCCATCTGGCTGCACTTATGATTTCCTGTTGTCTGCCTACGGGGTTAAATATTCAAACTTGTCTTTTATTATTTGTTGATGAGAGGGACTGATACTGTTTGCTTTTGATGCAATCCCTTTTCCAAGTACACATTGGTGCCTCTGCAGAAGCAGACACACCAGATCAATGATCCCAAAGTGGGATTTGGGAACCGCCAGGGGTCCTTGAGGGGTTTCCAGGCAAAAATGAGGATTAATAAGAAATGTGCACTATGAGAGAATATATAAGGATATTATTTAGCACTATGAGAGAATATATAATGATATTATTTCAAGCACTTTGAATTGCCTCTGTGTATGAAATGTGCTATACAAATAAACTTGCCTTGCCTTAATCAGAGGTTTCACTCCCCATCCACAGCATGCTATAGTTCTGTGCTAACTCACATATGGTCAAAAACTTATGAAATTCTTATCAAAATGAGGTATTTGTTCTAATACAGTATCTCTTTGGGGGTCCTTGACATTAAAAAAGAAAAAAAATATGGGAATCACACAAAAAGAGTGATTTCATGGCAAGAGCAGTAAAGATTTGTATTTTTTTTTTACATTGGCTGAAGCAACTCTGATAGATTATAATCACTAGAAGTTGAGCGCTCTTTTCTAGCGTCCCTCACTGGCTGAACTGGCAGTGCTCATTTCTACCGTGCCTCGTTGTTTTGCCCTTTAAGGTCTCGGCCGCTACATGACCTCCCCGCAACTCTACAACAAACGCAGATGTTTGCTTGGTGTGCCATGGCTGTCTGTCCTTGTTTGGAGATGTTTGAACTTGCTGTCTGTCCCCAGGTATCTTCGGGCAGCGTCTGGAGGACACGGTGCAGTATGAGAGGAAGTTGGGCCCCCGGCTGGCGCCGCTGCTGGTGGAGCAGTGTGTGGACTTCATCAGGGAGCGGGGCCTGCATGAGGAGGGGCTGTTCAGGATGCCGGGACAGGCCAACCTGGTCAAAGATCTGCAGGAGGCCTTTGACTGTGGAGACAAGCCTCTGTTTGACAGGTAGAACAGCCCGAGCAGGTTAAAGGAATGAGACAAGCCTCTGTTTGACAGGTAGAACAGCCGAGCAGGTTAAAGGAATACACGTTTTTTAGGAAATTGAGTTGTTAGTCAACTTAGCTGTTAAAAGATAGAAAGTTAGACACCAAATTCATACATGTGTCTCTGCCCTGGTAGATCATTGGATGTGGTGCTCAGTTAATCTGGTCCTGAGTAGAGCTGCGATGATTCATCGATTTATTTGTAAACTATTAAATTAATTGACATCGAGAGGTTAACCGACGATGAAAATAATTGTTAGACCTAGTAGTGAGCAAAACCTAATCATTTGATTCATAGTTTTTACCACACTGCCAGCAGGATGGAGAAAGAGATGGTACATCAGTGTTTTCCATCATTGTCTTCAGGTCACAGTAATATTGGGTTCCATCTGTTGTCAGCGCATCATGGATCTTTGCACTCTTTGCACCTCTCCCCTGCAGTAACACAGACGTCCACACGGTGGCGTCCTTGCTGAAGCTGTACCTGCGGGAGCTGCCTGAGCCGGTCATTCCCTTCTCCAAATACGACGACTTCCTAACCTGTGCACAGCTTCTGGCCAAAGACGAGGAGGAGGTGTGTGTGTATATGGTGATTCAAGATCCAACATGTTTATTTTCACTCCGTTGTACAAGTACACTCAAAACAAAAGTACACTCAAAACAAAAGCGCAAAAAGCAACAATATATAAATGAGATATAAATGAGACAGCATAAAAAAAACAGAAAAAACAGAGCAATAGGAATATAAATATGAAATAGTCAGTGTGTGTATACTGTATGCGTATGTATGTGTGTAGAAACTGTGTCTATGGTAAAATGTGTCTTTTTCAGGGGGTCCAGGAGCTTGGAAAGCAAGTGAGCACTCTACCTCTACCCAATTACAATCTCCTCAAGTACATATGCAAGTAAGTCCAGCAAGATGTGCCTTCTCCTACAATCTTTATCAAAGTACTACTGAGTAAGATGTGGGAAACATTATTATATTATATACAGCAGTGTGAGAATAGTAATAATAAAAGTAGGGTGCATTAAGTTCCAGTTATTAAATTGAACATCCGTAAGAGTGTGGATCATTATTTCATGTTGGATTATTGCACAAATATCAGTATTTAGCAGTTATTGCACATTGAGTTTCCACTAGGGGACAAAATGGCCCCGCCTCCCTGATCTGAAGCCGAGCGGTGGCTTCTTATTGGACTTCTGTGCTAGTCACTGATTGTCCATAACAAACACCATGTTCAAGCATAAGGATGCTCATAAGTGTACATGGTACCAGTCCAGAACACCCTAGGCCGAAGGTAAATGATCGATTTTGTTATCATATCATCTGATCTGGGGCCGCATGTATTGGACACTCCGGTGAAGAGAGGGTGGTGAGTTGGGTCAGGTGGTGGGGGAAGCCTCTGGACAGACCTGTGAGTTGGGTCAGGTGGTGGGGGAAGCCTCTGGACAGACCTGGCAAGTAGAGGGAATCAGGACAACAGCCGGATCATATCAGGCATACATTTTGAGTTGCAGACGAGTGGAGGAAGTCCGAGGCTATACTATTGACTGACTCAGAGTGTCTGACGCTCTGAGGGAGCCCTGAGGGATCCATGACATTGACATATCCAGAAAGAGATTTATGTCGCCGGTTTAGCAAGAATGACAACCTCTTGATGGTGGTCAGAAACAAATTACATCAGTTTTATGGTCCTTTCAATTGTCTGTTTTGATTGGTAACTTTTCCACTCCTCTGATATGTTTGATCTCTTCTCAGGTTCCTTGACGAGGTCCAGTCCCACTGTAGTGAGAACAAGATGAGTGTCCAGAACCTTGCCACAGTATTTGGACCAAATATCCTCCGACCCAAGATGGAGGACCCAGTAGCTATCATGGAGGGTATGAGCGATGTTCATTAACTCCATCCATGGTACTGCAGATTAGCTGAAGAATCATGTTAAAAAGCCCACACTGTACAGAACACACAGTACAGAACACCCTGTACAGATCACTTACCAGTACAGAACACACTGTACAGAACACTTAGCAGTACAGAACACACAGTACAGAACACTTACCAGTACAGAACACTTAGCAGTACAGAACACTTACCAGTACAGAACACTTAGCAGTACAGAACACACAGTACAGAACACTTAGCAGTACATAACACTTACCAGTACAGAACACTTAGCAGTACAGAACACACAGTACAGAACACTTAGCAGTACATAACACTTACCAGTACAGAACACTTAGCAGTACAGAACACACTGTACAGAACACTTAGCAGTACAGAACACACTGTACAGTACACTAAGCAGTACAGAACACCCTGTACAGAACACTTAGCAGTACAGAACACACTGTACAGTACACTAAGCAGTACAGAACACACTGTACAGAACACTTAGCAGTACAGAACACACAGTACAGAACACTTAGCAGTACAGAACACACTGTACAGAACACACAGTACAGAACACACAGTACAGAACACTTAGCAGTACAGAACACACTGTACAGAACACTTACCAGTACAGAACACACTGTACAGAACACTTAACAGTACAGAACACACTGTACAGAACACTTAGCAGTACAGAACACACTGTACAGAACACCCTGTACAGAACACTTAGCAGTACAGAACACCCTGTACAGAACACACAGTACAGAACACTTAGCAGTACAGAACACACTGTACAGAACACACAGTACAGAACACCCTGTACAGAACACACAGTACCGAACACCCTGTACAGAACACTTACCAGTACAGAACACACTGTACAGAACACGTAGCAGTACAGAACACACAGTACAGTACACTTAGCAGTACAGAACACCCTGAACAGAACACTTACCAGTACAGAACACCCGGTACAGAACACTTACCAGTACAGAACACAATGTACAGAACACTTAGCAGTACAGAACACATAGTACAGAACACCCTGTACAGAACACTTACCAGTACAGAACACACTGTACAGAACACTTACCAGTCAATGTTACGGTAAGCATCATGATAGCTATGTTGTTTCTCTTTATGACATGTATGAAAGTCTCCTCTCACTGATGATAACGCATGTACATAATCAACTCATACTTGGGCCAGGAGCTCAAACATTATCAACAGATTTGGCTGAAATTTGGTGAACAGACGCACAGACACTAAACTGTATATTAAATTTACTATAATGAACTTTTAACTGGTTATGAAACAGTCTGAAATGGACACTGATGCCTCTCAGCAAATGAGTGCTATTTGTATATAGTTATTCTCAATGCCTGTGCTGGAGTCGGTGCGTTAACAGTCATGTGTAAAAAGTAAAAGTACTATTAAAGACAATGTCTTTCTTTCACTCCCTTCCAAAAACAAATACCTGCAATAGCCAAGATCTTTACGGCATCAAGCGTGGTGCTCTTGGGAAATGCAGTCTGGGAAAGCACTACCGCTTTTGTCCACAGGGGCCGCTCAAATCAAAACAACTTGTAGCGGCTTTAATGATGTCCTCTCTGATTGTGTTCCCGTCTTCTCTAGGCACGACTCTGGTACAGCACCTGATGACCATCCTCATTAGAGAACACAACCGCTTGTACTCAGGGAGGGACCAGGAGGGACTCACTGTACCCCAAACCGAGCTCCCTGTGCAGGGGCAGCAGCTCCAGCATCGGAGCCTGGGAGCCTGGATCTCCGAGGAGGACCTCCAGAGTTGCCCGCTCTCCAACCCCGACCACGAGCTGCAGAGCAGTGCCTCATCCCTGGATGCTAAACTGTGTGCGGCTGTCACACCCACCCAGACCCCCAACCCAAACACTGCACCGAGAATAGGTGCAGTGAACATCCACTGTCTATGCTGTTATTTATTTTTTAACCCTAACCCTATTTATACTAACTAGTCCCGTGGGAGTTATACCCCTGCTGGGATTTTTTTTCTTACAGTTTTTAGAGACACACATTAACCCAGTGGAGTAGCTGGCTTGGGGGAGATTTGATATACGCAGTGGAAGTGGTCCCTGGGAAATTTGGTTTGGTACATAGTGGTACTTGGTCGGAAAAGTTTGGAAACCCCTGTCTTAGCACATTCATACTACCCTTAGTTATTCTATAACTTCTATATTCTATAACTAAGCTTCTTTTCTGGTTAGAAGCTAAATTGCATTTAGTTGTCTCAGTATTTGTAATGACAATATAAAGTTGAATCTAATCAATCTAATCCGATAGGGTCTTCATCGGGGAAGACGGAGACGGTGATCAGCCCCAGCAAACAATCTAAGACCATACCTTCCTGGAAATACTCGTTCAAAAGCTCCTCAGCGCCTCGCTCTCAGCCGCAGGCCAAGCAGGGCAGCGGTGGCTCTGCGGCTGATGTCACAAGCGTATCTTCTGGTGGTGGGGGAGCTGGGGGAGCTGGAGGCGGCGGTAACTGGCTGATGAACGGTCTGTCCTCGCTGAGGGGCCACCGGCGCACGTCCTCGGGCGAGCGATCCGCCCGCGACCGCGACTCCACAGGCTCCTCCCAGAGACTGTCCACCTACGACAACGTCACCTCCTCCTCCAGCATGGGGAGCGTGCCCAGTGTGGCCAGCACGCCCTGGTCCACCTCCTCTTGCGAGATCTCCGTCCCTGACTCAGGAGGCGGTGATCCTGCGGCCAAACAGAACTCTGGTGGAGGTGGAGACAAGGGGGAGTGGTTGGAGGGCCAGAGGGAGATTGGAGGGGTGGCGACAGACCGGCCGGGCTCTGAGCGGGAGGACAGCTGCGAGGCCATGGAGCTCTGCAGCAGCAGCGCCATCTGCAGCGAGAACGGGAATGTGGCAACGCCGGCTGGGGTGCCGTCCATCATCATGTCTGAGGATGGAGACGAAGGACCTGCAACGCTGGGCAGTCTGGTGGAAGGGCTGAAGGATGAGTTGAGGAACCAGAAGAGTACCTACGAGATCAGGATCAAGAAGTAAGTCTCGAGGTTCCCAAATGTTTTTCATGTGAAGGACGTCCATATAGATATGCTTTAGAGCAGGGGTTTTCAAAGTGGGAGGTGGGCCTCCCCAGGGGCTCTCCAAACTCTTTCAGGGGAGGCTCAGTGAATGGAAGTGTGTGTGTGTGTGGGGGGGGGGGGGGGGTGTATCACTCTAGTTATTACATTAGTTATCAGAAGGAGATCACGTAGAATAGCCTAATTGTGTGTGATTTGGTTAAAGAGATAGTTCAGAGATACAGTAGTTCTGGGGAATTTATTTAATTTTGTTTTTCTTATCCTGATGCTGCCAGATGGTCTGATCCCATGATCTCTGGTGAATTCAGCTGCTTTGCAAAGTTACTGTATGTTTTCCCCACTTCCCACTGCTCTTCAGGGCTCCTTACTCAGGAGATCTCTCCGATCGCTCCCAGTTTAGCGCCCTTTCACTCTCTCACGTTGATTTTCCTATAGAGATTTTTTCTCTGCCACCGTCTCTAGACATTATTTACCTTAGCTGGGCACTGAAGTGAAGACGGTTTTCCAAAGAGGAAAGCCTTTCTTCCCAGCTGTGTGTGTGTGTGTGTGTGTGTGTGTGTGTGTGTGTGTGTGTGTGTGTGTGTGTGTGTGTGTGTGTGTGTGTGTGTGTGTGTGTGTGTGTGTGTGTGTGTGTGTGTGTGTGGGATGTGGTAGACCCACGCGTTTGTATAAAATCCACTTTTTTGCAGTTAAAAGCATGTATCCACAAATTTGTTTCATCTTGTACTCACTGTGATATATAGTGGTGTATTGCACATAGAGTGGCAGCAGTGAAACCCATCAAGGATCCCTGGCGGTGCCCCCGCCCCCTCTGCTGCATGCCACCAGCTTTGGTGACTCCTCTGACAACTTAAGCTGTCACCATGCAACCTAGATTTCTTCTTCTTAGTGGCTGGTAGGGGTGGAGGTAGTGGAGAGAAATATTTTGTCAACAGGTTCAATGAGTCCCAACTTTCTCTGAACAGAGCGCTCACTTGCTACTGATTTGGGGACAGTTTTGTATTTTGCTCTTAAAGGCCCTATGTGTAAAATTTGGGAAGAAATGAATGTGCATAAAGTGTTTTTTATGCTCCGTAACGTAACTTAAAAAATGAGACGAGTCATGACTCTCGTATGTGTCGTACCATTCCTATGCTGTGCTGAATTCTATGAGCAGATTTTGGGTGCTCTCGGGCCGAGGTTTTGTGGAAAATCGGGCAGATGTGGCGTTTGTGCCTCTCAGCTAGAAGAATCTGAGGGCTAGCGTTAGCTAAGAAACTGAGTCCGCTAACATCAGCGAACGACCCACAACAGCACAGACTCCACTATGAAGTCCACTTAAGCAGAAAAAGGAAAAAGTGCTATTTAGTGAAGCCTGTCTGGGCAAACAGCAGCAGTGTGTGTGTGTGTGTGTGTGTGTGTGTGTAGACTAGGGCTGTCCCGTGGTCTCGCGCTAGCGACGTCTGGCTCCAAATAAGACTTGTATTTTTACGTAAAATAGTGAGCTTTAAGTTTTATCCCTCAAATTGAAAATGAGACATGAAAACATTTCATATTGTATCCATCCAGCAAAGGTGTTTGTCACTGACCTTTGCTAACTCCGTCTGTGTTTTGCTGCCCCCCTCAGGCTGGAGGAGTCCAGTGCAGCTCTGTGCGCCCACATGGAGCGTTTGGAACAAGAGATGGAACAAGAGAGGAAGAAGCAACGCATGCTGGAGATCAAACTACGTAACTCTGAGCGGGCGCGGCAGGACGCCGAGAACCGCAACCGGCTTCTGGAGAAAGAGATGGAGGATTTCTTTTCCACGTTGGGAGAACTGGCCCTTGGGGCGAGGACTAGCGACATATGAGACAACATGGCCACTCATTTGTCTGTGGCCAAAACGGTGGCTGATGTCAGGGGTTTGTATTTCCAGGAAGGGATCTTGCAAGGGCTTGCATCCTCCTCCATGAATCCTCAGAAAATCAGGGCGTTCCTTAAAAAAAGGGGGTAACCGGCCATATTTGTGTAAATTCAGGTCAAATTCAGAGGAACTGGAATATGAGACAAGACCTAAAATACAAACTGACTATATGGTACTTGTCAGAATAATCCCCCCAATGTCCATTGAGTGATTTCGACTTTCCTTGAAGTGCAGCAATACTCCCAAGCATGCTTGAAATGGAACGCCAGTAGAAGGAGACTCGGCACTCTTGTGATTCCCCAGGAAGTCGGCACTCTTTGCGACATTTCCAGGAACACAAAAGGCGCGCAGAGCCAGTATCTGAACAGGCCGGGTGCCCGTATGCAATCGGTGGAACGTGATGAGACGCTGATAGATTTTCTCTGTATTGGAGAGCACTGACTTCTTCAACCACTACTTCTAAAAGGACACTTAAGTGAATGGATTTTGTGCAGAAACGGTAAGACTCTGTGAAAGAGATGTAATTATTGAATGCAGCCAGCTGAGCGATATTGATCTAAACCTATGTGCAGCTGTACAGTGGTAGCTATTGTAGAAGTCTTCATCTATCCTGCATTAGCGTTCCCACGGCCCATTATTCCAAAACCCCAATAGTCAGTCATCGCCATGCCTGATCCATCCACAACCGTGCTTCTGACAGCCTTGGCTGTAAGCTTGCTCTACCCAGACCTCATTCTTCTGACAGCCTTGGCTGTAAGCTTGCTCTACCCAGACCTCATTCTTCTGACAGCCTTGGCTGTAAGCTTGCTCTACCCAGACCTCATTCTGCTGACAGCCTTAGCCGTAAGCTTGCTCTACCCAGACCTCATTCTTCTGACAGCCTTGGCTGTAAGCTTGCTCTACCCAGACCTCATTCTTCTGACAGCCTTAGCCGTAAGCTTGCTCTACCCAGACCTCATTCTTCTGACAGCCTTGGCTGTAAGCTTGCTCTACCCAGATCTCATTCTTCTGACAGCCTTGGCCGTAAGCTTGCTCTACCCAGACCTCATTCTTCTGACAGCCATGCTTGCTCTACCCAGACCTCATTCTTCTGACAGCCTTGCTTGCTCTAACCCTGACCTCATTCTCCCCTTAACTCACCCCTGTCCTCTTCTCCCTACTTCTTCTTCTGTGGTGTTTTATGGCAGTTGGCATCCTTTATGTTGCATTACCGCCTCCTTCTCCTTTATCCATCCACTGTTTCCCTACATTCTGTAAAACCCTCCTGCCCTACTTATACTCCCACCACGTATATAGCCTCAGCCAGATATCACAGTTGCTCGAGTGACATCACCGATGACATCACAATTGCTCAAGTGTCACAAATCGTGACTGACGCACGCGGAACCCACTTAGCCAATTTTAACTAATAAATATCAGATGGTTTCAGACAAATGGGCTGTGGGGAAAATGGGCGGTCCTCACATTATAATAATAATAATAACTTTAGCATTAGCACTGCAGATAATGATATCTTGAATGTTGTGTAGTGCAATCAAATTTGTGTATTTACAACACAAAACATCAGTGTGTCTCAATCAACTCGTTGCCAGACCATTCCGTGTAACTTCCAACAGCTGAAAGGAAAGCAAACCCCTTGGCTTTCCAAATAGTTCCTCTTGGGGAATGGTGCAAAAGTGCAGCGTCAAGCTTAAAAAAGGTAAAAGGTGGGACTTCTACAGTAGGGTTAGCCTTTGTTCACACCTGGCGCTTGAGAGAAGCAGAGCTGAAGTTGAGCTCACGCTGAAGTTGAGCTCACGCTGAAGTTGAGCTCACGCTGAACCGGTCACACAAGAAGCACTCTTTTCCTCAGCACCTCGCTCGGCACGCCTTGAACCCGCCCACAACTTCCATTGACTTCATGCCTGGCAGCTTCACGCGTCACGCTTGGAAAATAGGACTGAATCCTGAACGATTGCTTGAGCGCGGCTTGAGCAAGGCACGCGTGCGGCTGGTGTGAATGGCCTCGCCTGTTAACAAGGACGCCGAAATGAAACTTGTGGGCTCAGCGTAGGTTGAGCGTTGCTTTGGCGTATAGTGTGAACGTGCCGTTAGGGTTATAAGGTAAAAGGTGGGACTTCTACAGTAGCTGCGTCTGCATTCCTGTTTGTGTCCTCAGGCTCTTCTGCGTCTGTATTCCTGTTTGTGTCCTCAGGCTCTTTCTTCTCTGTTTGTGTCCTCAGGCTCTTCTCTATTTGTGTCCTCAGGCTCTTCTCTGTTTGTGTCCTCAGGCTCTTCTCGTGCCTCACTAGATTGTATTCCATGTCCTCTTCGGTTTACTCCGATCCACACAGGTGTCAATATACCTTTAATGTACAGATCATTAGGGCTGAGTATCGCTACTCAATACCTTTAAGGTATCGACTGAAATAACCCAGTACCAAGTAATATTGAAACTTCTCCAGTCATACAATACATGCATCCTTTCTGTACACAGATCTAAAAATGACTATTTGTATGGTTTTGCTCACAGCCAGGGGTGTAGTGGTGGGTAAACACAAGTAAACACAGTTTACCCACCTCTTTGAAATGAGGAGTTTACTCACCTATTTTCAGATGAACTGTATCAATCAGTGAGGGGAAACAAGGTGGGTGAGCTACTCACCTTGGATAGTTTACCCACCGCTGTATTTACCACCACACCTCTGATTGCAGCCAATCGACGCAAGCATGCTTTGATTTAACGCGGCGTGTGATTGGCCCACTACCGCAGCAGCTACAACCCATACAGTCTGCGGTGGTGAAGTCGGGCAGTTCAACAAGTAGAGAGAAAAAATAAAGGTAATAAGTACTCTATTGGGATCGGCATCGCTTTATGGGTACTTGTATGGTACTGGTATGATTTATTTTATTTTATTTTACGATACCCAGCCCTACAGATACAGCAGGGAAA
The DNA here is from genome assembly GCF_964638095.1 of Poromitra crassiceps. NCBI lineage: Eukaryota > Metazoa > Chordata > Actinopteri > Beryciformes > Melamphaidae > Poromitra > Poromitra crassiceps. The sequence continues at coordinate 16,858,655 of NC_139626.1, forward strand.
GTATAAACAATGATGAACTACTACTACATGTAGGCCTACAAGCATTTTAGATGTAGCGTATGCTGCCCTAAGATATGGGACATGTGGCAGCAGGTGGAGGCCATGTAGAGTAGCCTACACAGTGAATACCAAAGCCGGTCCGTCTCTGCCGTTGGCTCACTACCCGTCCTGCAAGCCATGTTGACTTTGGCACATGAAGCTGAACACTGCCCTCAAAGAAACAATGGAATTTCCTGGTTGTGCCTTCAGGGATGTGTTTTTAAATGGGGGGGGGGGGGGGGGGGGGGGTTGGCAGGGGGTAGTGTTGCTTGCTTGTCCGGAGGTGTGGTGCATATATTTGCCCATAGTTCACACTGTGTGGCTGCATTAATGTTATTTTTTATTTTAATATTGCAACAAACTGCTGAAGATGAACTTGATCTCCCTAGACGGTGCCAATTCTTGTGAAAGTTAATTGTGAATTGAATGGAAGTTTTGAATTAAGAATGTATCCTTGTAGTGAATGTAATGTGTTGTTGATGAAACCAGCCCTATATAAAAAATACAAAATAAATAAATTATGTAACCAATTACCAGAGGCGAAAACAAAAAACTCAGCAATTCAGCTTTACTGACATTATTCCGTTCTTCCCAGTTCATCTGCATTCTGACTTGAATGCTGGATAATGCTGGAGGTGTGTTGCACCCTGGGATGCATCACATTGAATAAGATCAGACCAGGTATCTGATGTAGACCCGGTTTACTGATTGGTCCCAATTGACCTATCTTAAGTCCAGCCCCTTTTCAGAACCTCGTCAACTTTCATGTGTAGAGAGCAGCAGAGCAGCAGCAACTAGCGTGAGATATTACTATCTCAAAAGCTATACATTGGATCGCTTATATTTTGACATTCTGGGTGAGAGCAGAAGTACCTGAAGGGTTTGATGTATAAGTTTATAGTGTTAAAGTTGTGAACTGAGTGAATTGTGACTCTAGGCTGGCTCCATAGGCTGCTAAAGGTTGAAGAAACTATTAACCTAAATGTGATTTCTCAAAAAGTACAAAAGGTATCAAAAAGCTGTAAAGAAAAAGTAATAATGTGTTCCAAGTGGTGATCTGTTGAAAGTTTGAATGTAGTTTGAAAAGTCCTCCCATATACTTACACAGTGTCTATTAAAGTTGCCCTAGGTTCTGAAAAGGGGCAGGAGTCACGGGACTTATGATTACATACATATGATTACATATTATTCTTTCTTGCATTGAGATGAACACTCTGTCCAATATACTGTAAGTGATGCATGTGGCTAAATTGTTGAAATTTTCCTTTTTCATCATCTTATTGCCAAATCAAAAGAATGTGCAGAGATTCTACAAGCAACATTCTGTACAAGCAGAATGGTTAAAAGTGAAAATGTGCTTTCGGTTAGATATGACAATGTGACCTCTTTTTTTTTTTTTTACATTTGATAGAGAAACATAATAGTAAATGTAATTTGATTGCCCTTTTTGAATGCAAATGTTTACTATGTAATGCATTTGAGGGGAACTGTCCTTTAACGGTTTTTAGACAATGTGACGGTCTAATCAATGATTCCAGCCAAGAGGTTTATTTTCCTCTTCATAACAAAGGCTAATTGTTTCCTCTGTCTCTGCTGAACATCTACGGTGCTTATTTATTATGGATTTACACTATTGTGACGAATGGACGTCTATGGGAATAAAGGTGACAAGCTCATCAGTGAGACATTATACAGGTAGTCAGTCATCTTCAGTTCTCGGAGCCTCTGAGCCACAGCCGGGATTTCAAAAACAAATGTGTCACTAGTCTTTCCTTTTGAGAATTAATTTGTGTTTTCAATCATCTCATTCAGATGCCCCAGTGTAATACAACGAGGTGATGGTAAGAAAATAAGAAACTGCTTTGGTGTTTTCGTTCCTGAGATTGAGACTGAGATTTATTAGATGACCTTTGTTTAGTTAAATTGTTGTCCTGCTTTGCTGTTTATTTAAACCGTTGTCATCATTTGCCATTCAATCATCTGCACATCAACTATATCCTTGAAACATCTCCGTCTGGTCGTCCTCAGACTTTGATGGGTGTGCCACTTGCCAAGGCTTGTACAGTAGTGTAACCAGCAGTCCCTCCATTTAGCACATGGTCCTTGGAGCTGGAATAGTCTTGGCAGTGGACATGGATCAGAAGAATCAGCAGCAAGATGAGAAACTGATGAGATCCAAACTGGAGCCAAAACCATCAGAGTAAAAACAGCTGACAGAAGCTCACAGATGGAACAGAGCTTTTCTCGTTATGCCGTCTGAACAATGACCTGTTCACCACACACACCCATGATCCACTCCCTGACTTGAGGAAACCTGTTTGGTGGTCTCACACAGATCAATCAGCATCCAGATCTACTGGATCCCAGCCGATTTAGTACCTGGAAAGATCTGGTCCAGGTGACATATCAAAGACTACAGGATACTTTCCTGAAGATTTTGAGGCTCTTAAGTGTGAAAATCCTAATTGTGAAGCGCATATTTCTCTCATATCTGCTTCATGTCAGACCTACTTCAACAGTCACAGATCAAGGTTTAAAGCTACAACATGAAAGAAATTGCAAGAGGAAGTAGTCTATAGCTCACTCAGATAAACAAGTTGATGTGTAATGTTCAAAGGTTGCTGGTTCAATCCGAGTCTCAGGCAATTGCTTAAGAAGTGTTCATATTATAAGCTGCACTAATGATCCTTCTTTAACATCATCAGTAGTTTGAATTGATAGAAATAAGCTGATGAAGGAGGCCAGTCAGTCCCTGACTCTAGCTCAGCTCACTGGTTCAAATCCCACCTGTCTCACTCTTTATGCTCTGTGTTATTGTCAGTGTGAACACAGTGTGTAGTGTAGAAATCAGGTGGTGGCAGTTGAGCAGGAATCAAACCGGCCAACCTCTGGCCCCCACGTCACTGTGTGGTCGATTATTCCTTCACACCACCAGCTCCCCTTCACACGCACAGCTCTTCTCTGGGTGCTTTTGTCTCTTTCCTCTGGCTTTTGCGATTCAAAACTGACCAACTTCAAAATTGACTGAGGCCTCAACACTGCGGGGCAGCAAGCCAACTCTCTGTGCCACCAGGTCAGACTTCATAAGACAGGTTTTCTAAGGGCTTTTCACTCTTTCCTCTGGCTGTCACCATTCAAAACTGACTGAGGCTCAAATCCACGACCTCAAAACTCACTGAGGCTCAAACCCACAAGCTCCAAATTGCTAGATAGCAATCTAACTCACTGAGCTACTGGGTCATAATGCTTTAGACAGGTTTTTCTCAGAGCTTATCAGTTTTTCCTCTGGCTGTCGACTTTCAAAATTCACTGACTGTGGTGGTGGAGTGGGAATTGAACCTGCCACGAGCATGTTCCCGCGTCTCTATGTGGTCGACAAGTCCATCGCACCACAAGCTCCCCTTCACAGTCACAGCTCTTCTCTGGGTGCTTTTGTCTCTTTCCTCTTTGCATCACTGATGAAATCACTCACTGATGACATCACATTTGCTTGCGTGACATGATCTGACATCACTGATGATGCCATCAAGTGCTCGAGTGACATCACTGATGATGTCATAGACATTGTGACATCATCAGTGACGTCATTACTCACCAATATCAGACAGACAGATGCCACTTTGGCAATTTTATGTAAAAAATAAGATTGTTGCTTGTAGCTGGAATCAGAAAAAGCAATGGAGGGAGCAAGAGAGTTTGATTGCTGCTAAGCAGTATTGTGTTTGTTGGTTCAAGCCTCAGTCAGTTTTAATCCTACAATTAAAACATTTTACAAAGCACATTTATAAAACCCAATGCACTGATAGTGTATTAATATAGATTAGTAGACCTATAGTCAGTAACATCAACACACTTTAGCCTACCTATCAGTTTAATAAATAGAAAACCATAATATTTAGGGATGAAACTGTAAAAACATGTATATATTCTCTAAATACTATTGGCAAGAAAAGTTTATTTTCATGTACACACAAAAGCATACTTTCGTCAACCCTGTTACCCTAGAATGGTAACAGGGTTGACGAAAATGTTGTTGGCAGCCATTACTAGTCATCTGGTAAAGGTGCTAACACCACATGGTGTGCATTCATGAGAGGCCGAAATTATCTTATATATCTACATTTAAAATTCCAAACAAATAACTTTTTAATGTATGCTTTTCTGGTAACAGGGCTGACCCAGCGTGCTCGTCCCCCTCTGTCCAGACATTACAAAACTTGAAGAAAATTAATTAAAAGCAGATGTCACTTACTTATCTTTCCACCATCATCTTAAGAAAAGGCAGGTGATGTCACTTCCTGGAAATGCTACAACTTTTGGAACAGTCCATTATGTCTGAAGGGGTGTTTTCGTTAAAAATAACAGGGTTGACGACAACATGGATACAAGACTATATTGTTATTTTCCCTCATCATTTTACACATAATAAGAATAAAACTCATTCATGAGTAATGAAACAACACTTTGGGCATTATATAGGTGTATGTTTTTTTATGATAGTTTGATGTTTTTTGGCCTTAATAGCTAGCCAAAGTAGAAAGACCAGACTGAGATACAGGTCATTTTTGCATTTTTTGCAATTATAAAATGTTTTATTGCTTTGTTGTTTATTCAGATTTACAGAGGAATGTTGTCAGATACATAAAATGACAAGTTTTCCGATAATCACCCAAAAGCTCTTCACTGACCTTATAAGACTCAGTCTGTGCGCATGTTCTCTCTCTCCCACACCTCTGTGTCTTTCTTTCACTATGTCTGTCAAGAAAGCATCAAATGCCTGAAAAAGTCTAAAATAAAAAACATAAAGGAAAATCACTTATCTGCATGTTAAAAAAAACAATAAAACATTTTCTTTAACCATTAAAAGTTTTCAGAGACTTTCTGATTCCACCAACCCCTCCCCCCACACACACATCAGATTAATGTTGATTTACAGCTGCATGTAAAAGTTTTTTTTGCCTGGCTTATGTGGGTGAGAGACATAGACAGAGTGATAGAGAGAGAGTGAAAACAGAGGGTTTGGTGAAGAGCCCGCTGTAAAAAGTTAAACCAGACAGGTCGGATTTTTTACAGCGTGATCTTGGGCCAACTCTCTGTTTCTCTGTTTTCTCTCTCTCTGTCACTCTCAGTCTATGTCTCTCACCCACAGGAAAGCCATGCAGGGACGGCGCTACACCGTGGCAAGGAGGGGCTACAGCCCCCTCACAAATCTGCCAAGCCCCAGCCCCCAAATGCATTTAAAAACTACATTTATTTTGAATGTGCTAATGTGCTGTGTGCCATATCTGGTTTTATTTGGGGGCAGGGGGGACTTCATTATAAAGTAGGCTAACTCTGAAGTCATGGTAGGAGGTGCTATGCTGCTCTGTCAACTGGTGATGTTAAAGAGGGCAGTGCTGTAATGTCTGCACGATCTGATTTCACCAAGTAACAGTTGTTCCTCGACCAACATTTCCTCCTAGTATGGGCTGGGGAAACCCCGCCCCTGAACTCTGAAGAAGGAAATCTCTTGGCTTCAGCTCCGACACAGAGGGAGGTCGGTGCTTCTCAGAACAGGAGGGTATCACAACAAAGGAAGAATCTGGAGCACATGGGTCACTGGTGAGAAGGTTTCTTTAATAGGCTAAGTGCACCAACGTTTCGATGCAACACGTCTTCATCAGGGTCAAACAGAAATGACAGAATGACAGCAGTTTAAATATACCTCCCCAATACACAAGGCAGTTTGCAATTGGTTAGACGGGATGGGGGGTGGTCAATTAATAAGCCAATCCTGTGACAGCACTTAGGAAGGGGGGTGGGGTGGGGGCGAAGGGGAAGAGGGAAGAAAAAAAAGGGGGGGGGGGGGGGAATAGAGGATCAATGCATGAAATAAGCATATAATTACATATTTTAGAAACATAGGAACACAATACAAATATCAATACATTTAGATGAAGCAGGAGAGGCTGAGCTCATCATCAGTTTTGTGACAATATCGCAACCTCTCTGTGGGGGA
>NC_139626.1:16869691-16936898 GCF_964638095.1 Poromitra crassiceps
CAGGACTCAGGGACAGTGATAGCCTACCTGCTATTCCTCCGATATATCCAGGGCCGGATTAATAGTACCATGGGCCCCCGGTGCTATTCATTTTCTAAGCTATTCATTTAGCCTTTTAAGGTAGTCATAAAGATTATATCTTCCAGACTGAAATGTTATAACAGAAGTGGAGTATTGGCCAGAATTACATGAACATTTGGACACTTATTCAGCGGGTATTTTGCATGTTGCGTTCAGGTGCACTGTAAAAAAGATTTTTTTTTTTTTTTTTTTTTTTTTTACATCTCTTGCCACCAGGGGGTGCTGCAGCGCCCACCGCACCGTGCTTCCAACGCCTTTGATGTTTTGTGTCGGAGGAGTTGGAGCAATGAGTAGGCTACAGTGGCCGCATCTGTAGAAACCCGAGGGAGGGGGTGGTAGCCAGGTGAGAGTAGAGGGGGGTGGAGTCAGTTTTAGAAACACATTGTAATACTCATAAATATGAGTATTACAATGTGTTTCTAAAACTCAAAAACCATAAAATGGACACAGAGTTTGTAAAAAAAAGCATCAACAGTTATGGTAAAACTCATATTCAGGTAGCCGCCATCTTGGAAATATGCAGATTAGGCGTTCACACACATCTTCCCTAGTAAAGATAAGCATTCCAACACCTTTCTAATGGTAAAAAAACATAAGATAGACACCAAGTCTGTATTTCTAGGTCATCTCTTTCAAAAGTTATAGCCAAAAGCTTTTTCGGACAGTGGTCATATTGGATTTGGCTGCCATGGTGACCCCGGGGGTCACCGGCTCAGGCACTCTGGCTCAATTGTTAGAGCATGCCCTGGCCCTGGGTTAATTCTGGGCAAAATCTGGTGGGTGATTTCATACTTGATTTGCATGAACTTAGCCTCAAATGTCCCTAAGTCCTGCAACTATTATGTTTTGCATGGTGTTATAAATCGAGTGATAACACACATTTAGCTACCATTGGTGCAATGCTCTCACATATTTTCTAACTCTAGAGATGTATACCTTGCCAAAAATCAATATGAGCATTATTTCTTTCTAAAATGCAAAACATTCATAACATTGATTAATCATATTCATTAAACCATAATCACAGTATCATATAACTGATTATTCTTAAAATGACACTTTTTATTTAATATTGAAAAATTATTCCCAACCCTTCTGGCGCATAGACTAATATGTAGATAGATTTCTTTTGCAAGATTCTGAGAGTAAATTATACACTTTTTTCAAATGTTTTTGAGTTTTACTATACCAAACCTGTTAAAATTATGAAAACAAACCTCTCAATCAATTCCTCATGCAGAAATCATACAGAAAAGTGGTGTCATTTGTCTCTGTATGACGTCTAGTTCAAAAGTTATGACCCTTATCCATTTTCATCAGACATCGCAATATGCCCGCAAAGATGGCCACCAAACGGATCCATGGGACACTATTTCAACGGGGTAACAACACAATTTGTTTATTAGACACCTTGAGGAGTACAAAAATCTATGTTAGAAAAATCTTTCGGGTGCACGGGGACCCCGTTCCTACTGGACTAATGGTGCTGTGCAGTGTGCACTAATCAGTGATCGGGCTCGCCTGAAGGCGATTCAGGGGGGATCAGTACAGAGGGACTTCATGATTGGGTCCGATTGAAGAATGTGCCAGTGTTTCGTCATGATCTGTTTGATGGCTCCGCTGATGGGAGAGAACTCGGTGGCAAAGCAGAGGCGTGGCTGTACGGGTGTAATAGTGTAATACAGACAGTTTTGTTGAGGAGGCGGGTTCTCGGGGTGCGTACAGCTCTTTCATAGGCTGCCGCGATGTCAGTCTCGGCATACCCTCTGTCCGAGAAGCGCTGCTTCATTTCCCCGGCCTTAAGAATAAATTCATCATCCGTGCTGCAAATTCCTTTCAATCGGAGGAATTGACCCACCGTTCTGGATTAGTTGTTTTGGGTGATGGCTATCTGCTCTCAACAGGGTGTTCCTACTAAGTGGTTTGCGGTAAATTGTACTGAATAGGCCTCCATGTCCGTTATTATAGATGGTGAGGTCAAGGAAATTGATTTTCTCACTGGAATGTTCCATAGTAAAACGGAGGTATTGTGTGGTGGAGTTGATGTAATCACTGAAGTCGTTGAGTTCTGAGGTGGTACCGGTCCAGACAAAAAAGACATCATCAGGGCCGATTTTACACTTCATGGGCCCTGGGGCTATTCATCTCTGCAGGGCCCCCCCCTCAAGCGGAAGGGAGTGTTTGAGTGTGTTTTTATAACCTTTTTTAGCCGTATTTAAAGGAATATCTCATTTTAAATCAACATTAGGATTATACTGTTGTGATGTCATTATTCAGTATCTTCTCCTTTTCTCACTAACTTTCATGTCACCACCTGCTCTCCTGTCAGCATTCTAACTTACAAACACAAACTGTAGGTTTAGCCATCATGTTCTTTCATAAACAGCCTGATTGGAAAGAAAACATTGCCACTGAGATGTCACAACAAGCACTTTTATTATTATTATTTAGTATTTATTATTGCTGTTATTATTACAGTGCACACACACATGGTTATTCAATTATTGCACAAATCAATCAAGCAGTATTCAAGTCTGTTCGTACCTGAAATGTCCCCCCCCCCCCCACACACAATTTTTTTTTTTTTTTTTTTTTTTTTGGGCCCCTTGATGTCCCGGGCCCCGGGGCTTCAGCCCCGGTAAGCCCGTTGGTAAAATCGGCCCTGGACATCATCGATGTATCTTTTCCAAAGAAAAATATGGGGAACTGATTATTGGCTGGATTATTAATATGTTTCTCTTCCCAAAAGCCCATGGTTAGGCAGGTATATGAGGGCGCAAAGGCACTGCCCATACTGACACCTCTTTTCTGTAGAAAATAGGAACCTGCATATTGGAAGGAATTATGTGACAGGACTATTTCTGTGAGGGTTAACAGTAGTTCATTTGGTGGTAGTATTTCTGTAGGGCGTTTGTCCAGATAATAAGACAAGGCTTCTAGGCCAGCAGCCTGCCCCTGAACTAATTTGATTGGTCGCCGCAATTGCTTCTTCCTTAAAACGTGCGGCAAGGGGAGAAAATGTGGTTAAGATTAGGGTTAGGGTGTGAAAAAAGTGCAGCACTTGGCAAGCTTGGTCCTATGGCTAAATGGATAAGGTGCGCGCCTTCCAATCTGAGAACCGCGGGTCAAACCAAACATATTTTTTATAAAACATTAGGATTAGACATTAGGTTTAGGCAAGTAGCCTACAACAATGTGGTTAGGGTCTGGGTCTGGTCGTCGCTAAATAAGAAAACCCTATAATCTTAACCACATCTTTTTTACTTGCCACATGTTTTCAGGAAGAAGCAATTGCAGCGACCAATCAAATGAGTTCGCTGCTCTGTCAACTGGTGATGTTAAAGACAGGGCAGTGCTGTAATATGTCTCCTCCATCTGGAATCGAACCAGAGCAGCTGGCATTATAACTGTGATTGGTAGTAGTTGTCAGTTTCTAACCACATGTAATCTGTCGACATGCATGTGAACTACTTTTACACGGTATCGATAAACAGGGCCGCTGGAAGTCAAGACGTTTATTTTTTATTTTTTTAGCCATATTTAGAGGAATATCTCATTTTAAATTAACATTAAAGGTCCCATTCTGTGCAAAAGCTGTTTTTACTTCTAAATGCATATATGCTGCTGTCATCCCTCCCTGTAATGAGTGCTCACAACCTCAGAACTGTCAGTTGGATTTCTCCCTATCCAGCTCCCCCCTGCAGTCTCCTTCAAGCCACGCCCCTTACACTCTGTTCTCCGAGACGGTTTCGTGTTACGTCACGCGGCTCCTTAAGCATACTGCGCCCGGTCTCTCTCACACAAGCTACCTGCACCATTTTGTCTATTGTTTGCCATAGTAAGCTGTTTCAGCACGAGATTCATCATGACCTGTTGGTCTGTGCTAACCATTTCAGCCCAGAATGTTTCAACAATTTGGGGCAGTACAATCAAGGTTTAGCCACAAAATTAACACTTCTAGCTGGAGCGACGCCAACTGTACGTGATCCAGCAACTGCGGAGGTGCATTCGGTAAGTCTAGGCATTTTGAGATGTCCTCTTTAGCGTAGCAACCGTTAAGTTAGCGATAGCTCGTTGCTAACGTTAGTTTTGGACACAACTTAGCATGCTGGTCCACGGACGCTAATCTGATTGGCTAAGGTTAAATAAAATTTGACTGAGCTCCAGCTAAATTGTCAAATATGGCTGTCTGCTCGCCACACAGGCACTTACAGTATATGTATTAACTATGCAAAAAAATGTGAGACTAAACTCCGGCTGACACCCCAAAATCGTACAATCTGCTAGAGAAAAATGTATATTAATGTTTATTGACTGGCCCCTTGCCCCCTGTCATTTTGCAAAAGTGGCCCCCAGGCAAAGCAAGTTGAGTATCCTGCTCTAGGGCCACGCCACTTCCGGGAACCCCCATTCTGTGTAAGTAGGGTTCCCAAAGTAAAACCTGGCTATTTCCACAACTGCTTATGGATGAGCATCATCTGCTGCATGCCATCGAGAACCGTTGGTCGGATCGACTTCAAACTTTGGGAGTGTGCCCTATTGTGCAGTGCAGTGCCCTGTCTTCGTGCAATTTGGCATAGCGCCACCTACTGGCAACATAAAAAATGCTGTTTATCTCAAGAACCGTTCGTCTGATCGACTTCCACTGCAGGAGTGCACTTACGGGGACTCAAGGGAGTGCAGGGAGCTGAATTCCGTGCAATTGGCATAGCGCCACCTACTGGCAACACAAAAAGCGCTTTATCTCATCCATTCATCTGATCGACTTCAAACTTCAAACTCGGGGAGTGCGCTTAGGGGGACTCAACGGAGTGCAGGGAGCTGAATTCCATGCAATTTGGTATAGCGCCACCTACTGGCAACACAAAAAGCAGTTTATCTCGATAGCCATTCATCTGATCGACTTCAAACTTGGTAAGTATGCTGCTGGGAACCTGACATAGCAGTGCAGAATTGTGTGCAATTCGGCACAGCGCCACCTACTGGCAACACAAAAAGTGGTTTATCTTGAGAACCGTTCATCCGATTGACATCAAACTTGGGGAGTGCGCTGCTCGGACCCCGATGGAGTGCGGTGCTGCATTTCATACAATTTGGACTTATTGCAGGACTGTCTGTATGTCGTCATTCGGGTATCTTGAGGACCGTTTGTCGGATCGACTTCAAACTTGCGCTTAGGGGGGATCTGACAGAGTGCAGTGTGTGCGGGGGGGAAGCGCCCACGGGGTGGTGCATGGGGGAATGGGCACTGCACTAGTTAATATAATTCAAAGATTATTAAACTTAAAAGATCCCCTCCAAGATGTATAAAGACTATACTTTGAATAATAATTTGTGTCATATGGTTTTTCCATGAAAAAGGTGCACATAAGCTGGGGGAGCGCGAGAAGAGATTGACAAACGAGCAACGTTACATCATTTTTGTCTGTCGTGCATTAAAACTAAACTAGCCTGTTTTGAAAATGTAAGGAGTAGAAAGTACAGATATTTAATTCTTCGCCCCAAGGGACACCATATGAACACAGAGCACTACAAAGTTGCAAATTAAAAAAGAACAAAGTGCCAGGAAGGTTATAATGAGACTGGAGGTCTTGAAATGCCCGAAGCCTAATTATCCGAGTCCCTAATATGAAAACTGTGTGTAATGTGACACATGGTGGCTTGGACCTAATGCAGTGACTGACTCTGAATAGAATCTTGGTCAGGGCAGGAAAACAACCTTCAGTTCACCCGCTGATCAACCACACACCGTTTTACAAGCCAACTGGATTTCTGAGAATAGGACCTCAAAAAAGGATCGAAGAGTAGACAAATGTTACGAGCCACAGCCCAATGTTAACAGTATGTGGCTAGTGTTACATCCCACCCTGGTTTGGCCTAATTGTCTTTGCAGCAGATAGAAAGTGCTTCTTTGGATGGACTCAGAAGCTCCAGCAGTGCTCCGACTGCTCCAAAGTAACCCTCGTGTTGGAGGAAGAGAGCCTTCATCTGGCCTTTAGACCAGTAGTCCATGGCGTAGGCCAGCAGCTTCATAGAGAGGGTGTTGACCCTCAGGAAGTTGCCCACAAACACCACTCTCTCTATGTTCTCATTGAGAGCACACATTCTGGTGATGGAGCCGATGTTGTTGGTGATGGTGATCAGCGTCGCTCTGGCCAGATCCTCTTTGGACACTGACTCCCTTTTCTCTTTGAACATCATGTTGCCAAAACTTGAAGCCACAGCCCACCCCGGCAGGCCAAACCTCTCATAGTCTCCGCCATAGATGTCCCGCACCAGTTTGTCCACACGGGTGCTCTCCCCCTGAGAAGCCATTTCTATTCCTTCCTCGAAAGTAGAGCAGCCAGTCAGGAGGCTACACAGGCCCAGGAAGGTGCCGCCACCCAGGCTGGTCCCAGTGACTCGTTTGTAGTTGTTCTCAGAGTAGACAGCCAGGATACTGACCCCAGAACCTATGTTGACCAGCAGCAGAGGGTAGGGGTTGTCCAGCCTGTAGGGCCTCTGGACACAGCACTCCGGGTCTGTGGGGTTTTCAAAGTAGTAGCACTCTGAGGGCCCGCTGGACACCACCGAGTCGATATACAGCACCCCCCTGATCAAGCAGTCCAGCTCATCCAGCTTGTGAAGCTGCAGGTCGGCCATTGTGCGGAAATCAGACTCAAACTTGTACGCCCCGCCCCCGGTGGCACAGAGGGTGGTGTGCAGGCTGGAGAAATGCTTGCTGCGGCACATCTGCAGGAAGGCGGGCAAGTCGTGCGTGGGGAAGCGGATGAAGTGCAGGTTGCCCGTCCGGGCGCACAGCGTCAGTTCCTGCAGCTCCAGGTGAACGTCTCTGATGCCCGTCTGACCGTAGGCCGTGTTGGACGTCAGGTACCGCCGGATGCTCTTCAGGTTCTCCACCTCCTCCTCCTCTGCTGTGATGTCTTTAGGCTCAAAGTACACCAGCTTCACCAGGGTGCCTCCAATATCCATTCCAAACCAGGGAAATGGCGGCCTGCTCTTCTTCAGGGAGTCGATCTGATGCCTCACTGTGGAGTTGGCTGTCCTGCGGTTCGGTGTGGCACTTCCCCCGGGCGTGGCACTTCCCGCGGGCATGGCTGGATCATTGTTGGGGGTGTTTCTGAAATAACCCCCGACTGGCATCTCCTTAATGGACTGGAGCTGCTTCGTGAGCATTTCATCGTCATCGTCGGAGGGTTCCCCATCGCGCTGGTGGCCATTGAATGCCATTGAATAATGGACAATTAGCTAAATATATGCTGCATGTTATGATAAAGTAAACCGTTAAAAAAATTGTTTATGTGGACAATGCTGTCCAGAGGTGGCTAATTAAAAGTCATCCAATTTATAAGCTCAGCAGGGAAGGATTTACGACATCACTGATGATGTCACAATGCCTATGACATCAGAGTATGACATAATCCGTGATTCATGACATCACTGATGATGTCACTCATGTCACTTATTTTTTTAACCCTTATTAAACGTTCTGCCTTTGCTCCCAGGCCTGTTAGATAAAATGTCCTATGCTTTCTTTTTTTAAACACAACTCAAGTTTCTCATAATCATCTAACTAAAAAAAAAGTCAACAGAGGACATTTTACTGAAGAGCATCTCCCTTGCATCATTATGCAGTACAATAGAACAGAAAATAAATCTCATTTTCAATTTCACATAAATCACAAAGTAAACAAAGTCTATCTTCTTCAGGGGTAGCATTAAACCTGCCAGTCTCTAGTGCTAAGGGAAGAGTTCCAGAGTGTAACTGGGCACACAGACTCAAAAACAAGCTCATTAGGTGAGCGTACAGTATGCGTAGCAATCTTGGTCAATACTGCACCAAATTCAGAAATTATCCTGAGGAGTCATTTAGACATAAAAAGTGGTCCAGGTTGGGTCCAGGTTGAAAAATACAGAAATTATCTAAGAGTCTTTCCTCTCCATCAGAAATGAAGAGGACATTTTGTTCAGAGGAGTGGAGTGCAGTCTGTCGTTTTTGTCTTTTTTAGAAATGAGAAAGTGTTTTAGTAACCCAGCTTAAGTGATCAAGCTAACTCAAGGAGGGCGATGGAGTCCTTAAAACAATCAGTTTCCTCCTGCTGTCAAAGTGCCACCAAAGTGCAAAGATGTCTAGCGCAACTTCAATGCATTTAAGTGTTTGGTAATTTATTACTATCCAGGGAAAGAAAAATACAGAGAAGCATGAATCAAAGTGTATTTATTTTATTTGCAGTACATGTTTTGTTTTTTGTTTTTAAGAGTTTGCATCATCAGATCCCAGTGCATGTATTCTAGTAGTGCACTTCTTCGTTGGTTGCGGTTTTTTGGGAGGCGCAGAACCAGGAATTCTTAAAACTACTTGCATGGCTGGATTCACTAGCAAACATTTCAAACCAGCACCATACATATAACGAGTTTACTTCTTTTTTTAGGCATTTACTTACGTTTTTTGTTTTATTAACATTATTTGGCCTTAACCTCATCCTAAAACAAAACCCGATGGCCAGGCTCGACTCAAAGAACTCCCCGGTGTCGATCTCTGGCCAAGAGATCTGATGGGTGGGTAAGACTGATTACGTAACATTATGACTATAAACAAGTCAAAGAAATAAAAATGTATCCTATTCATAAAAAATGAAAACATGGATTGACAGTACCAAACATTTTCTCTACCTTCAGGAGACAGCTAACAAAGGCTAGGCCCATCACTTACTACTAGCACAGTTTGCCGAAGGTATTGCACATAAACTGTAAAAAAAGAAAGAGAAAAAGAACAAAAATACATATAACAATTCTCTTACTTCTAGGTGAAGTATACATAATGTACAAAACTAGAAGTCTGCTGAAATTGACAAATAGTACACTTTCAAATAAATAAATAATGGAATCTGTTATTCACACGTCTTCGATAGCTAATTCTGCGGGCGACTAAGGATATGCAAGAACGGGCAGAAATTCAGTGTGAGGTAGTTCATCAAAGCCGACTTAAATCAGAATTACATTGTTTTGAGAGATGCAGTAATAATAATAAAAAAGCAACAACAACCTAAACGGAAGAAAAAACAAAACAAAAACATGAGTCCAATTAAAGCCCTAAAGAAGAAAATTAAGAGCACTTTAAACAAATAAAATTAGTTGTTTCTTCTAATTGTTTTTTTATGTTTAGCAATAATGACAAATTATTCAAATTATTGTATTTCTCCCTGCTTTTCCCTTCTTACAGATGTAGGCATTGCTGAAGTCCCAACTTTCTCTGCATGTTTGCTGATCTATTACAGCACTTTTACTGCTATAGGGACATTTTTGGGGTGGGGGTAATAATAATAATCATAATGATAATAAATAACACAGAATTGACAAAGATCGGTAACTAGTTACTTAAAGAAGCAGGACTTGATTCCCCCCCCCAAATAATTCCTCTTAGCAATCCAAAGTGCAGCAGTATTGTGAAGTATGGGAGTCCTGCAATGGTTACATCCACATTTAGTCTTACATGTTTGGCAAAGACAAGTTGCCTGAGCAGAATACAGAACAGCATAACAGCGACTGAACTGTCTAAAAGCAAACCTTCCTTGTAACTTTGCTTTCTAGCAAAAGTCCACAACAAAGATGGAGAAAGGCTGTGGACAAAGACAGCAGTGTGTTACATATGTTTTAGAGCGGTTACATTGTGTGTTACATAGTGTGTTACATGTTTTAGACAGGCTTCTGTTGTATTTGTCCACAATACATCTGTTAATGATCCTCTACTCATACATTACAACTGCTTCACAGTAATTGGAGTTTTAGTTATATGAACATTTCTCAGAGGTAGAAATGATCTGATTGGTTGAATTAACTGACATGAAATTAAATTACATAAATTAATTACACCGCTTAGACTTTAACTCATATTTCATTTTAATGCCTACTGAACACTCCTCCACTCGTGTATACATTGTATATATTGGACTGCACTTGCAACGTTGTGATTGTCTTTTAGTTATTTTTCCTATTTCTTTATCTCTGAATATTGGCATGACCGTTACGCTGCATACTGACACTAAGACCAATTCCTCATATGTAATCTTGTATATTGTGGCAATAAAAGTGATTCTGATCAACTTGAACAGAGCCAAGGAACCAGAGGTGGGTAGTACTCAAGTGAGTACATTACTCTATTACATGTACTTGATATTTTTTTCTTTTAATCAATTGTACTTCTAGTATTTTTTTTGCTGCATAATACTTCTTACTCAAGTACATTTGTGATCAAATATATGTACTTTTACTCAGTTAAATTGGGCCATTGATAGAGTAGTGAGTAGCAGTGAGTAGCGCTACTCCACCTATTAATATTAATACCATATAATATGAATACATACTATTAATAGGTATTAATATTGTCAAACTTGAATGGCAAAGAAGGAACTCTAAATTGACATAAGAAAATCTATATAAATGTAATAACTTGATTTGTTTTCTTCCATTCACTCACTCATGACCATGGCGTTCTTGATCATGGAAGGTCAGCAGCTAGCTAACCTAGATAGCTAGACTAGTACAGCTAGCTTGAACTTGGTAGCTAGCCTAATTAGCTAACCTAACATTATTTAGTTAGAAAACCTGTTGTTTTTTTGTTCTGTCCATTGCTGTTGAACTCAACCAATGAAATTATTTCTACCCGCAGGGCAGCTCTGTATCCAAAAAACATTTGTACAACTACAACTCCAATCCGCCAACTTCCACAGGGCAAACGTTCCAATACCACTGCACAATATTGACAATAACACAGCCACAGATTTCATTCTAGTTTGGTTTGATATTCACTGACGAGGAACGTCTGTTCATTCTTCTCTCTTACAATCAGCAGGTTTAATCAATATGCAAAGTAAAGCCGCAAACCCGTTATTAACTCATAGTTCGGTTGCTGTCACTGCAAAGAAACACTTTTTTTTTTACTTTGATGAAAGACCTTGACAAAACTGCCTTTTCCTTTGAAATGACTCAAACAAGCATCTCAAGGTATACATCATCGTCTTCATACCCTGCAAAACACTACAGTCCAACTTTGGGGTCAAAATAAAAAATAGTATAGAAAAATATACAATACATTTGTGAGAACTACAACCGCATTATATGTGATTGATTCTTGCTATGGAAACTACCGTTGTTTTTACCCAGACATCATAAAAACCTTCTACACAGAATGAGTACCATTCTTCCCACATACGGAGGAATGAATGCTTGACTAATAACAGGCACTTTTCCTTTCAAAACACAAATCGAAAACAAGAAGGGCACTAAGTATTATTGCATACAGTAAGGATACTTTGACTTTTGAGTTGGGAGGGTTGGGTGGTTCTGATGCCATTTTCGACATGCTAACCTATTTTCATTTAGTTTTAGTTGCCAAGGCAGGGAAATCTGGTACACACGTGAAAGGGTTTGGCCAATTCTTGGGGAAAAATCACTTTCAAATTTCCTAAGACGTTCTGACATACTGAAAACTGGCATACAATTAACAAAAATACATTGGTTACATTACTAATCGAAGGATCTCATAGTAGGAAGGAAGCAGAAATATTCAGATTTTTTTTTACACCGTTCCATCGGGCTGCAGACTTGCTATCTGTCCCAAGACACCAAACATCGACATGTTCACGAGCGTTCTCATCATCACGTTCACGAGCGTTCTCAACATCACGATTCCCTACTTGACCCAAGCACTTTCTACTTACACCTCCATTATTTCACAACCTCACATGACTCGACATTTCGCTTCTTCAAAAGCTCTCAACGCATTTGAAAACAGTCGCACATTCTTCTTCCGTTAACAACACCTCACTGTCAAAGCAAGACGAGGGACTCAGACCAACAGAGGAAGCAAGAGGAGCGATATGCATCCGGCAAAGCTGGTTTGTCTGCGGTCGGTCTCCAAGCTTTATCAAAGCAATTCCATAATGTCACACAGCCCATAGCAGACAAGAGGAAGAGGTACTTAAGCACTTAAAAATAAATAAAGTAAAAAGCTCCAAATTATTCCTCTGGACTTAACTGTGCCGTTTCAATCCCACAGATTACTGGGGGGAGGGGGGGGGGGTGCAATAAGGTAAATCAGAAAACAAAAGTCAGATTCTCATATCAACAAGAAGAATGGTGGTGAGTGAAAATCTCAACCGTTTGAAATTAATTCATGACTATACAATAATTGAAAAAAGAGCAAATTATAAAGCTTTCGTTAAATTGAAATTTTACAATGAAGGAAGTAGTAGTGACTCACAAGAAAACAACAGTTCTTTTTATATACAAATAAACCTAGATTATCTCAGTTCAAACAAATGGATGTCATATATTATGCATTTAAAACAATATCAGTTGTGTGTGAGATAAAGTAGATAAGGAAGTATTACCAGGGGAGTACTAAGACCATAACTGTGTCAATTAAATTATGTTTCAATGGCTCACTGCACACTTGTATTGAAGAAAAAAGTACATCTACAATAAAACCTGTACAAACTCAATCTACATTTATATGGCAAGTTGAAAAAGCAGTAGCTTACAAGTGAATCAAATGATTTTTAAACAAAAATAGATCACATTAAAACATTTTACAGATATTTCTTTAAATTCTCACCGTCGGTTAATACAAACCGGAACGTAGTGAAATCAGAAAAGTTCTCATCTTAGGTTTAAAAAATAAAAATAAATGCCACAATAAATTACAGCCAGGACTCAAAGTCAAAAGATAAAAAAGACGATAATTATGAAAAAAAAGAAAAGAAAAAGAAAATATCCGTCCTTTCAGAAAACAAAACCATTTTTCCAACAGCTAGCTAAAACTGGCTTAAACGCTACACTACTGAAGACAAGCATAGAAGGGAAGTGGGAGGAGTCAAAGACGGGGCGGGGCCAGGAGCCAGTGTCGGGCTTGTGATCTTGGATCCAACCGGGGGTGGGGTGGGAGGTGGTTTGGTCTAGCCCCGGACCAGGAAGTGGCGTGAATGATAGTCATCTGCAGCAGCCCAGGGGGCCAGTAGCCGTGCTGGCGGAGGCAGTCAGGGTGGAGTTGGTGTCGGTCAGGGTGGGGTCGGTGTCGGTCGGGGTGGGGTCGGTGGGGGTGGGGTCGGTCGGTGGGGGTGCGGTCGGTCGGTCGGGGTGGGGTCGGTCGACATGGAGGAGACGTTGTTGGCGGAGGCCTGGTGGTGGCGCTGCTGCTGCCGGGGGCTGCTTCTCACTGCTGCACCTGCGCTATATGAGAGACAGAGACCACGCCTGTGGTCAGCAAGTGAACGCCAACTGGCTGCAACACAGATCAAGGCTGTATTCAGACCCGCCTAAGTTTGTCGGTGTAGTAGGCGGTTCTGAATACAGCCTCTGTCCTGCAGCTGCAGAACCGTCGCGAGGGCCTGGCGCCTCATAGGGCCTGACGCCTGGCCTGCATGGATTGTATTACGCACACAGAGACTCCAGCTGCCACATCTGCTCCACCCAGTGGGCTAGCTCAGGGTTTGACAGAGGAAGCTGTGGAAGTGATCCTGAAAGCTGTAGTTCCTCAAATGGCCACTTGAGGCTGGACCCAAAAGGGAGTGATGCCCATTCACCCCCATGTTAAAATGTCCCACGTTGTAACAGTGATTAAGCATGTCTACAGAATGGACCAAAACACGGTTTTGGCCTATACATGTAGCTAATTTAATTCACCTTTCATAACAACCGTACGGGGGCAGAATTCTTACATAACTTGCCCGTTCAGAGAAAAATAGACGATAGGAAAGACCCCAAGAGGTCATTTGTTTCGGAGCATTTTTAACATTTTCAAACTTATTTGGTGACTCTTGAGTACCGGTACACACAATTGACTAAAAACAATCAAACTATATAACTCTCCTTTACGCTTAAAGGAGAATTTCGTTTTTTTTTTACCTGGACCCACGCTAAAACCACCACCGCAAAGCGTCCTACCTGTAGTTGGCCAGTCGGTAGGAAAGTATCGCGGGACTTCACGAGACTTGGTGACCGAGATCACGTTTGAGGTAATTTGATCCCTGTGAGAGTCCAGGAAATGGCCTGGGGTGAAATATCACTTTGGTGGATGTTGAGGGATCACATTATTACGATATGTGGCGAAAACGGGAATAAAAATAGCTATTTAGATGCAAGAAAGACAGGCTCACACTTGGCCCCAAATCAGCTCCATTTTACAACTGACTTGGACGCTATTGATCTCAAAACAACGCTAGGACGGCCAGAAATGCCGCAGACATCGCTGGGTGAGTGGCCAAATCATAATTATTGCCAGGAGATGGGTCCAGGTTAAAAAAAAAACGAAATTCTCCTTTAATTTTGATGTTTATGGTCCTTGGACCCGCAAAGCTTGTGGTGGCCATTTTAAAAAGTAATTTAAACAGTATTGCATAACATGTGTGTAATAATCATTCTTATGATATAATTAGTGGCCGGGCCAGCGAAGCGGCAGGGCCACTTATTGTATTTGCCTGTATTCTTCTTCTCCCGCGAAGTTCGACTTCCCATGCATGAAAACTAACCAAACTTTACACAAAGGTCCAGTCCCATGCCCAACGTCTTTAACGCAAATTTGGGGCCAATAGTCCTAACGTCCAAAAACGACTCTTTGAATTATCAACTTTTAAATCATTGGGTAAATTTTTCTTTAGACGCCACCAAGAGCCTTTTTCTGGAGCTCCCTCTCTCTCTCTCTCTCTCTATGGCTCCACCAAGAGAGCTCCCTCTCTCTCTCTATGGCTCCGGCCACTATAGCCAGTGCTGTAGTGGTAAAAAAAAAGGTGGGTAAACTATACTTTTGAGGCAGCTTTCTCACGCAGCACCGGCAGTGTTATAACGGCGGATAAATAAGCTTCCGTGACCTATATACAAGACAAAATATGAGAGTATATAGAACAACTTAATCTGAATCATATAGCCCTATAAGGTATATCAGGGGGTTCCCCCACATTTCTGAGTAGCCAGCCAGATAGAAAAAGTAGCTGGCTATGGGATGGGCCTTGCCCCTCAAGGGGGGTCCGGGGGGATTCTCCCCCGGAAGATTTTTTTTTTACATTTTAAAGTAAAATTCATCAACCTGGTGCATTTGAGAGCAAAATGAACTACACACATCTCTAATGTGTTGTGACTTTACAAATAATTAGGCCTAAACAATCAATATAAAATGTATTTATTGAACATTTGTTGAATTTCTCCAGGTATGAAAAGTTAAATTATACAGTAGGTAGCCTACTTTAAAGGACCTTGTATGAACCCAGTATATACAGTTTGAAGAGTAGTTCTCTCTCTCATACACACTGTACCTGTGATTGTCAGCTTCAGCTTTATAGCTAAAAGTATGTAGACAGATTGAATCTGTGATTCTTGAATACCAATATATAATTCAAACTGTCCACAAACACATTGGGCAAGGATAGGTAGACAACATACTGTACATGGAAATAAAAGTGGTTCTGCCACTCTGGCCACTAAATTTTAGTCAGCCAATATTTATTTATACAGATCTCGGCACAACAAACACCAGTATGTTTCTAGATAGTTTTCAACATGGTCGTATTATTTTGGCTTTATACAGTAGCACCTGGACTATTCAAGTCGACTCGCACGCACCTAATGTTACAAACTTTACTTGATCAGAGGGAAATCAATCATGTTTCTTACACCAGTGATTCACTCTTCAGTTGTAAAACGGTGAGCCTATATGATTTTCCCCACTCCGGACACACATTTTTAACCAACCTTACCTATGTTCAGCTCACCATGAGCTGGTCTCCAAATGTACGTCTCCAATGCGCATTGCGCATCGCTGGCACAATGGCACCGTTAAGTTGTTTGAAGGGAGCGCTGTCTGGGCAGGCAAGCACAGCTCGATAAAGGCACCAACGTGACCGGGGCCGTGTACCTCTCCCGCGGAGCGCTCCACAAAAATAGACTACGGTTCGCGGAGATCCTGGTCAGTGCCATGCCCATGTGTAATCGTTTTTCTTTTCTTTTGGTGTGTGACGTGCTTGGCATGGTCTCCGCATCAACGGAGTTTACGCGAACGTGTTAAAACTCGTGCAATAATAAGTGTGCATAAACGATTTAAACATGTGAGTAAACGATCTTAAAAAGGTGCCTAAACGCTGCAGAGCATTGAAAAAGGTACGTAAACGCCGTTTACGTGCGTTTAGCCACCACTACAGCCCTGACTATAGCTCTGTTCATGTGGGAGAGGCGGGGCCAAGGAGAACACTAAAGCCCAATTTATGCTTCGTCTGCCGACACTTTTGAAACGGTCGCCGACAGAAATGAGGACTTGAGTCGACACTTTCAAGTGTCGGCGAGCAGTGTCTGCTACCTGGTGAAATGTCTAGTGTCGCTGACTACGTCATAGTATCGCGCAAGTCTGATTGGCTATATAGACGGCACCCGCTTGACTTCCTTGTTTTGGTTGGGGTCCACCCGCTAGTTTTCGCTCGATTGATATGAATGAACGTGTCCCCGCTATTCTTATCAGCCTGTCCTTGATGTATGACTTCATGAAAATCACAAAGAACGTCGTGACCAATTTCCCAGAGAAAGAGGTGGTGAGTTGTGTGGTTGTGTGCTGTTTATATGCGGATGCAGCCAAGTACGTTACATCTTGCCTCCGAGGTGGTTTCACTGTGCATTTCATTCCCTCTCTTGCCGTGGCTGTCTGCAGCTGCTTATAGCGTTCGAGTGTCACGTGACCGTTGAACCGAGGCGAACGTCCTCTGAAGTATAAATGCAACACCATGAGCGACACTTTCTTTTTCGTCTGCGACCATGTGCTGAGCGACACTTTATAATAAGTATAAATTAAGCTTAAGGCACAGAATCTATTGGCCCCGGCAGTAGGAGGCCCAGAAAGTTTTTCGGTGTATGCACTCAGGGTGAGCAACTGTTATTGGAATGAATAAGCCGCCATTATTGAACACCGCATCCAGTTCTTACAATACATCCTTGAGACACACACACGAAACTCCACTAACCTAAAGAAGCTGGCTGTCCCCTGATCACCCCATTCTTCGTCCTTTCCTCCCAGTCCAACACCTCTTTGTATATTAACTCTGCAAAGAACAAGAAACACACATTTGGTTCAATGAGACCAGTGATTCTCAAACTGTGGTAAAATAAAATACAAATAAAATAAATGAGATGAGACGTTCCAGTAGTCTCTGTGCAAAAACATGCGTGTAACCAGGACCCGTCCCATGAAGGTGATCACTATGTGCGTGTGTGTGTGTGTTAGGGCTGTCACTTTTCATTCGAAATTCGAATTCAACTTCGAATGTGGGGGAGGAGGGCATGTTCGATTTTCTTTTTTCTTCTTCTTTTTTTTATGAACCAAAATTAACCAACTGCTGCTTGCTGGTAATGTTAATCCCATGTCAGAAAAAGTCTCCAGATTTGTCGCGTTAGTCTCTTCTGAGAAAGATTGTCTCCAGGGTCTGAAAAGTTGTCTCGAGTTGGATGCAGCCAAGTTTGTGAGGCAGTGTTGTGACTGTGAGCGTCCAAGCTAACACGTCGGGCTGATGCCCGGTGGCCTGGCCTGATTTTTTTTTTTTTTAATTAACCAAAAAACTTCGAATATATTCGAACGAATTTCGGGCAATTAAAGTTTGTTCGAACTTTATTTTGGGAAAAAGTGACAGCCCTAGTGTGTGTGTGATGATTTAGCAGCCCACGTGCAATACCTCCGCAGCCACCAGAGGGCCACAGCCCACAGGTTAGAATCTCTGCTTTAAAAAACTGTTTATATAAACAACAAAGTTTACTTGGATTTTCCCTGATTTACCCGTTCCAGCCTGTGGAAAGATTAAACCGGGAGGAAGCTGTATGCAAGGTGTGTGTCAGTCAGCTTTACAGTCCAATTAGAGTCAGTCCCCCCCAACTTTACAGTCAAATTAGTATTGTGTCAGACCTTTTTCATTCACACAGGTTATGCACAGGACAAACATGTATGTATGTATTCACACAGGTTATGCACAGGACAAACATGTATGTATTCACACAGGTTATGCACAGGACAAACATGTATGTATGTATTCACACAGGTTATGCACAGGACAAACATGTATGTATGTATTCACACAGGTTATGCACAGGACAAACATGTATGTATGTATTCACACAGGTTATGCACAGGACAAACATGTATGTATGTATTCACACAGGTTATGCACAGGACAAACATGTATGTATGTATTCACACAGGTTATGCACAGGACAAACATGTATGTATGTATTCACACAGGTTATGCACAGGACAAACATGTATGTATTCACACAGGTTATGCACAGGACAAACATGTATGTATTCACACAGGTTATGCACAGGACAAACATGTATGTATGTATTCACACAGGTTATGCACAGGACAAACATGTATGTATGTATTCACACAGGTTATGCACAGGACAAACATGTATGTATGTATTCACACAGGTTATGCACAGGACAAACATGTATGTATGTATTCACACAGGTTATGCACAGGACAAACATGTATGTATGTATTCACACAGGTTATGCACAGGACAAACATGTATGTATGTATTCACACAGGTTATGCACAGGACAAACATGTATGTATTCACACAGGTTATGCACAGGACAAACATGTATGTATTCAGACAGGTTATGCACAGGACAAACATGTATGTATTCAGACAGCTTATGCACAGGACAAACATGTATGTATTCAGACAGCTTATGCACAGGACAAACATGTATGTATTCACACAGGTTATGCACAGGACAAACATGTATGTATTCACACAGCTTATGCACATGACAAACATGTATGTATTCACACAGGTTATGCACAGGACAAACATGTATGTATTCAGACAGGTTATGCACAGGACAAACATGTATGTATTCACACAGCTTATGCACAGGACAAACATGTATGTATTCACACAGGTTATGCACAGGACAAACATGTATGTATTCACACAGGTTATGCACAGGACAAA
Source organism: Poromitra crassiceps (assembly GCF_964638095.1). NCBI lineage: Eukaryota > Metazoa > Chordata > Actinopteri > Beryciformes > Melamphaidae > Poromitra > Poromitra crassiceps. Next base: position 16,888,763 of record NC_139626.1, read on the forward strand.
CATGTATGTATTCACACAGGTTATGCACAGGACAAACATGTATGTATTCACACAGCTTATGCACAGGACAAACATGTATGTATTCACACAGGTTATGCACAGGACAAACATGTATGTATTCACACAGGTTATGCACAGGACAAACATGTATGTATTCAGACAGGTTATGCACAGGACAAACATGTATGTATTCACACAGCTTATGCACAGGACAAACATGTATGTATTCACACAGGTTATGCACAGGACAAACATGTATGTATTCACACAGGTTATGCACAGGACAAACATGTATGTATTCACACAGGTTATGCACAGGACAAAGAGAGAAGAGAGGGGAAGAGAGGAGCAAAGAGAGGAGGAGAGGAGAGAAAAAGAGAGGAGAAGAGAGGAGCAAAGAGAGGAGGAGAGGAGAGAAGAGGGATGCACAATGATATTGGCACGCCATCAGTATCGACTGATAAAGGCTTTAAAATGAAATATCAGCATCAGCCGATATGACAAACCGATAAAAGGACGCTTAAATAGGTAACCCTAACCCAGGTCAAGTCTGTGTAGGATGAATCAGTTTTATTTGAAAGAAAATGCTACGTTAAAAAACAAGAACAACAACAAAACTGTTCATACTTGGTTCACGTAACCTAAGTTGAAATCATTTTCTTATTTTGCCCAGTGAATGTGTACATTTTAAAAAGCATTGTATTTATGTCTGCATCTGCCAGTGGGCCATCATGATAAGAGTAGGCATAATAATGTGTTAATTCCACTACAGGAGAGACTTGATGTTTTCTGAAATTGGATGGGGGAGAAATGTGTGCACATATCGGTATCAGTATCGGCAAATGGCCAAAATATTGGCGTATCGGATATCAGCAAAAAAAAATCCAATATCGTGCATCCCTAAAGAGAAGACAATGAAACGAGAGAAGAGAAAAGAGAGCAGAAGATAAGAAAAAGAACAAAAGAAGCTAAATAAGGAAAAGAGAAAACAGAGGAGGCGTTTTCCTCCTACCTTTCCACTCATCCACTGTGTGTTCTCTCTCATCCAGCTGCTTGTCAGTGATCAGGGGCGGTGGCTGCAAAAAGACAGAAAAACACACTTTTTACATTTCAGTCTTCTGAATGTCAATCTAAACACTGAGCAACATGACCTTAAAGGGATACGCCAACATTTTTGGCTGACTTGGCGCTGTAACGTTAATGCACGGCTTTTTTCACCCACTCGTGCTGATTAACATGCTCCTCCCACCACAGTAGGGCGCAGATTCTAGAGATTCTTTTTTTATAATGTCTTATGATAGTAAGGTAGTTAAAATTCGCCTTAACATCAGTGGAGGAAAAACCAATTGCCGACCATCCCTTCAATCGCTAATATACGATCTGATCGTTAATCGGAACAAGCCTAACACACACACACACACACACACTAGAAAAAGAGAAGAGGCACAAACAAAAAAGAGGAGAGGTAGCACTATGCTAGTACACCCCCCCCAGTGAGAAGTGACTCCTTACCGCCTCCACCTCGGTCGGGTCGTACCACACGTTGATGTATGGATGCTGCAGAGCCTCGTCCACCGAGATCCGTTTCGACGCGTCTATTACCAGCATTTTGCATAGCAGGTCTCGGGCCTGGCTTGCTGAAAAGCAATCATGACAGAAATAGAGACATGAACGGTGTGGAGTTCGTCACTCATCTTCTCCCCTGACATTCACCACACTGAAAACTAGGTCAAGTCAAGTCAAACTTTATTTCTATAGCACATTTCATACACAACAACACAATGTGCTTTACATACAAAGACAGGGAGCCAATGCAGAGACCTAAGAACAGGTGTAATATGTTCACATTTTTTAATCCCAGTGAGGACACGTGCAGCTGCATTTTGGATTAGCTATAGTCGCCTCACAGCTGAGTTAGGGAGGCCGGTGAACAGACAGTTACAATAGTCTAGTGTACTTGTTATAAAGGCATGGATTAACTTCTCAGAGTCTGGTTTAGATAAAAAGGCATCCATAGATTGATATCATCGATACATTGAGTTAGGGAATGTATGGGATCAGGGATGTAGGTCATCAGGAGATAGGGATATGTACAGTTGGGAATCATCTGCATAATTGTGACAATTTATTTTGTGCTTCTGTATAAGCTGTAAGAGTGGGAGCATATTAAGATTAAAAAATAGTGGTCCAAGAATTGAGCCTTGGGGTACTCCCCACTTGATGCCCACTCTGTCTGAGGTGAAGTCACCAAAGGACACAAAAAACTGCCTGTCATACAGATAGGATCTGATCCACTTTAGGACTGGGCCAGATAGCCCATACAGATAGGATCTGATCCACTTTAGGACTGGGCCAGATAGCCGACCCATTTTTCCAGCCTCTCTTAATAGAATAGCGTGATCAACAGTGTCGAAAGCGGCACTGAGATGCAGGACAAGAACAGATATTTATTTGGAGTCTGTGTTTATCTGTAGATCATTCAAAACTTTGATAAGTACTGTTTCTGTGCTATGGTGAGACCAAAACCCTGATTGATACATGTCAAGAAGGTTGTTTGATGTTAGATAGTTATTAAACTCAGAGTAAACTGTTTTTTTTTCAAGTATTTTGCTAAGGAATGGTAAGTTGGAGATGGGCCTATAGTTAGCAATAACTGTTGCATCAAGGTTGCTCTTTTTCAGGAGTCCAAACTTGATGACAGCTGTTTTGAGTGCAGCAGGAAATGTACCTGATTGAAGAGAGCAGTTTTCAATTTGTAGAACCTCAGGTACCATCAGGGGTAGACGCTACGTCCAGAGTACACCTCTCATCGCCATTTTAACTGTCTGATTTTGATTGTTCTTTTGTCTCCCTTTTTTCTTCTGTGGCTTTTCTTTTCATTTTCTATTTGTTTTATGAGGTAGAGACAAAGTATAAGCCCATCTCGGGTTTCCTCTACCTGCACATTATTTTATTTTCATTTTCTCTGTTTCTGTTTAAAAAAATGTGCAAATAAAATAAACAAAATACAACAAAAGAGTGAACGTTGTCTGTCAGAGTGTGTTACCTTTCAGCTTGTTGTGTTCAGAGTCTGCGGGGAACAGCACGTCGGGGAACAGCTTCTCGAAGCTGTAGCCAGCGTAGCGCGGCCGGTTCTCCACGTAGGTCCGCACCGACTGGTTGAGCTTCATCAGGAACTCCTGTGACGGTGTCCCCAGCTGCTCAATCACCTTGTTCCACTGGTCGATATCTTAAGGGCACAGCGTTAAGAAAAACACCAGCCAGGACTAACCCTAAGCCTAACGCTAACCCTTAAGGAGAGAGCGTTAAGAAAAACACCAGCCAGGACTAACCCTAAGCCTAACAATAACCCTTAAGGAGAGAGCGTTAAGAAAAACACCAGCCAGGACTAACCCTAACCCTTAAGGGGACACATTAAGAAAAACACGGGCCAGGACTAACCCTAACCCTTAAGGGGACAGCGTTAAGAAAAACACCGGCCAGGACTAACCCTAACCCTTAAGGGGACAGCTTTAAGAAAAACACCGGCCAGGACTAACCCCAACCCTTAAGGGGACAGCGTTAAGAAAAACACCGGCCAGAACTAACCCCAACCCTTAAGGGGACAGCTTTAAGAAAAACACCGGCCAGGACTAACCCCAACCCTTAAGGGGACAGCGTTAAGAAAAACACCGGCCAGAACTCGGACAAAGGGAGCAGGCTTCAGAGAGCTGGGCGAGACTTTTTGGGGGGAATATTTAACACTCTTGGTTTGTGGTGTTCTGGCTTGGACATGTACCTAAAATACTTATATATACAAATCTACAGTGTAAAGTTAAAAGCTATTGGTTCTGGTGTGAACATGTGTGAACATTCAAAAAAAAAAAAAAAAAGAAAATCCCCTAAATTGTGGTTAGAAGATGGTGGACAGTGATGTGGTGAGATGTTTTGGTAGTTTTCTTACCAATAGAAAGCAGATTTGTATTTTGATTTTAATGCACCTTGCGGAGGCAACCACCTGCGGTGTCGGGTGGTTCTTCGCTTCCAGGTCGTGCATTAAAATCATTTAAGGCACATCTAGGAGTTGATTATCCCTTACACACACACGCGCGCGCGCACGCACCCACCCACACGCACCCACCCACACGCACCCACACACACACACACACACACACACACACATCTCAGCACAAATATACAGTATCAGTATAAGCCATCAGAGACCCGCATCAACTGATCCCTAGTAAAATAATACTGTATATATATATATATTCTTTCTGTTAACTAATTTTTATATTTTACAAGTCGTAAAACATATCTCAGGCCTACTTCTGGCTGTGTTTGTATGTTCCGCTGCCAAGGCAACATTTTGGAAAAGTATGTATCCTCTGGTCTCTAAGCACAAAGATGTGAACAAGATGTTTGGGCAAAAGATGAGAGGGGATGATGCCTGGGTCCAGATGGAGGTCCAACTTAAGGATACGATCAGTGCCTGGAAACAACACACTACCCCGGACCATTTCAGCCATGATGCAGCCAACAGACCAGACATCAACTGAAAAATGAAATGACATCAACCAAATTAGCATGCAGGACTCAAAAACAAACAAATCAAAAGAACCAAATGGGAAAACAACAGAACAGGAGATGATGTGTTCCAGGTGATGTGATGTGTCCCAGGTGATGTGTGTGATGTGATGTGGTGTGGTGTGATGTGTATGATGTGTGTGCTGTGATGTGTTCCAGGTGATGTGTGTGATGTGGTGTGTGTGATGTGATCCAGGTGATGTCATGTGTTTCAGGTGATGTGATGTGTGTCATGTGATCCAGGTGATGTGAGTGATGTGATGTGATCCAGGTGATGTGAGTGATGTGATGTGATCCAGGTGATGTGATGTGTTTCAGGTGATGTGATGTGATCCAGGTGATGTGATCTGTTCCAGGTGATGTGTGTGATGCGCAAAAAATAAAATAAACAAATGAAAAATGATGTGCATGCACTCACTGTGGTGTCAAACCTGAGTCAGCGTCCCACAAGGCCAAGCAACATGATGACGCATCCGGCTACAATATACATACACTACCTGTCAGAAGTTTGGGTACACTTTATTTTAGATTTTTTTTAACAATTTTCCACATTTTAGAATGACAGTAAAGGCATCTAACCTGAATTATGCAGTGACCAAAAATATTATATTTTAGATTCTTTAACTCATTCTGAACATTTTCACTGATCTTCCGGTACCCACAGAATATTTTCTTCTGTGACTATGTAAACACCGAATATCTCAAAAGATAGACGAGAGCCTCTACTTTCATGGGGGGGGGGGGGGGGGGGGGGGCGGGGGAGTTTCTTTCTGCCTTCTTCTGTTCTTCAGTTATCGACATTTGAATGTAGGCGACTCGTTTTCACCGCATCTCGCCAGAAAGCTGAGAAAAATGCCTTTTTGTGCAGCGGTGTGACGGAGAGATTCACCCCACTCTCAGAGACGGGACATGGCCGGTCACACTCTCATCTTGCCTGGGAGACTGGGGGTTCTGGAGCTCGATGGGTGGAGGTCTGGGGCATATTTGAATGCTGAAATTTACACTAAGTGAGAGTTCACAACGCGGATTACTAATCTAACTGTCAGGAGAAGTGATTGGTGTGCATTTACCAGCTTCTGGTGAAAGAAACCCTTCAACTTTGAGTGAATGTCACGAGTGGGCGACTTTAGGAGTATAGTAGCACTTCATAAGGTGGCCAAGAGCGCCATCTATGGCATGGCGGTGAAAACACGGATTGATGTAAAAACACGTCAATGGCAGGAAATTAGTAGCCATCCTTTGACTTTTTTTTTATGTTTTTTTTTTCGATTTCCCCCCATTTTCTCCCAAATTGTACTTGTCCAATTTTTCCCTCTGCTGCCCTGGTCGCTGCTCCACCCTCTGCCGATCTGGGGAGAGCCGAGACTACTAGCATCATGCTTCCTCCAAGACATGCAAATTAGCCAGTCGCTCTTTTCACCCGACAGCAGGAGCTTCACCGGTAGGACATAGCACGTGGGAGGATCACGCTATTCCCACCAGTTCTCTTCCACACCGAACAGGCGCCCCGACAGTCCAGAGGCGGCGCTAGTGCAGGCAGGGAATCTACCGCTACACTACCCGGACGCCCAGCCATACTTTGACTTGATGGAACGAGTTCATACATAGGATCAACTTCACTATTTCTATTTGTCTAAGAAACCCATTTCAAGCCTTGAGATCAAAATGGCTTTAACAGAATGGAAAACATGGATCATTCAATCAGGTGGGTCCAAATTGTTGACTGGTAGTGTGTCACAGTGAAAACAGCAACATTAGCAGCTAGGGAGAAGTTCATTGTATTTCTTGTTGCACAGTGCATCATAAGCTTTAGACGAGTGAGATGCTGACTTTCAAGGCCTTCTGTGTGTATTATGAGAGCAGAAATGCATTTTAACACGCTCAGAATTCTCTGTACGAATGTGACAAAACGGCATTTTCTGATCTGCAAAGCCAAAAAATGTGTCATTTTGAGCTCTTTTTCCACACATCCGATTTATCCTTTTGTGCAACTGCAGCTAGAAAGAAGGTGTTTTCTGCAGTTCAGCTCTTGGTTATGAAAGAGCAAACTATTTTGAATTCTATTTCAGGTTTTCCATGTGACTGTCACAGTGCTTCAAGCAACCGCGCTGCTGCTTAGGTGAGTGGGGAGTGCGAATGTGTGTGTGTGTGCGCGCGCGTGCGTGTGTGTGTGTACGCGTGCGTGTGTGTGTGTGTGTGTGTGTGTGTGGGAACAGGAGGTGGGTGGTTGCAAGAGGGGGTGTCAGGGCACATTGGGAGAAATATAATTTCCAGAGTTGCTCACAGAATGTGATCCATTCGATGCCCAAGTGTAAGGGCAGATCTTTGCTAGTTTCTAGCACTCAAAATCTCCCCTTCTTTTTGCTTTTAATGACCACCGGGTCGCTGATACACTTCCTTTAATGTGCTGACCCAGTGGTCATTAAAAGAATAAGAAAATAGGAGATTTTGAGTGGTGGAAACTAGCAAAAAATGTGCCCTTGTACTTGGGCGCAAGATATGGCCCTAGGACTTCTTTTTCCCCTTTTTTTGGGGTGCTGTGTTTGTTTCACAAGAAAATACCAGACAGACACTGCTGCAAGCAGCTCAAGGATACAATCCCTTCCTGGAAAAAGGATTTTGTGACGAACCATTTCTGCCATAATGCAGCCCACAGCCCAAATATCCACTACACACACGCAGCATAGAGGGAGGAGACAACAAGCAGAGAAAGCAACAAGTCAGCAGGAAACGTTAGGGTCAGAGTTCTCCATCAGGACGACGGAAGGTGAGACAGCTGCTGAACAAGACTCCACAGTTTTTCTGTAATACTGTACTAGCTTCCTCTAATGTGTATTGGATGGGTTTTTATGTTTTTTTTAATCTGTGTGTGATTGTGTTATTTTATTATGGCTTTTAAAGCTTTGGTAACACTATATAGAATTTCTGTATTTTTCAACCTGGACCCTATTTTCATATCCGTTTATGTATAACCAAGTCATCTGAACAGACATTTTTTTAATTGGTGCAGGGGGTTGGTATACGCAGTGGAAGTGGACCCTGGGAAATTTGGTTTGGTACGTAGTGGTACTTAGACGGAAAAGTTTGAGAACCCAAGGGCTAACAGATAGCAGAGATGGGATCGATTTTATTAGTCTCTCCACAGACTCAAATATTACGTTCAATCGCTGCGCTCCGCATACTACATAGTGAGTCTGTGCCACTTCACAGCCACTGCTGGGGTTTGAGGGCACATCTAGGGGGGGTGAAATTGAATGAGTGACAGGTCATAGCACCAATGAGACAGCGGTGCGAAAAATGGGCTGCGCCATCTCATGCCGTCACTGATCGCAAAGTCGCTACTGATTGGTGAAGGCTGAGGGGAAGCGTCCCAGACCCAGAGAGAGATCTACAGCATGCAGTAACTTAGTGTATCAGCATAAGAACTCTCATGGGTCTGGCGTTAGAGAGTAGGATTTTATCAATACCGATACCGGTAGTGCTTATCGTTACAGATACTCATCAATACTCTTATCGATACTACTCTCCATAAATTGGTGCAAAAATAAAGACATGACATGAAAAGATGTGAAACGTTATTTTGTTATTACTTTTTTGCAGAAATAAGTTAAAGGTCCCAATTCATGCAGCTGTAACCTCTTAACCCTAGAACACTAACGTGATTTAAAGTCACACCATCACTAACGTCGGGTGTATTTCACCCGATGCAATATACCCCATAAAACATACTTCTCATCAAAATATCTTAAAGTACAACAATACATGGCAAATTGAGGTACTCTTCTTTTATTTTTAAATGTGAAATATCACAAAAAACACAAGAAAGTTTATTATGGGGGACACTATAAAAAATATGTCAAATTCGGGAAAAATGAGGTAATCGTTATAAAAAAAATCCCCCTTCCAAAAAAACAGGAGCTCCCAACTTCTCCTTCGGTCCACCCATTCATGGGACTTGTGTGGTGAAAAAAAAAAAAAAGTCACCACAATACCATTGTAACTAACCCGAAGATATTTTACCCTCTATCACTAACGTCGGGTGAAAATCACCCGAACACGTAGCCGGTAGAAAAAACCATGAATGGGAGCAGGGAAACAAACCTACATTCAATGACGTCAGTGAGCATCCTGAAGGTACCTAAGGACCCGCCCACCTCAGACAGCAGCAAGACAATGAAAATCACGTGAATTCATTTGTCCGGGTGAAAATCACCCGACGTTAGTGTTCTAGGGTTAAAAACGTGTGTCTCTGGTCCATAAAACATGATTCTGGATTAATTTGTCAAAAATATAGCAACCCCGTTCGTTCTGACGGAGTTCTCACTTCCTCATCTCGTCGCGTCCCAGGAATGGTCTGTTTCTATAATATATTCAGAAGAGTTCCCATTGGCCGCTGGGGGAGAGCCCGCCCCAGGCTCCCAGCGGCCAATCAGATTAGCGTCCGTGGACCAGCACGCTAGGTTGTGTCCACAACTAACGTTAGCAACGAGCTATCACTAACTTAACGGTTGCTACGCTAAACAGGACATCTCAAAATGCCTAGACTTACCGAATGCACCTCCGCAGTCGCTGGATCACGTACAGTTGGCGTCGCTCCAGCTAGAAGTGTTAATTTTGTGGCTAAACCTTGATTGTACTGCCCAGTGGCATGCCGTCCATTAGGCGACCTAGGCAAATGCTAAGGGCGCTTGAGCCGTTGGGGGCGCCAGAGAGGCTAAAAAAAAAAAAAAAAAAATAATAATAATATATATATTTTTTTTTTTACAAATACTTTTTCATGATAATAGGCCTACTATCATTTTACAATAGTAGACCAAAAATAAGCACAACAACGTCTTAAGTCTTTAAGACACGCCCCCTTCTACCTGCTCGGAGCTTTTTCCCAGAGTGGGGGAAGCCCAAGGGAGCTGGAAGGTGGGTCCTGAGGGTGCTGCAGCACCCCTGGTGGCAAGAAATGGGATTTTCGAAATTGTTGGATTTGGCTGTCTTGTGCTTATACCACCAACAAAATGCATTAAAAAACAGTTTGTGCTTCCCAGCTCTAATCTTATTTCATACGCTCTCTCTTCAAAAGTGTTTGATTTTCATCATAATCTGGTTTTCCATAATAATAATAATAAGTTCAGTGTTTATGCCTGTGTTGCTGTCTGTTGTAGTGTAAAACGACAGGTGCTTACATGAAAGTGAGTGAGAAAAGGAGAGGATACTGAATAATGACATCACAACAGTATAATCCTAATGGTAATTTAAAATTAAATATTCTTCTAAATATGGATGAAAGTCCAAAAAGCGGGCAGCATCGAGGTTCCCTTCCTTACAGCACCCCCTACCTAAAAGTACTGTACTTTCAGCGCCACTGGGGAAGGGCAATTCTGAGACTGCACTGCAGTGGTGGAATTAGCTGCGATATAATTTTTATTATATTTTCTTTGGGGGGGGGGGGGCACCAGCAAAAATCTTGCCTAGGGCACCAACTTGGTCAGGCACGCCACTGGTACTGCCCCAGATTGTTGAAACATTCTAGGCTAAAATGGTTAGCACAGACCAACAGGTCATGATGAATCTCGCGCTGAAACAGCTTGTTATGGCAAAGAATAGACAAAATGGCACAGGTAGGTTGTGTGAGAGAGACCACGTGCAGTATGCTTAAGGAGCTGCATGACGTAACACGAAACCGTCTGGGAGAACAGAGTGTAAGGGAGCATGGCTTGAAGGAGACAGCAGGAGAGAGCTCGATAGGGACAAATCCAACTCTGGCAGTTCTGAGGTTCTGAGCACTCATTACAGGGAGGGATGACAACAGCATACTGTATATGCATTTAGAAGTAAAAACAGCTTTTGCACGGAATGGGACCTTTAAATTCCTGAAAAGGCCTATTTCATCATTGTGATTGATTAAACTATGTCATAGAAGTATGTATTTTTCTTATATTGATCCCTATGAACAGAGAAAACGGCTGTAGTTTTCCCCATATCACAAGGGAGATCCTACTACAACACCCACAATGCATTGCGCGCATCACCGGCTCGATTTAAGAAAAAAGTTATGCTGCAGGGACAGCGCAACACAGCATTATATCTCATATAATCTCATATACTATATATTACTGAGGGTTATTTTCATTTACAAAACCTTTTCCTCATCGAGTCTGGATAAATCACAGTGAGTTAACCTTACGTTATGTGGACTTACCCTGTGCTGAATGGTGCTGCTGCTGCTAACGCTACAGGTAGGGTAAAGTTAGCTTCGTCCTTCGCGCGGCCGAAAAAGAAGTTAATATTCAACATATCCCTGTTTGCAGAAATGTAAAATGCCAACATTTTATTCTGGTGAGCAGGTTGGGGTGTGTGTGTGTTTAGGCATGCAGCAGGCCAGGCAGCGTTCTGCATTAGGTGGCAGCATGGTAGCTGCTCATTGGCCGGTGGCCTTGCCCTCCGCTCACCATTGGCCTGGTAGCCCATGCCCAGGATGACCTCGGGGGCGCGGTAGTAGCGGGTGACCACATAGGGCGTCATCAGCAGGCCCGTGGCGGCCGTCCGTGCCAGCCCAAAATCCAGGATCTTCAGCGTGCAGTCGGACTTCACCACGATGTTACTGGGCTTCAGGTCCTGCAGGGGGCGATGAGAACGTAGCAACAACAACATAATGATGACGAAGAAGATTGTTTATGAAATACAAGCTATAAACAAAAGGTGTTCATATTTTGGGGCAATTTGCTTTCCATTAGACAAGAAATAGTCCCCGTTGCGTCAGCCAGGCTGAGCCAGCCGAGTGAGCCGACATGCTCATCACATTAACTGTAACAAACGGCTGTGCAGAAATCAGCATCTCGCTTACAGCGTTGATGCAAATTAAATGGATCATCTTGTTGTTATTTTTAATTTATTTGGCTGACTTAGTGGTGACGAATGGTTGGAAGAAGAGATAAACAAACAAGCTGCTGGTTTCCACACAGGTGTTTTTAAAGGAGGAGAGGGACGATAACGTATCAGACTGAAAATACTGCCTGTCTGTGATGAAAGAGGGTTGAGAGGCGGGCCATAGCGTGTCTGTCAATGATTTGATTTGACAGTTCTGGGCACTGGAGTTGGCGTTGGCCAATCCTGGCGTGTTCTGGCGCTAAGCGAGTGGGTTCCGGGGGAACCAGGCACCCGGCTGCTTCCGTTTAGACTGGTGCAGGCATGCCGAGGCAAGAGTACTGCCTGCTGGATTGGAGCATCTAATAGCCACGGTAAAGAGCCGCGGTAAATACAATATTCCTGGAATGTGAGTTTAACGAACCAGTTATGTCCTATGCATTCTACATCAAATGAAGACATTACCAGTTGTTTTATTTTGTATTATGTTACACACTTATTGGTCAAGTTATTATGGGCTAGAAATTCTGCCAGGTTACAGGCACTATTGGCGGCCATCTTGCCTGCAGAATTTTGGCCGCTGCGGTTGTCTGCTGAACAGACCGGCCGGTGGAGTGATATTTTAGTGATGAGGCCATTCTCAAAAGTAATGATTTGAGAATGGCTAGGTGTGCTGTTATGCTCATTTGAGAATGATCCTTGACCAATCAGATTGCTTGGTCGGAACTACATGTTGTATAATAACGCTTCAATGTGAGCCTTGAGTTGACAGCTAGACGATCATAATCAAACGTCAGCTCACACACAGACACACACACACACCCTCCATTTCGGGGACTTTTCTAAATGGCAGGGGAAACGACGCCCGGCTGTGCCCGCGTGTGTGTGTGCAATGCTATCTTGAGGACATCTGAAACCAATTATTTCTCTGTCACCTACATTCAAACCAGGTACCTAATTAAGCAGGTACCTACTTAGGTAGCTAGGTGATAGACAGCTTCCTTTCTTTTCTTTTGTGTGTGTGTGCGTGCACGTGTGTGTGTGTGTGCGTGTCTCTCACCCTGTGTATGATCCCCGCAGCGTGCAGGTGTTTGATGCCACACAGCATCTGGTACAGCAGGTAGGACAGCCTCTCGTGGTCCAGCTCCATCTGAATCACCTGGCACAGGTTGGCATCCATCAGCTCCATCACCAGATACCTGCAGGGGTAGCCCGCACATTCAAACACACCCCATTGCAAATCATAATCACCAGCTAGTGTCATATGTGCAGGCTTGGGAAGTAATGGATTACAGGTAATGCATTACTGTAATCAGGATACAAAAAAAGGTAACTGTAATGTTAAAGAACATGTAATTTCTGCCTTTTCCGGATGTGTAATTACGGGTTTCCACCCATAGACACAACAGAGATGGCGTGGTTTCCCCGCTGGGAAGCAGAAGAACAACGGCCATTTTGAATGGAAAAGCAGAAATGACATGCTCTGGCATGTGAATAAAAGCTGGTATTGGAAACTACGCAATATTTGGGAACACCAAGGAGCATGCTCACAAGATAACAACTTTGTGCAGGAAGTATGTACTGTTTTATTGTGATTGGTACGTTAGTGAAGACCGTTCCACCATCTAAACTCTGCAGCTTTGGAGACCGAGCATTCTCGGGAGCAGCACCCCGACTCTGGAACTCCCTCCCCCAGCCTGTCAGAGACTCACCCTCACTCTCCACTTTCAAATCCTGACTAAAAACCTACCTGTTCTCCCAAGCCTACAAACTCCCCTACACTTAACCCCTGCCTCCTTTTCCCTTCCCTCTCTTCTCTTTGCCCCCTGTCCCTCTCTCACGCTCCCTCCCTCCCCTCTGTTTTCCATATATCCCTGATTAGATATGTTAATTGTTATTATTTGTATCTGTTGCCTGTTGCTCGTTTCTATGATTGTTTTCTGTGGACTCCTATTGTCAGCGTCTTTGGGTCATTGAAAAGCACTATAAAACAAATTCATTCTGATTATTATTTAACTCTTTGATCATGTATGCCCCAAAACAATACTTTTTCAGTATTTGTATGTAAGAATAAATCTGATTCCTTTGACAGAAAACATCTGACGAAATCTTCAATATCCTGTATTGATTTTGGGAGCACACAGTGAGCAGCGGTTACTCTCTCGATGATACTCACACATCTTGGAATTCCTCCTGCGTCTTCTGTGGTGTGAATACATTTAATAGGCCGATGATCTGCGGGACAGAAAGGCACAGTTGTGACTCTGGGGCGGATGAGTCTTTATAATGAAGGATCAATCAATCAGCCTTTATATTTTGTTCTGGGAAGACATGCTGAGGTTTGAGACCCTCTGTTCCAGCGGTGCCCAGATTACAAGCAGAGAAAATCACAAGTAACACGAACAAGGAAATTAATGAATAAATGAATAAGTAAACAACTGAATAAACAAACAACAAAGATGATTCAAAAAGATTCACAGAGATCAGTCCATCCTCACAAGTTCATCATATAATATGCAACTTTTTTTAGGGCCCTTCAAATAATGTAAACAAACTTTTTTTCAAAGTATCCTTTAGCTCCAGATTACTTGTGGTCCTTCATTGGAAATCATTTGGGCACCTCTGATACAAGGAAAATAAGTTTGTAAGTGTTCGAAATGAATTTTAGATGTACTTGAAAGCCATAAACGGTTTGTTTACATTTGTATTTGTTTGTAGACATTGGAGAAAAACAGGCTTGTGTTTTAAGCTATGGTGCTATAATAACAATTAAAGAGATATCAATGTCCATCTAGAAGACCTACCCTTCAATAATATGACTTTAATATGACTTTAAGAATAACCATCTATGTATCGGCCCCTTCTCACTCCAGGCACGGTAGTTTCTGTCTGACCGTGAGGATAAAAAGAGAGTGATTCAAACAAATTGGTGTATAAATAGAAACATCTGGTATATTCAAAACGCTCCTAACCTGGCCTAGGATTGTGACAGTTTTTCACAACAAAACTCAAATTTGCCAAAGCCCCGGGCCTTTCTAGCTTAGAAAATAACATGGCTGGCAAAAGCAGTTAGCAGCAAATAGCTAGTCATTCTTCATACAATAGATATTTCTGATACCAAGGCACCCCCCCCAAAAAAAACTTTTCCATGACGTGGAAATTGTATTTTAAATTTCCATGATTTTCCAGGTTTTTCCATGACCATACGAACCCTGTGTCAAATGGAGTTTGTAGCGAGGCACACAATCTAAAACATGATGTACAAAATATATACACAGACAAGACAACCATGTTCTTACATTCTTGTGGTTGACACATTTCATGAGCACCAGTTCTCTGTAGGCCCGTTTGGCGTGAGTCTGGTTCTGAAAGGGCCGGCTCAGCTTCTTGATGGCGACGTTCCTCTCCAGGTTGTGGTCATATGCTGAACTGAGGGTGAGAGAGGAGAGAGACACGTCAGCCAGCGCTGAAGTACTGTATGGCAAGGCATTTTAAGAGCAACACATCTGGAAGGAAAAAAACTGACAAATAACCTCCGTTCAACTCTTTTTTCCTTTTGTAGCTCTTTTATTTTAATAAAGTGCTTTTATCACAGCTAAGTCCGATAGCATCAGTGCATATATAGTGCTACTATAGCTATCATCAATGCTAGCAGACTTTTAGCTATGGTATTAGCATCAATGTTAGCAGACTTTTAGCTGTGGTAATAAAACCACATGTCCAGAGATGGCAGTGACAACAGAATACACACAGGCTTAGATAAGGGTCTTACCTACATGTGTATGAGGGAGGATTGTGTTCACAACATGTATATCTAACGTTACTTGCTGGTCTAACCAGAGATATGAATCGATGAACAGTGCAGCCACACTCAGACAGCCCAGATAGATAGGAGGGAGCGCTTGTAATTTACACCAGCGCACGCTGAAACTGGCATGAGTGGGAGGGGAGTTTTCTTGCATTTCTTCATCCATAAAATGAACGTTGTTACCGGTGGGCATGTTATGTAATCGGTGTATGCCCCACCACCGTATAACACCAACTACGGACTATAAATGCGTTTTTTAACGCGATTTTCAGAAAACGCTTCAAAAGTCATAAAAGTGGTCCTTGTTTGTGAAGATTATCTTGCTCAACACAAACTTTGCTGTTTCATAAACTTTTGTTAACCACAGACCTTATTTCATGCATTTAACCGAAATCCCCGTACAAAAATCCCATTCGCTTTTCCCCCTACGAACCAGCATGGCGGCCATTTCTGGGTAAGCCTACAAAAACATGTCATCCCTGCAGTACTCTGTTGTCATTCCAGTTCCCACTTTCTGAGCTCCTCAGCCTCACCAGACGATCCCCTGTGCTCCGGATCCGATGGGCCTGAGGTTCTGGTAGCGTTTTAAAACCGTGAACGTTGAGTCGCCGACATCTAAACTGTAGTACTCCTTTTCACGCTTATTCCGATTCATGGTGAGGTCTTGGACAGGTGCTGCGTTGTGGGCATCCAAGTGGTGTTTTTCCTCTCAAGACCTGCAGAAAGAGAGGAGACACAAAGTGTGAGTCAGGGCTTCACCTGTTTTCAAGCCCCAAAAAATCTCATTGAGATCAAATATAATTCTGAATGAGCAATTTAGCCCACAGCTATCTCACAGGGTTTCCCTTTTTTCTGTCAAGGGGTTTAAGCCAGTGGTTCTCAAAGTGGGGTCCGAGGATCCCCAGGGGTCCTTGAGGGGGTTCCGGGGGGTCCCCAGCAAAAAGGGGAATCATCTATTTTCATCCATAAGTAACACAATGACCGAATGTATGACTATTTTGGGCACGGGTTTCACACATACAGTAGTGGGGCGACATCGTTATATCAGCGACATCTATCGTTCATTTTGCGATAAAAGCACCAGATTTAGCACAGATATAGCTTAATATATGTAGAAGACATCTGGATATTGGGGCATTGCAGATTGGCATTCTCATCAGGGCCTAAAATTCAGTGCGGGATTGCGAGAATCGCACATATTTTGGGCAATTCCCGCAGATTTGTCATTTATAATGTGGGAGAAGTCCCGCAAATTGTTTGCGGGCCGATATCTATGTGTTAAGCCGACGGTGCGGAACGAACATTGCTGAATATGGATGACTGGTCGGACGGACACATTAGACGGCAGACTGTTAGCTGAACGTTACCTCAGGCAGCGATGTAGCCTACCTGCTCAGCAAGCAGCAAACCGCATGTTTTGACCTAACATCCCCGCATTCAAAGCACTTCATACTCCCAGAGCTGGCGTAATCCATATAAAAAAAAATCCATGTTTTACCCGAAATTAAACATCCAGGTTTTGTGTCGGTCGGTGGCTCCAAAAACAGCTGGCTAACGTTACGGCGGATAACCTGGAACTAACATTAAATTGCCGGCACGGTAAGTCTCTCTATAAACCATATAATCTGTGTCGTCTGTTTCACCTGAACTGCGGAGGTAACGTTAAGGTAACGCTATGTTGGCCGCTGAAGGCGGCTAATTATTATTATTATTATTTTTTGCATGTTGTTTTTTGCGAGGGGTTCCTATCTGGAGGAAAACCCAGGGGAGCATAGGGAGAACATGCAAACTCCACACAGAAAAGCCCTTTTGACGAGCCCACCTGGGCAGTAGGCACTGAGGACATGGGGATGGTGCCCACAGCGTCCCAGGCGGGAATCGAACCCAGGACCTTCTTGCTGTGAGGCGACAGTGCTACCACTGCGCCCCCCAATTATTATTATTCTTTTACTTGTTCGAAGATGCCAGCCTGTGTGTGCTGCCTGTGTGTGTTCACAAGCAGGGATGCACACTAGTCACATTTAGGTGGCACTGTCAGTCACCTGTTTTATACTAAAATAGGAGGAATTCTGAGTGGTTTTATGTCTGCCCTGGTATCTGTCACCTTTTTCACTACCCATGACTTTGCATCCCTGCACTTAATTAATGTAAGTTAAATTAATTACTTCCTTGCCCCACACTAATTTTTGCCAGTGATTATCTTAACTGCATATTACTCCATCTTAAACATTAATCTGTCAGCAATCTTTTTGAATTTGAGGTTCAGTATATATAAAAAAATTGTTCGACTAATCGACTAATCGAAAAAATAGTCGTTAGATTAATCGTGAAGAAAATCATCTTTGGGACAGGCCTACCCCCAGCAGTTATCATATTAGTAAATGGCAGATTAGAGAGATATATATTATGGGCAGTGTGCCTGTGTGCATGCCTCTGGAAGGACTTAACTGATATATATGAGAGATATATGTGATATATATATTATAAGATAAAATGATTTGAAAAGTACAAAGTCGGCTATTTAACATACATTTGTGTTGTTGCAGCACTCTGTAATGCATCATCGGTAACGTTAGATAAGTCCTGCCGCTTACATTGACCGGACAGTATCTGTCCTGAATAAACGCCAGTGATGTTGAGAGTTGCTGCACCATTACTGCATGCAACATGATTCTGAGCAATTTAGTTATAATCACTTGATGAACAAAACTTTGTTCAAAATATAAGACAGTGTTATATGGCCCATTTGAATTTCAATGACTTTTTAAGCACCTGGTTAAAAGAAATTGCTATTTTCAAGGTATTCCAGGACTTGATTTTCTCTCTCAAAATCCAATCATTTCAAGGACCTTGTATGAACCCTGAACGAAAGTACAAAGTCGGCCGACTTTAGCTGCTTAACGTGGAGAAGCTGGCTGGCATTATCTACAGCTAGCAACGTTAACTTGTGCTTGTGACTAGTAGCTGTGTCAGAGGAGTTGTATGAAACACGTCTCCCATAGCAAAGGCTATACGGACCAAACAAAAATTTGGACTTGGAGAAGTCAGCAAGTGAGACTGGTGTGTTAGCCAGGGAGCCGAGAGATGCAGCTCCAGCAGACAGAGCAAGACTGACACCGGCCGGTTGCCTCGGGAAGAGCCTGGTGACGTGAGGTAGGTTAGGTTGCAGTGGACACCTTGGTCTCTAGTGATTGGTTAGGGAAGCCCGAAGCCCGCCCCCTCATAGAAATGCTGTGAAATGGATTAGAAATGCTGTGAAGTGGATTGGCGTGCAGCAGACGTCACTCAACAACAACTCTGGTTCCCAAATCCCTGGATCGCTAAATCGGCATGGACAAAGCCTGATATAGGGCCGTCTCCGCCGGCCAAAACAACACCCAGTTGTGTTTTCTTGTTGATGTTTAACAGCACCCGTTGCCCCGCTATACCGACGACGTGCCAGGTTACGTTAAAAAACCTAAGTAAACACACATATTTTACATCTGAGGATGCATTGCTGCATGTAAAGTCTGCTTTCATCCTACCTCGGTGCTGTCGTACTCCTCAAAGTAACGTTACAGGGTGAGCACTGGTTTCTGATGATTTTTGAGCATGTTTTAAACTGTATGACAACAATAGTTGGCTTAACAGAGCTGTGCTGCAGTGTTGAGAGTATTGTAAACAATGACAGAGCCTGCTCTGATCGATCCAAGCACGTTTTCTGCATTATAATGTATATCCCATAAGAAAAAATCATATCGCCACATATCGGCAAACATTTAAGCCGATACCGCTATGACACTTAACGCCATAAGGGTCATATCGGTATGCTGATATATTGGTTGGTCTCTTTATAAATCCAAGCACTTAGTTTCAAGTGCCCTTTTTTTTTTTATTCAAGCACTTTCCAGACGCGTGGCAACCCTGAATAAACTATCCTACATGATCTTTAAGGTCGATGCTAACGTGCATTTTACTGCTGCAACAAAGATCAAGCAAACCACAACATGCATCATGTCAAGTTGGCAATCATCAATCTGCAGGCCAGTCAAGCATTCATATTAATATTAGTTTGACATGACAAGCCACATGTAGGATTGTCTACCTACCTACCACATAGCTATACAGAAACATTGCAACCTAACTGTATGGCCAAATATTGATATCTCATCCGCACAGTGATGTTTTACAGTGTAATAACCAGTGTTGTTTGTTTATTTTTGCAACAATGAAAATGCACCTTAATTGCACAATGCACATTAATTAACATGAGCACTTAAGTCCATCATCATGTAAATGTACCAGATTTAGCCATATGGGCTAATTTGCATATGCAGTGAGTCCCTGGCAGGTTGATGGCACATACAAATCAGAAGAAAAATAATAATAATAAAATAAATCACCATAGCAAAAAACAATGGCATAACCCCCTACTCCAGATTATGATAGCAGTCCCTATCAGGTTGGTTGCATACAAAACGCACTAAAAGAAAACATACAAGAGCACATAAACACATAGCACAGACAAAAACACATACTAGACAAATAGTGAAACAGTGAATGGCAAACCCACCACTAATGTAATAATCAGTTTACACACATTTTAAATTGCGGGGATAGTTTACCCACGCTTTAAAGCTGTATTAGCTAATTACACAGCAGTAAATAGTCGCACTCATGTGAGTTGTATGAAAACAGGCTCGTTTAAAGGGAGGGGGAAGCATGAGCTGATGATTTTTGTTTATATTGGTGGCTGCTATTTCCTTACCACAGAGTGGAGGTCAAACAGGCTAGCACACCTTTTTATTTACCAGTAGCATGAGTGGCGACAGCAGCTAGGCTCCCAGTTTGACCATGCTAATGCATGTCTAGCACTGACATGGATACAGTAGCGTTAGCAGCCTGCCCTGGTGTTACAGGCCGGACCTGTGCAGCCTGCTGTGTGCTGGTAACCCTGTGTACATGATGGCAACACCTATTTAATGGAATCTGTGCGACTCATATGGGACTGATACCATCCCCCAATCCTCACAATAACACGGGGAAAATCCATATATCGAGCTCACCGCTCTCTTAATTCCAACAGTGTGCCGACCCTCCCGCAGTCACCGTCTGCTCCCTGGAAAGACGCACCAAGCTGGCTGATCTTTGTTCCGTATTCCTCCAGAGAAGAGACTTCCAGGTCCCGTGTGTTCCACTAGCAGGCCCGGATAACCGCACAATACATGTGTACTGCGTAACCTAGTCTTTGTGCTTCCGTGACACAAGCACTTTCTGCCATTTCATACCGATGTGTCGTCGACTCGAAACCTTGCGATGTTTCCTCTGCTGCACAATGTAAACTGGGGGGCGCGTTCAAGAGCGCCTGCGCGTTCCTGCGGAGGCACGTTCAAGAGCGCTTGCGCGTTCACGGAAGAGGAGAGGTTTTGCAACGGTAGAATGAAGCTGCACAACACTTGTCTTGCTTTTTAACTGATAGGCTACACTATCAAGGGAGTAGTCTGGCTGCACGGAAACAGGCTACTGGTATAAGACCTCCCCTGCTCTACAGCTGCTCTCCCATTGGAGCGACTGTTTCAGTCGCTGCCGGATGTCCGCTCCCCGCTTATTACAAGCTCTGTCGGCTCCGACCATGTCAATCAGAGCGGCTTCCGCTTCCTCCTCCCTGTGTGTCGCTGTAAATAGTGCCCTGCCGCCTCAGTGAAAACAACAATGCTAACTAGCCAGCAAGCTAATGGCAGAAACCTACACGCTAGCTTGTTGCTACATGCTGAAAATGGCAAGTTTGATTGTTGGAAACACTTCAGGTGGGATGAGAAAAAACTCCATAACCACGCCATAGATGACGTCACACTAACATCACGTGACACCTCTGATGAAGACTGCAGAAACAGCAGTCGAAACATGTCAGGTACATACATTGCCTAACTGGCCTTTATAGATTAAATATTCTAAATAATTGTTGGGAAGTTGGGAACTATTTTCCAAGGGCACTGCTGCTAAGCGTCGTCCCATCGCAATTCCACAATGGAGACCTGCGCTGAGGCTGGCCAGCGAGACTATCAAGGGAGTGATCGCCAATTGGCTTTTCTATAGCGATATTTAAGGCGATTTTAACAAATTTACTATCATAAGACGTCATTTACTTTCCAGACTTTCTAAAGTCAAGACTTTAGAAACCTTTTCAAGTCATGAAAGTCAGAGTCAAGTCCCAAGTCACCACAACCCAAGTCAAGTCTCAAGGGCTTGTCATCATGCATCGAGTCAAGTCTCAAGGGCTTGTCATCATGCATCGAGTCAAGTCTCAAGGGCTTGTCATCATGCATCAAGTCAAGTCTCAAGCAATTAAAAGTATGGCTGATTCGAGTCCAAGTCATGTGACTGGAATCTCCCCCTCTGATAGGAAAGGTAAGCCTGTGACACTGGTATTAAGCAATCAGCAGTCAGCTGCTTAATAAGCTCTGTAAGGTAGTAGTAGAAAGCGGGACAGTTGGTGGTGGAAACGTCAGATTAACACAATGAAGCCTACAATGGATTGGTGGTTTGCTGTCCCATCTGCCGTTAGCTCGCCCTGCTAATCCAATTAAGTTCTTAAGGCCCCGGTCTAAAAATAGCAGAACATGACAGAAAACACAGCAGTGACACGTCATTAGTTGACGAGCACAGAGGAAATGATGTTAATGATGTTATGGAGCTGATTTGCCTTTTGTGTGGTCCCCAGCGATCTCATGCGAGGAAATCACGGCGGATGAAAAGCTATGATGAGAGAAAGTGAGAGTTGGAGGAGTGAGAGGCGCTCGAGGCCTGGAGGAATGGAGCTATGGAGAATGGAGGATTAGGTCACAGCAAGCGGCGAGATCCCAGCCAGGGAACTTCAGAGGAACCTCTTCAGAGGAACTTCAGAGGAATCTCTGCAGAGATCGAATGAAATAAGGTAGGCTGCGTAAAGTGGGCTATGTGTTTCATTAAGAACATCTGCACATTAGAGACCTGGAGACCTGGAGATGTTTCTCAACCTTTCTCTTATAGGACCTGAGTTCACATTAGAGCCATGGACCCTGTTTGATGATATTTTGTCTCTCATACCAAAATCTAAGAAAGATTATTTTATTGTCAGATATGATTACATGACTAAAGAGATGACAGATAAACTATGATCAAAACAGTCAGTCTTCTACATTCTCTAATTGTCTTTATTACTTTATTACTGTAAATGAAATAATGCAGAAGTTTAAGATCATTTTTCTGGGGACCGCCTGGAACCCCCCCAGGGACCCTTGGTGGTCCGCGGACCCCACTTTAGAGAATGACCTATTATCAGACCTTGCCAGCCCTACTGTTAGGCCTCCTGTTATAATACGCTGCACTGGTGACACGATGTTACACCTAATTTCCTTGCTGTCAGATTCCCTGTTAACACACTGTAAATGTTTCCGTCAGATTCACTGTTAACACTGTAAATGTTTCTGTCTGATACTGCGTCCACAGAAACATTTACAGTGTGTTAACAGTGAATCTGACATCCACTGACAGAAACATTTACAGTGTGTTAACAGTGAATCTGACACTGCATCCATAGAAACATTTACAGTGTGTTAACAGTGAATCTGACACTGCGTCCACAGAAACATTTACAGTGTTAACAGTGAATCTGACACTGCGTCCACAGAAACATTTACAGTGTTAACAGTGAATCTGACACTGCGTCCACAGAAACATTTACAGTGTTAACAGTGAATCTGACACTGCGTCCACAGAAACATTTACAGTGTTAACAGTGAACCTGACACTGCATCCACTGACAGAAAGATTTACAGTGTGTTAACAGTGAATCTGACATCCACTGACAGAAACATTTATAGTGAATGAATGAATGAATGAACGAACGAATGAATGAAAACAGGTAATAATAGGTGTGTGTGTGTGTGTGTGTGTGTGTGTGTGTGTGTGTGTGTGTATGTGTGCGTGTGCGTGTGCGCGTGTGTGTGTGTGTGTGTGTGTGTGTGTGTGTGTGAACACACACTTCTACAGTACACTGCTCCCACTTTTCTTGAAAAATAGCTAACTCTTGCTTCACCAAAAATGTTATTCACATAAAAAGACTATATCCACACAATGCACATTAATTTAGAGAACTGCATCTTGACCTGGAGACATCAAATGTAATTTAGTGTTTTGCTAACTATAACCTGTGATAGTGGTGGTAAATCAGCTCACTGCCATAACAGCTCTACATTACAATTACAATGCTAACTTTAGCTGCCTGGTACAAGTAGCCAACTAACTTGATGTGCAAACTATGCCTATAATAACTAACAACATTTCATTTTCACATTTGAAAAGGGGATTGATGCTGTACTACTAATGAGTGCCATACCACGGATTTTGCATTTAGGTATTTATTTAATCTGAGGGGAATGGGCATGACGCTTCTGCATGACGCATCTGGAGGCTCTGCGTGTTGGTAACAGTTACAGTACGCTACAGAATGGTATTCTTTTATTTTGATGACTAGAAAAAGAAGTAGTTGTGTTCATTGCCGTATACTTGACGCTGTGTGTATCAAAACCCAATGGGTGACATCACGCTCACATTATCCATCTATTATACTATCACTCCACGTTCACTGTGAACGTGGAGACTTTGGCTATAGAGAGCCAAAGTCAACGTCACTTCCTGCCTTCCTCTGTACCAGCTTCTGAAAAAATATGAACGGTGATGAAAGGTGAGAGACGATACTTTTTTGATCCCTTTGGAATTGTGCCACGGGGTATTAACCTACATGTAAATTTAGTCAATTTAAAAGATAACTATGCATGTTAAGAAAGTCACAGTTTTTCCTGAAACTGAAACGTAAGGTTTAGTTTTGTCAATCACATCGCTCATGTTGCACAATATACGTCACACCATCAACAACATGGAGACGTCACTTATGTGACTGGTTGTGCGTAGTCTTTCTGATTTATAACTTACTAGACATCTCGCAAGCTACGCGCGCTCGATGCCTAGACTCGGCCGCTCCGCAGCCTCAGCCGCAACTCGGCCATGCCTGCCCTGTTGGCACGTGTGTGTGTTGCTCACTAAATGTTATTGCATCAGTGATGTCACAATGCTTCCTTGTGTGTGTGCCCCATTATGACATCACTGATCAGTCTTGTCGCAATGCCTCCTTGTGTGTGTGACATCACTGATCAGTCTTGTCACTATGCCTCCGTGTGTGTGTGTGTGTGTGTGTGTGTGTGTGTGTGTGTGTGTGTGCGTGTGTGTGTGCACCCTTATGACATCACTTTTGACATAATCACTGATGACATCACTGATGACATCACATCATTAGCTGATTAGCATCATTAGCTCCATCAGGTCACCCACACGGGTGCCCTTTACACACCCTGAAGGTTTGAGCCCGATCGCACCTAAAACGTCATACTGTAGCTGTGGCCGAACACAGAACTTGAAACAGACAGAGCCCACATACTCAATTTTATATATACAGTAGATAGATATACTGTATATAGATAGATAGTGCCACGGTTTTACCACAAACTGCGACTTTCTTGACTTGCAGTTATCTTTTACATTGACAAACATGACATGTGGCACAACAGATAGTACACAACAGGGGGTATGGTGGCGCAGTCGGTAGCGATGTCGCCTCACAGCTAGATGGTCCTGAGTTTGATTCTCGCCTGGGACGCTGTGGGCGCTGAGGTTGTGTTCCCCCCATATCTTCAGTGCCTACTGCCCAGGTTATCTCGTTGAAAGGGCCTTTCTGTGTGGAGTTTGCATGTTCTCCCCGTGCTCCCCAGGGGGTTCCTCTGTACATAACCCCCCCACTAAAAACATGCAGAAGATCGGCATCGTCATCCGACCAGTGACGACAACATCCGAAGTTGGTCCCCGGGCGCTGGAAAGAAAAAGCGACCACTGCTCCTGGCCTGCCCCCCGGAGGAAAGGACAAGCCTGGATGGGTTAAATGCAGAGGACAAATTTCACCGGCCACCGTCAGCATGAGTGTGTGTTTGTGGCCGCATGCATGTGTTGGGTGTGTTTGTGTGACAATAAAAGACGGGTTTGTCCGTCTACTAACTGTTTAACTGTTTAATTCAAACGGGATCAAAAATGTAACGTCTCTCGCCGTTCACCACCATTCATATTTTTTCAGGCGCTGGTACACAGAGGGCGGCTGGTACACAGAGGGCGGCTGTAGCTCAGGAGGTGTAGCTCAGGAGGCTGTAGCTCAGGAGGTAGAGCAGGTCGTCACTAATCGCTTTGGATGAAAGAGGTCGGTGGTTCGAGTCCCAGCTCCTCCAGTCTGCATGTTGAAGTGTCCTTGGGCAAGATACTGAACCCTAAATTGCTCCTGATGGTGTGCCAGCACCCTGCGTGGTAGCTTTCCACCATCGGTGTATGAATGGGTGAATGTACCTACTGATTGTAAAGAGCTTTGGATAAAAGCGCTATATAAATGCAGGCCAATTACCATTTACAGAGAAAGGCTTCATCATCATCATACATAAAATTGTCTGTCTTTCTGTCTGTGATTTTGGTCCCACATTGTGAGATTTGTGATGATTTTGGTCACTGATGATGTCACAAAGTCGACATCATCAGTGATATCACTCGAACACTCGATGATGTCATCAGTGAAGGTCACTTGAGCAATCTTCACTGTCAGTCCCTCTATCTATATGCAATGTTGCGACCCTACTTTTCTCTCACTACTGATGTCGCCACAAGGAAATGTCATGGCACAGCTGCTGGCAGATAGATAGATAGACAGACAGATAGACAGACAGACAGACAGACAGACAGACAGACAGACAGACAGACAGACTGACTAATATTTTGCTTGTTATATCCAAGTCACGTTTTTCATCAATGGTACAATTCGTTTTGACAATCCATTGCTCATTGATGAGATAATTGTTTTACAACTACCATTAAGTAGCCAAACCAGGGCTGTGTTGCTAGTGCGCTATAGCTGCCTCTGTGATGTAAGCTAAACCAGAGACAGGCTGTGTTGCTAGCGTGCTAGCTGCCTCTGTGCTGTTAGTGGAGAGCAGTCTTGGTAGAGTTCAGCTCTGAATGATATTGCACATGCAAATGTTCATCCTATCAAAATCTGGAGTCTGTTTCTGTTTGAAAAAATGAAACGACCTATAGCTCAAGGAGTAGAGCGGGTCGTCCACTAATCACTTTGGATAAAAGAGGTCAGTGGTTCGATCCCCGGCTCCTCCAGTCTGCATGTCGAAGTGTCTTTGGACAAGAAAGATACTGAACCCCAAATTGCTCCCTATGCTGTGCCAGCACCCTCCGTGGTAGCTTGCCGCCATTGTATGAATGTCTGTGTGAATGGGTGAATGTACCTACTGATTGTAAAGCGCTTAGTTACCATGACTTCTGAATTTGGGGCAGTTTACGGTAATATCACTTTAAGAATCAATTCTCATTTACAAGGATGACCTCAGCAAGAGTGCAGGGCTTGACATTAACGCCTGTCTGCTTGTCTTGGACAAGCAGATCTTTTGCAATTACATTTCCCATAAACCCTGTTGGTCCCTGTCCTGAAGAGAATCTTTGCTTCTTCAGACTTTGGCCCAATCCAAATTCCCCCCCTTAGCCCTACTACTTAGCCCTTAACTCTCCGTTTTGTGCGTTCACGTGGAGGGGTAGGGTGTCCCGATTCACTGCTTCCAAGCTGGGAACAGAGTCACAGAAGCACCAGCCAGCATCTGCAAGCAGGTCTGTGTAAAAAGCTTTAACACTAAAACGTGACTATGGAGCTATAAAATAAGTTGTTTTTGGACACCCGACCCAGCAAAAACCACACGAGATAGTTTAATATCCCGATTATGAAGCAACCCAATCGCCAGAATAAAATGTAAAAAAACAACAACAGAATATTGTGTACAATATCAATGTAAATTTTAATAGGCTATTATCCTATAGGCTAGCCTACTATAATGTTATAATCATGTTTTCCAGTGACTCCTGAGCCAACCAGTCAACTAATAAAATAGTATAATCTAAATATTAATAAGTTCATAAGTTCAGTTATTCAACAATAATTGAATTAATTAATTTCTGGTAATATGTAATATGATGACAAAATAGTGTATCTATGAGAATCTGCAGACTTCAATCTGTTTGAACCAGAAATAGCTTTATTATCACAGTTTGGCAAAAATGATGAGGTAATGAGTGGTGTCCCATTTCCTAGGTGTTTGTTTTCAATCCCTACCCCTTGTGGCTCCGTTTTGAAGGGCAAGAGCCAAAGTGAGGGACACTCAAAACAAGGGGTAGGGGTAAAAATAATAAATGGGATTGGGCCTTTGTCTGAAAAGGATCAACATGAAGTGATTTCTTGCAACAACTGGATAACTCAATACATCTAGTACGTTTATTGGACTGATGTTTCAACTGTCTTCCTCAGAGGAAGATGTCATCTTGGCTAATAATGATACTAATAATATATTTATACTATTGAAATATATTGATGAGCCTCAGGTGATGATTTCACCCCCCAATATTTTATTTTTCAGCATTTTTCGGAACACGAAGAACAAAAATGAACAAACTCAGACAAGGGAAAAAGGAACAAAAATAAAGAAAGAAAATGCATACATATATAATTATATTACAAATACAATGTGGTGCTACCAGCCGCATGAGGTGCTTATGTGCTTGCAAGAGATGTTCCCACGCAAGGGGTCTATGAGAAACCAGCTGGGCGAGTTACCCGTCACCCCTAGCCTCGTCAAGGTAGGCCAGAAACGGGTCCCAGATAGTTGAAAATTTCTCAAGTGAGTTGGTCCTCAGGACCCTGAGTCTCTCCATCCATATAACTGAGGCCATGTCTGTCAACCACTGCTGAAAAGAAGGCAGAGAGGGGGGCTTCCATTCCTTCAGAATGAGTTTTTTTGCGACAGTCTTCCCCTCTCAGGTGATGATTTTCAATGAAAGGTTTGAGAAGTGCTGAGAGGACACAAAGGTGGATTTGTTTCTACTTAGATCTAATTCCTAAACCGTCCTGTCTGTCTGAACTCTGACCTCTGTCTGCTAAACCCTCGGTCTGTCTGAGGGACCACTGCAGAAGGATGCTGGGTCGCTGTTCAGCTATCTTACGGTTGAAACGCAGTTGTCCTTCCAGTTAAATGCTGGCTAGCTTGTCTGCTTGCTCATCAACAACCAAGGTGTGGAATCACAGTCACAGTGAGTCCGTTTTAATTGCTTGAGACTTGATTTGGTGCATGAAGAAAATGAGTCATACACATACAGTGTATGTGTATGTACACATACAGTGTATGTGTATGTACACTTAGAGTTGTGCAGTGAAATTGTCTTCCGCGTTTGACCCATCCTGGATCGCCCTCCTCCAAGGTAAGGCCCAGGAGTGGTGGGCAGCTGGTCGCGATCCTCTTGCGTGTTTTTAGTGGGGGGTTCCCAGGAATGCCCAGGTGAGCATGGGGAGAACATGTCAAACTCCACACAGAAAGGCCCTTTAAACAAGATAGCCCACCTGGGCATTAGGCACTGAAGGCATGGGGCAACATAGCCCCAGTGCCAACAACATCCCTGGTGCGAATTTAACCCAGGACCTTCTTGCTGTGAGGCGACAGTGCTACCACTGCACCACCTACCACCAACTGTCTGTCTCACTTTCTACTACTGCCTTACACTGTGTAATAAGCAGCTGACTGCCAGCTGATCGCTTAATGGCTCATTTATACTCCATACTTCATACGTAATGCGTCTGTTCCAAACGGTGTAAGGGCTCATTTATACTCCATTTCCACACGTAAATAGATGCGTCCGTTTCAAACGTTATTATCGTCACTGCCCACATACTTCCATGGGTCTTTCACGTTGGTATCATTTTAAGCAATACATCCACCAGTGGGCAGTAGAGAGTCAAATGCATGAGTGTGTGTGGTTTTGCTGCGTTTCATGCGTATCCGTAAGCTTTCAGATGACGGACAGAAAAGGCACGAAATGAACGCAGAGTACGGACAGAAGGCTCTGTCCGTCTCCGTCTCCGTCTTTAACATAGAGTATAATTGGGCCTTAATACGTGTGTTACTACCTTTCCTTTCAGAGGGGAAGACTCCAGTCACATGACTTAGTCATCCATGGTACTAATCTCCATTCCATCTCCTCTCTCCGCCGCTGTAGTCTCCACCATGCCCACGGGCCTCATTGATCCTCCTGATCCAAGCACCGGTTGCTCTGGTACCCATCGGTGCCGAAAACGCCATTCGCAGGACACCCAGTGACGCATTGGCGTCGGAACCCCCGCCAAAATCTCAGCATGAGATCATGCATGCAGCTCGCGCATATGCATCGAAATAAACACCAATATGATATAATTCATGTATAGATTCTACTTTAGCTTGCAGTTAGCTTCAGTTAGCTTCAGCTTACATGCATGATATTGGTCAGCCTGACTGCGAGCTACCTGCCGATGTCAGGGGAGAAACAAGATGGCGGAGAAAACTAAACTACATTTCTGCCTCTGTGATCCAGTGATTGAGTCACTCAGTCAGTGATTAAGCACATCTTGTGTGTGTGTGTGTGTGTGTGTGTGTGTGTGTGTGTGTGTGTGTGTGTGTGTGTGTGTGTGTGTGTGTGTCTGTGTGTGTGTGTGTGTGTGTGTGTGTATGTGTGTGCGTGTGCGTGTGTAACAGGATGGGTACGTTTGTGACCCTGGCAGAGGTGCTGGAGGCCCGGGGTTCACCACTGGAGGAGGAGGAGGTCTGGTGTCTGCTGCTCGCCACCACTGAGGCCTTACTGGACATCTCCAGCAAAGGTAACAACCACACTGACACCGTCTCTTCCCTGTTCATATACCAGATATAGAGCTCAACAGTCACGTGACACTTCGGTACCGGAAGAGTATTTCCTTTCCACAGCATCTCGCCCAATATCAATCATATGCTGACCATTCTGGCCTGAAACTCACTCACTACTCAGAGTTCGGGGAGGGGGGGTTTCCACCAATGAAGGAACTGACTGGCTCAAAACTGGGCTTAGCAGTTAAGAAACAACTGAACTGTACCAACAACCAAAGTAACAAGTAACAGGGCAACTGACACTTCTGACATCAAACAGCTCACTTTGTAGTTCAGAAACCAAATTGTTCCAGCAATCATAGAATATAGCCTAGGAATCACTTAACCTTCTGGCTCAAAACAGATTGCTCAAAAGTTAAAAGGGAAGAAAATAGCTAACAATCACGAGGGAAATTAAATTATTTATACAGTATTATTAAAATTAAATGGCTTCCGATCTTTTCATTTTGTTTGCTGCGGGCCTGCGGGCCTTTTGGGAGCCCATCGTTTGCCCCACTGTTCTCTAGTGAAGAATTCAACAAAATATATTTGCTCTCCTATCCATGGCAGCTTTCTACATGCTGAGCCAAAATAGCACAAGGGGAAGTTACATGAGATGCTGTACTGGTAGACGTCTCAGCGATGTTGATTGTGGTGTGTGTTCAGGTGCAGGGAACATGTGCAGCGTGCTGAGCCCGGGCTCGGTGCTGCTGTCAGCCACTGGGAGTCTGGCCTTCAAGAGCTGTGCCCGACACCAAGACGTGGCATCCTTCACGGCCCCCGAGGTCCAGCAGCACCATGCCGCGTCCACCAGGGCGGCAGCAGAAAAGGTTGGAAACATATGACCAGAGGACCGGTGAAAATGGTCATACACTGCACAGTAGCTATGAAAGACTTCTGTAAAACAACATTTGTATAAAGCAATGCATGTTACCTACAATCAGTTTGAATGTTGGGCTTGCAATCGTGTAAATCCTTGATTTACATGAGAGTAATACCAAGGGCTGTGCTGTGATTTGTGCTCATTGCTTTCGTTATTTTCCAGCACAAATTTCATGCCATTTTTTTAAAGATGGAGAGAGGCATGAGAGTCCCTTGATGGAAGCTACTAGTTCTGTGAAAATTTAGCTCTCACTTATTTCAGCTGCTAACTTTTTAGATCAGTGACTGCTTCGTTGAGGAATGTTTTAAATGCATTTGGGGGGAAGGGGGGGGGGGGGGGTTCTTTACAAAATCAGGAAAATTACCAATTGTGAAATGTTCCTAGTTCCGTGCAAATAGAGCTCAAGATGTCACTTATTTTCAAGTGTTTGATATCTCATTTTGGAACAAACTAGTCACTATCACTATTCACTAAGAACCTTAATCAACAGTAGAGGCATGTATATTATATATTTCTGCCTGCTGTCCACCAGATGGTTGTGTACTCCCTGGGGATGACGCTGTACTGGTGTGTTGATTACCAGCTACCTCAAGACCAGGTACTTTTATTCCCTGTCCTTTCTCTCATGTTCAAATGACTCAGTCGTGTGTTTGTGTCAGTGTGTGTGTCTCTGTCTTTCCTCTAGCCGGTGCAGCTGAGCGGGGAGCTGGACAGCTTGTTGTTGAGCATGTGTGAGGACATGGTGATGCGGAGGACCGACCTGCTCACCGTGCTGGAGAACTGCCAGCTTCACCACAAGGCCGCCATGCTGCCCCCTGCTGGGCGGCTGGTCAGGCAGCTGGTGGAAGATGTCTTCAGAGACTCGGTGAGGCGACAGGGACGCATGCAGTGGCTTGGTGGAATTTGGGAACTGAACTGGGTTCAGCTTGGCTTGGTTTGGCTCGGGTTGGTTAGGTTAGGTTAGTTTGGGGTAGGTTTGGTTAGGTTAGCTTGGGGTAGGTTTAGTTAGCTTAGCTTGGGGTAGGTTTGGTTAGGTTAGCTTTTTTTCTTTCCGCCATTTTCTCCCCAATTGTACTTGGCCAATTTCCCTCCCTGCTGCCCCGGTCGCTGCTCCACCCTCTGCCAATCTGGGGAGAGCCGTTGACTAGCACTATGCTTCCTCCGACACATGCGCAGTTGCCAGCCGCTTCTTTTCACCTGACAGCAATTTGAAAATGCCTGTGCCAGTTTTCCCCTCATCAAAATCTTGCCTAACCTTGGAGCATTATTCCACCCTCCTTCCCCACGAGGTAGCATGAGATGGCTGGTACCATTCGATGCCTTAGGTCTTCGTTTCATATTTGATCTCAGTATCTTCACTCTACCTTTAAAAATGAGCTCCAGCCTCTAAAAGACAGCAATGTCTCTCCACTCTACCTTTAAAAATGAGCCTGCTACAGCCGCTAAAAGACAGCAATGTCACGCCATGAGTAGTAGAAGAGGACTTCAACTGGGGGAGGGGGCAGAAAATACAACTGAGGGGGCACAGCTCCCACTAGCCCCACCCTCCCATATGTATGTTTGTACTGTATCTGTTTGTCTGTTTGTCTGTGTGTCTAACACTATAACTTTTGATATCCAGACGTCCTGCTTGTTTACTTGAGCTCCTGTTATCTCTTTGCAGGTTGACCATGTGTCCATGGCTGAAAACGGATCCAAACTCACAGACCGCAGTCAGATGATCAGGGACAGATTACACAGTAAGAAACCAAAGTTTTGAAACAGACGCTAAATGTCAACCCATCATTTTGTCATATAGAAGTAAGAACCAAATAAAAACATTTTCCAGGAGGCTCTTCAACCGGGGCACTGAGGAGGAAGTTCTCCAGAACTTTCTCAGGAGCGTCTTATCCATCTGAGCCCACCGGGTAAGAAGAAACAGATCACATACCTGATAACAGTTGTTTCTGTGAAGCACTTTCTCCCTGGACCGGACCATAAACCATGCAAAGAAATATAAAGCGAGCAGGGAAGACAAAAAAAAAGCTTATGAAAACTTACCCCAAAGCTGCTACTGTATCTATTTGCTTATTTGTGATGTGAATCTAGGTATGTACAATATGTGAGAAACCAAACGATTCAACCAGGAGCCCTGAAAGACCATGACAAATTTAAAGGGCGAGTTACCCCAAAATTCAACATACATATTTTCACTCTTACCTGTATTTAGTTTTGATATGAGCCCACACACATTGAACAGGATCGTAGCTGGGAGCATTTTAAAACAAATCTAAAGGAGTTCCTGAAGAGTAACTACCAATGTTCCCATGGGTGTATGGGTTATGACATATACAATGTTTATATCCTTTGTGTTTGATTGTTTGTGTTGCTCTTTGATTGATTGACTGACTGATTGATTTGATGATTTGATGATATCCTTGTTTATGTTTACTGTATATTTTACTGTACTTTGATTTTAAAAGGTGCTTTTAATAACATCTAGGGACACTCATTGCAAATTAGCCTAGGCTATAAATGCTTTGATACATGTCATCAGACGTTGGTAAATGTTATGTGTATATGTCCCTATCCAAATAAATGAAATGGGAAAAGAAAAAAATGAAAAAGTGATTTCCCGGCAGGATTCCCGGGCCGGGCGTCCGGCAGAGGGAGAGCTACAGCAGCTGGCAGCAGATTCCTCATAGTCCCTGCAGCCCATACATGGACCGTCGCCATGCCAACCCACCATCCATCACACACTTCGAGTCCACCATGAGCCTGAATGACAGGAGACTTAAGGTGACACGGAATATTGTTTCCTATGTTTGCTGTACCATGCCCAGTAATAGAAGATTAAATATCCTATAACCAGAATGCCAAGTCTCTATGAGTGAGTGAGTGAGTGAGTGAGTGAGCGAGCGAGCGAGCAGAAATTGTGTTCGGCCACAGCTATGCCACTTTACGTGAGATCACGGCAAATCGTAAAGAGCACACCTGCGGGTGACCTCTGTCAGTCTGACAGCCCAGCTTTGCCTTTATTAAGATACTAGCAATGTACACAGCGTTGCCCGGGTTGAATAGGCACAAAGCAATACAATTGCGCCTTTTGCTTGGTTGGAAATAATCCTGGGGTCCAGGTGGTTTCCAGGACTTCCCAGGTGGTTCAGGAAAGTCCAACCTGACCATGATCTTCCCCGGATGCCGGATAATAAGTCAAAACCATGCAAATGTTCATCCCAATCTGCCCTGGGGTGTGAGTGTGAGGTAGTTTTCAGGTAGTTTCCAGGACTTTACAGGTGGTTCCAGGACTTGATGACTTGTTCATGACCTTCCCCGGATCAGAACCTACCACCATGCACATTTTCAGCCCAATCGGCCCTGGGGTGTGGGCGTACATAAAAGATATACAGACACGCACAGACACAATTTCACTTTATTATAAAGTATTTTACACAAGTAGCCATACCAATATTCAATGTACAGATAAGAACAGATCACCAGTGGAAATAGGGTACTTTGAAACAGGTAACACCTGTAATCAACCCAATTGGAGTACCTCATCAATTGTTCACTCTTCCATGTGTCAGTCGCAATATATCAGATGCCACTGATCCAATTTGGATAAAACTTGATGAAAT
This sequence comes from Poromitra crassiceps, assembly GCF_964638095.1. Lineage (NCBI taxonomy): Eukaryota > Metazoa > Chordata > Actinopteri > Beryciformes > Melamphaidae > Poromitra > Poromitra crassiceps. The sequence continues at coordinate 16,923,302 of NC_139626.1, forward strand.
TATGCATCTCATCGTTCCAAAATGGCGCTTACTGTGAACTGTTGCAGGACATAACTTACTGTTAACTGTTGCAGGACATAACTTACTGTGAACTGTTGCAGGACATAACTTACTGTTAACTGTTGCAGGACATAACTTACTGTGAACTGTTGCAGGACATAACTTACTGTGAACTGTTGCAGGACATAACTTACTGTGAAATGTTGCAGGACACAACTTACTGTGAACTGTGGCAGGACATAACTTACTGTTAACTGTTGCAGGACATAACTTACTGTGAACTGTTGCAGGACATAACTTACTGTGAACTGTGGCAGGACATAACTTACTGTGAACTGTTGCAGGACATAACTTACTGTGAACTGTTGCAGGACATAACTTACTGTGAACTGTTGCAGGACATAACTTACTGTGAACTGTTGCAGGACATAACTTATTATGTGAACTGTTGCAGGACATAACTTACTGTGAACTGTTGCAGGACATAACTTACTGTGAACTGTTGCAGGACATGACTTACTGTGAACTGTTGCAGGACATAACTTACTATGTGAACTGTTGCAGGACATAACTTACTGTGAACTGTTGCAGGACATAACTTACTGTGAACTGTTGCAGGACATGACTTACTGTGAACTGTTGCAGGACATAACTTACTGTGAACTGTTGCAGGACATAACTTACTGTGAAATGTTGCAGGACATAACTTACTATGTGAACTGTTGCAGGACATAACTTACTGTGAACTGTTGCAGGACATGACTTACTGTGAACTGTTGCAGGACATAACTTACTGTGAACTGTTGCAGGACATAACTTACTGTGAACTGTTGCAGGACATAACTTACTATGTGAACTGTTGCAGGACATATTACTGTGAACTGTTGCAGGACATAACTTACTGTGAACTGTTGCAGGACATAACTTACTGTGAAATGTTTCAGGACATAACTTACTATGTGAACTGTTGCAGGACATAACTTACTGTGAAATGTTGCAGGACATAACTTACTGTGAACTGTTGCAGGACATAACTTACTGTGAAATGTTGCAGGACATAACTTACTGTGAACTGTTGCAGGACATAACTTACTGTGAAATGTTGCAGGACATAACTTACTATGTGAACTGTTGCAGGACATAACTTACTGTGAACTGTTGCAGGACATAACTTACTGTGAACTGTTGCAGGACATAACTTACTGTGAAATGTTGCAGGACATAACTTACTATGTGAACTGTTGCAGGACATAACTTACTGTGAAATGTTGCAGGACATAACTTACTGTGAACTGTTGCAGGACATAACTTACTGTGAAATGTTGCAGGACATAACTTACTGTGAACTGTTGCAGGACATAACTTACTGTGAAATGTTGCAGGACATAACTTACTGTGAACTGTTGCAGGACATGACTTACTGTGAACTGTTGCAGGACATAACTTACTGTGAAATGTTGCAGGACATAACTTACTGTGAACTGTTGCAGGACATAACTTACTGTGAACTGTTGCAGGACATGGGACCTGAGTTTGTCAGAATGCGAGATGAGCCACTGATTGTCTTAGAGCTGCCTGGATCCATTGTGGTGAGTTGTAGAAAAAAGCAATGGAACCCACTTTCACTGAGTGTTTGGAGAGGTATCAAACCCTCTCCCTGAGTGTTTTCACTGAGTGTTTAGAGAGGTATCAAACCCTCTCCCTGAGTGTTTTCACTGAGTGTTTAGAGAGGTATCAAACCCTCTTCCTGAGTGTTTTCACTGAGTGTTTGGAGAGGTATCAAACCCTCTTCCTGAGTGTTTTCACTGAGTGTTTAGAGAGGTATCAAACCCTCTCCCTGAGTGTTTTCACTGAGTGTTTAGAGAGGTATCAAACCCTCTCCCTGAGTGTTTTCACTGAGTGTTTGGAGAGGTATCAAACCCTCTTCCTGAGTGTTTTCACTGAGTGTTTGGAGAGGTATCAAACCCTCTCCCTGAGTGTTTGAAGAGGTATCAAACCCTCTCACTGAGTGTTTGGAGAGGTATCAAACCCTCTCACTGAGTGTTTGGAGAGGTATAAAAAACCCTCTTCCTGAGTGTTTTCACTGAGTGTTTGGAGAGGTATCAAACCCTCTCCCTGATTGTTTGGAGAGGTATCAAACCCTCTCCCTGATTGTTTGGAGAGGTATCAAACCCTCTTCCTGAGTGTTTTCACTGAGTGTTTGGAGAGGTATCAAACATTCTCACTGAGTGTTTGGAGAGGTATCAAACCCTCTCCCTGAGTGTTTGGAGAGGTATTGAACCCTCTCACTTAGTGTTTGGAGAGGTATAGAACCCTCTCACTGAGTGTTTGGAGAGGGAGGTATCAAACTCTCTCCCTGATTGTTTGGAGAGGTATCAAACATTCTCACTGAGTGTTTGGAGAGGTATCAAACCCTCTCCCTGAGTGTTTGGAGAGGTATTGAACCCTCTCACTGAGTGTTTGGAGAGGTATTGAACCCTCTCACTGAGTGTTTGGAGAGGGAGGTATCAAACCCTCTCCCTGATTGTTTGGAGAGGTATCAAACATTCTCACTGAGTGTTTGGAGAGGTATTGAACCCTCTCACTGAGTGTTTGAAGAGGTGTCCATAGTTACAAGAGACACACCACCATGATCAATAAAACGGAAGATTGCAAGATTAATGCCTCCCTCACTGCCTTCCAAAACCTATTAAAATTATAGTTTACCCCGTTTTACACCACAACTTGAACACCCTTCCACTGCACACACCCATACGGAAGAGGCATATATACACATATATGGACATACATCCGACACAAGGTCCACATATATGTCACCATACATGTACATGTATGCACTTTGCATACAAACCCACCTGAGATATATGTATATATATGTGAGGATCATATATGTGATCCAAATATAAATTGACATATATGATCATATAGGCAATTAACATATATGAGTACTCCCATACATGTGATCATATATGCTCATGTAAGTAATGGACATATAGGATTATTCTAGCATATGTTTAGATATATGTACATATAAGCAATTAACATATAACAATATTTCTACATATTTCCGCATATATGCAAATACAAGCAACACACATATATGTTATTCTCTTGCATATCAATATATGTGTGCATATGAGCATTAAACATATATGATTATTATTACGTATGTCAACATATATGCTCATATAATCAATTAACATATGCGGATGTTCGCATACATGTAATCATATATGTTTGTGTAAGCATTGAACATATAGGGTTAAACTTACATATGTCTACACATATGTGCATATCAGCAATTAACATATAAGAATTTACTTACATATGTAAGCATGTATGCTCATAAGCAATTAACATATATGAGTATTCTCATACATGTGATCATATATGTTAATGCAAGTAATGGACATACAGGGTTATTCTTGCATATGTTTAGATATATGTACATATAAGCAATTAACATATAATAATATTTCTACATATTTCCGCATATATGCAAATGCAAGCAACACACATATATGTTATTCTCTTGCATATCAAAATATGTGTGCATATGAGCATTAAACATATATGATTATTATTACGTATGTCAACATATATGCTCATATAATCAATTCACATATGCGGATGTCCGCATACATGTAATCATATATGTTTGTGTAAGCATTGAACATATAGGGTTAAACTTACATATGTCTACATATATGTGCATATCAGCAATTACCATATAAGAATTTACTTACATATGTAAGCATGTATGCTCATATAAGCAATTAACATATATGAGTACTCCCATACATGTGATCATATATGCTCATGTAAGTAATGGACATATAGGGGTATTCTTGCATATGTTTAGATATATGTACATATAAGCAATTAACATATAATAATATTTCTACATATTTCCGCATATATGCAAATACAAGCAACACACATATATGTTATTCTCTTGCATATCAAAATATGTGTGCATATAAGCATTACACATATATGATTATTATTACCTATGTCAACATATATGCTCATATAATCAATTAACATATGCGGATGTTCGCATACATGTAATCATATATGTTTGTGTAAGCATTGAACATATAGGGTTAAACTTACATATGTCTACACATATGTGCATATCAGCAATTAACATATAAGAATGTACTTACATATGTAAGCATGTATGCTCATATAAGCAATTAACATATATGAGTATTCTCATACATGTGATCATATATGTGCATGCAAGTAATGGGCATACAGGGTTATTCTTGCATATGTTTAGATATATGTACATATAAGCAATTAACATATACGAATATTTCTACATATTTCCGCATATATGCAAATACAAGCAACACACATATATGTTATTCTCTTGCATATCAAAATATGTGTGCATATAAGCATTAAACTATATGATTATTATTACGTATGTCAACATATATGCTCATATAATCAATTAACATATGCGGATGTTCGCATACATGTAATCATATATGTTTGTGTAAGCATTAAACATATAGGGTTAAACTTACATATGTCTACATATATGTGCATATCAGCAATTACCATATAAGAATTTACTTACATATGTAAGTATGTATGCTCATATAAGCAATTAACATATATGAGTATTGTCATACATGTGATCATATATGTTCATGCAAGTAATGGACATACAGGGTTATTCTATTATGTTTAGATATATGTACATATAACCAATTAACATATAAGAATGTTTCTACATATTTCTGCGTATATGCAAATACAAGCAACACACATATATGTTATTCTCTTGCATATCAAAATATGTGTGCATTTAAGCATTAAACATATATGATTATTATTACGTATGTCAACATATATGCTCATATAATCAATTAACATATGCCGATGTTTGCATACATGTAATCATATATGTTTGTGTAAGCATTAAACATATATGGTTAAACTTACATATGTCTACACATATGTGCATATCAGCAATTAACATATAAGAATTTACTTACATATGTAAGCATGTATGCTCATATAAGCAATTAACATATGAGTATTCTCATACAAGTGATCATATATGTCCATGCAAGTAATGGACATACAGGGTTATTCTTGCATATGTTTATATATATGTACATATAAGCAATTAACATATAAGAATATTTCTACATATTTCCGCATATATGCAAATACAAGCAACACACATATCTGTTATTCTCTTGCATATCAAAATATGTGTGCATATAAGCATTAAACATATATGATCATTATTACGTATGTCAACATATATGCTCATATAATCAATTAACATATGCAGATGTTCGCATACATGTAATCATATATGTTTGTGTAAGCATTGAACATATAGGGTTAAACTTACATATGTCTACATATATGTACATATCAGCAATTAACATATAAGAATTTACTTACATATGCAAGCATGTTTGCTCATATAAGCAATTAACATATGAGTATTCTCATACATGTGATCATATATGTTCATACAAGTAATGGACATACAGGGTTATTCTCGCATATGTTTAGATATATGTACATATAAGCAATTAACATATAAGAATATTTCTACATATTTCCGCATATATGCAAATACAAGCAACACACATATATGTTATTCTCTTCCATATCAAAATATGTGTTCGTATAAGCATTAAACATATATGATTACTATTATGTATGTCAACATATATGCTCATATAATCAGTTAACATATGCGGATATTCTCATACATGTAATCATATATGTTTGTGTACGCATTGAACATATAGGGTTAAACTTACATATGTCTACATATATCTGTATATCAGCAATTAACCTAGAAGACTTTACTTACATATGTCAGCAGGTATGCTCATATAAGCAATTAACATATATGAGTATTCTCATACATGTGATCATCTATGTTCATGTAAGTAATCCAGGGTGCAGCAGAGAGACTGGTTGGAGGGGGCGTGAACATTTCTCCAGAATTTGCATGGAAGTCCCATGATGCATTTGGGGCAGAGATTAGGGATCTAATATGGTTAATAACTCCACAGGATTTAATTTATGAAGCTTTTAAATTATATATTTGGAATCAGCTTTACGATGAGCTTCTAAATCATATATAATATATAATGTTTACACTAAAACCATAATATAGACTATGGGGCATTTTAATGACTCCACTGTCAAAAAACCCTTATTTTTAAATCTCATGCACACTGGACAAACCTTGAAAATATCCAGTAGTGCTGGAAGTCTTGCACAAAACTAACCATTTTTATGGTGGGTTTCACTTCTGAGATGTTGTTCAATCAAAAATAATTTGGAAAATTATATTTCTTTTAATTAAGAGATATGTGTTTTGATTCCATACATGTTCATATATTGTGATATATATGCACATATATCCTGGATATATAGGTGGATATATGTCGAATAGAGATAAATACATACAGTTATACACAGGTAATAGTCATATATGTTCATATAAAATAAAACATATATGTATGTATAGTTATTATTCATATATAGTTTTATATGTATTAACCATATATGCCCGTATAGTGTCAATGCATACAAATGTACATATAATGAATTGCCATATGTGTCCATATACAATCTATACATGTATGCACATATATAATTATATAGGACAAACATATATGGACCATATATGAAACGTTCCAATTCCATACATGTTCATATATTGTGATATATATGCACATATATGCACGCATATCCTGGATATATAGGTGGATATATGTCGAATACAGGTAAATACATACAGTTATACACAGGTAATAGTCATATATGTTCATATAAAATAAAACATATATGTATGTATAGTTATTATTCATATATAGTTTTATATGTATTAAGCATATATGTCCGTATAGTGTCAATGCATACAAATGTACATATAATTAATTACCATATGTGTCCATATACAATCTATACATGTATGCACATATATAATTATATAGGACTAACATATATGGACCATATATGAAACGTTCCAATTCCATACATGTTCATATATTGTGATACATATGCACATATATGCACATATATCCTGGATATATATGTGGATATATGTCGAATACTTATATGAACATATACTACATGTATGTTTACTACATATATGTGTATATATGCCTCTTCCGTATGGGCAAATAAGCCAATTTAAGACATTTTCTTTGTTTTGTCTGGGAAGATTAGGCGATAACATTACAGTCATTAATTTGTTGTCTCTTCTAAAATGCTGTCGCATCTCATAACAAGTAGTAGTCAACCCCCCCCTCCCCAAATGTACTTGGCCAATTCTCCTGCTGTGCAGATTGTTGCTCCACCCCCTCTGCCGATCCGGGGAGAGTTGTATCCTAGCACATGCTTCCTCCGATACATGTGCAGTCGCCAGATGCTTATTTTCACCTGACAGCGAGGGGTTTCACCAGCAGGACAAAGGAGGATCAGGCTATTTCCCCAGTTCCCCTCTGCCCGAACAGACGCCCCGACCGACCAGAGGAGGCACTAGTCCAGCGACCAGGACTCATACCCTTAACCCATTGATACCTGATGCAGCATTTGCGTGTACTGTATATCCCTCGTTTGTGTGTGTATCCCTTTAGGACCGCGAACCGCGTGACGCGGTTCACAGTCTTAAAGGGATACACACACAAATGCTGCATCAGGTATCAATGGGTTAATCCGAATTTCCAATCGCACATAAGGCCAATTGTGCCTGGAAGGACACCCGATCAAGCCGGCGGGAACACGGGGGCTCGAACCTGCAACTCTCGTGTTGGAAGGCAGGGTATCTGCATTAGCCATAATTAGCTATTCTGTAATTCTGTATCCAAAGTGGCAACATTGTTTCTCCCCCTTGCAGTCAAAGAAAGTGAAGTCTCCCACCACCCAGAGGGAGTTGAGTGTGGTGATGCCAAACGGCCAGAGCATCCTGGTCAAGTGTGAGGTGAAGTCCAGAGGAGGAGACGTGTTCGACATGATCGTGGCTCACTCCAACTTGGTGGAACATTTCTACTTTGGCCTTGCTTACATTGACGGTATAATGGAGCAGAAAGGGTTAAGGAATGTCCAATGAGAGAGGGAGAGATCTGTGAATAAGTGGATGAGTAACAGCATGAATGTCTGACTCTTGGAGCTTGTTATTGTTAAGTGTGGACTGATCGATTGATTGACTGACTGACTGGCTGTGTGTATTTATGTCTGATCTGTCTGTCTGTCTGTCTGTCTGTCTGTCTGTCTGTCTGTCTGTATGTCTGTCTGTCTCTCTGTCTGCCTGTCTGTCTGTCTGTCTGTCTGTCTGTCTGTCTGTCTGTCTGTCTCCCTGTCTGTCTGTCTTCCTGCCTGTCTGTCTGTCTGTCTGTCTGTCTGTCCAATTGACTGACTATTGACTGCTATGGGCCCCAGAGAAAGCAAGTCAATCAAGTCCGTAAACTCATCATTCTCAACTTAACACATTCACTGCCAGCCGTTTTTCAAAACTGTAGTTAGGTTCTGCCAGAGGGTTTTTTTGAGGATTCTGGCTCATCTTTCAAGAGCCGAGGATTCGTTTCTGTTAGGATTTTGTGAACACACAATATCTCAAAAGAACTAATAGAATGTGTGCTTTCTCTGTCTAAAAGAGTTAGTTTGTAGAGTTAGTAGTTATGTAAGCATTAGCAGTTGAATACAGCATGGTTTCAGCGTCTCTGTAAATTTATTCTGAGATAAACGGCTTTTTGTGAAATTCGATAGAACAGTCACTTTAACCATTCATTTTTGGCATCAGTAAGACGTCAGACATCTAAACAATAGTTTTGAACAGTAATTTCCTCCATAACAGCAGGAAACCCCCCTCTGCTTCCAACTCCTCCCTCCGTGGGCGTTCTCCTCCGCCCTCCTTGGCTCTGCAGCGGGTCTGTGACAAACGAGTTGCTGCTGTGCCTGTCTGCCTGTCTGCCTGGCGGCCGCTGGGCAAGTCTGGATGGATGGGCTCGCTCGTTTCTTGGGTTTCTGAGAGCTTTGATGAAGCTTTTGCGATTCTGGTCTTATTTATGCTGCGTGTTTCAAAGTGTGTTCCACCCGTAATCTATTATGCAAATTTGCAAAACCCCACCGCCAGCTCCCAAGCGCGAAAGCGTTTTCGCCAATCCATTTTCATGAGAATGGCTTCCTCACAGTGCTTTTTGCTTGCCTTCCTCTAGAATGGAGAGCACTGTCGCCACTTAGTGGGTCGGTGGAATGGGTTGTACACGTTCGGTCGCTCCAATATTTTTATAGGAGACGTGGGGGGCATTGATCCACGTAGCACTGACGTCTCAACTCGTCATTGGCAGTGAACCGTTGGAATTTTTTTGACGAGTCAACTCGCCATTGGCAGTGAACGTGTTAAATGGTCACTTTGCTGATTTTCAACCAGCTTTGTATCATTGCAGAATCAGTCGTATTTGAACAATGTTAAACTTACCTGCATCTTACCTGGATCGAGAGCTCATGTGGTATTCATGACATGTTAAGTGGAAATCTTCTGAACGCTTCGAGTGGCGTGTCTTGTGACATTTTCAGAAAATGGCGGACACGGATGGACGTGGATGGAAAGCAAATATATTGTCATTTTAGCTGTATAGAGCTTTTCATAGTCTTTTTTATAATATGACTGAGGAACATCTCATCTTTGCCTTTGCATATGCCTTTGCATTTCCTGTATAAGGTGCTGCTGGCTAGCTAGTGTTAGCTCAATTGTTAGCCTCGGTGGCTTCTAGTCAACTGTGCATGTTCACAACGTAACCACTTGAATGCCATGTCGTGTACACAACTTCCCGTCTCGTAAACACGAGTTCACCACTTTCATTTGAAGGCAGCAATTGTTCATTTGCATATACAGTATATGACGAATCAGCATGACATCATGACACCCGGATATGCCACCCGGAACCGCAGCTGTTAACTAGTATGTTTTGTGCCAAACAAACGTTAATATCTCAAAAACTATACATCACATCACTTATATTTTTGACATTCTGAGTGAGATCAGAAGTAGCTCAAGGCTCTGATGTATATCATATATGTATGTTAAGGTTGTGTGAGCAGTTTTTAAAATGAAGTGAATGAAAATGAAGTGACAGCACAGCCTGCTAGCGTGAGACACTCAAGGCTGGCTCCATACGGTCCCATTATAAGCTGCCATTTGTTTATCAACACTGATCTACCGATTGTGTCATGATACAAATCTGGTTTAAAATCAGCAAAGTGACCAATCAGATTTGTCCATTTGTGATTTGTGATTGATCAGTTTGAAGCTAAATGAACCAAACACAAAAATGCAAAGTCAACTTTTCTCTGCTGAGACCAGTGTGATTGCCTGTGGTGACGTTTAGAAAGTCAACACTGTCTGCTTGAACTCTTGTCTCACTATTTCTCTTCTCTGCTCAGATAATGAGTTTTTCTTCCTGGAAAATGACACCAAGATTTGCAAAGTTGCTCCCGACAGCTGGAAGAAAGTGCCTACAACCAGCTTTGTCCTTTTCTTCCGGATCAAATTCTTTGTCAATGACATTTCTCTGCTTTTGTAAGTGTTACACTTTTCTTTCATTATGGAGAACGATAACCTAAACCTCTGTGACAGAATGCATCCTCCTGTGTGTGCTGTGTTCCGTCAGGCACAAACTGAGCCGGCACCAGTACTACCTCCAGCTGAGGAGGGACCTGCTGGAGGACAGGCTGTGCTGCCATGAGGAGACCGCTCTGTACCTGGGCGCTCTGGCCCTGCAGGCCGAGTATGGAGACTGCATGCCTGAGGTACTGTGAACACCAGGCGGGGACAACGTATGGTTACAGACATTGTCCCACTTTTTACTAGATTTGTGCTTCTGAAAGATGGCGATTCTACTGTAGAAACAAACGGGCAGCATTTCCTGATGCAATTAAGCCTGTTTTATCTCTGCTTTGAACGTTACCTGTTGAAAATCATGCTTTAGCTGCTTGCTTCAGGTCGACTGAGCTTGGGTCTCTGTGGCTCTTTTGCTGCTCACTTTGTAGCATGTTGCTTTGCTTGTGCTTGGAGAGATTTGATGTTGTGTTCACAGCGGTGTCACATTCCTGTCCTTTCCTGCAAATTCAAAGTAATGTGCACATCTCCACACCTCAAAAATAGATTGCGCTTCCATCCCAACTATTATCATACTATTATACTACAACGATTTGCATCAATCAAATTGTATTAGTGAAATGTGTGTGCTCTGTTGTGTGCAGGTGTATGGTAGGAGCTACTATCGCCCTGAGCAGTACGTCTCCAAGAGCGTGATGGAGAAACGTGCCTTGCCTTGCATTCAACAGGAGCTGCTGCGGCTGCACAGCAACAACGCCCACATGCTCACTGACGAAGCCGAGTTTGAGTTTCTCAAGGTGACAACATAGTAATATAAATATTTGATATGAAATGTTCAGTGCCAGGCAGAATCATTGAGTGAAGAGAACAACATTGATCAGTGAAGAGGACAACATTGACATCATCAGTGATGTCACAATGCCTCCTTGTGTGTGTGCCCCCTTATGACATCACTAATGATGTCATCAGTGGGTGTGGGTGTGTGGGTGCCCCCTTATGACATCACTTCAGCTCGTCTAAGCGGGGTGTCACAATGCCTCCTTGTGTGTGTGTGTCCCCTTATGACATCACTTCCAGTTGAGTGACATCACTTCTGGAACACAAAATTGAAACAATGCCCACATTGCCAAATGTATATATAGATACTAGATATATATATATAAAAGAAGATAACTGCACTTATGGCTGTTTATTAATGCTAAAGTTACCAATCGTTGCTTCGGGACCCGCCATAACTGTTTTGCCAGCGGTCTCCCTGATTGGCTGGTTACATTGTAAACTATGAGGCAGGTCCCTGATTGGCCCGTGCACTTTGTACTTTCTAGAAGTCTCTGGGGGCGGGCTGGAGGTCCGCTGAAATGAGGCAGAGTTTACTCGCCTATTGTCAGATCAACTGTATCAATGAGAGGAAACAAGGAGGGTAAACCACTCACCTTGGATAGTGTAGCCCTGTATTCACCACTACACCACTGGTGATCAGTATGGTTTTACCATAATGACTCATATATCAAGATGACATCAAACAGAGTCAGCATTCTTTGGCCCATGAATATTATATTACTGTATTCCTGTAGGTTTGTCAGCAGCTGCCAGAGTACGGCGTGCTGTTCTACCGGGTGATGCGTGAGAAGAAGCCTGTAGAGGGAGCCATCATCCTCGGGGTTTGTGCCAAAGGAGTCATCGTCTACGAGGTTCAAGATGGCTGCCGCTCCACCGGTCAGACTTTCTACTGGAGGGAGACGGCGACCATCTCCTCTAATGTGAGTGGAGGACTTGCAGTCTCTTTTTTATTCTGTTAATAATATAGAGTCAAACAACAATGACAAGAGGCAACCCTTTAAATTACAGGCCAATTGTTACACAGTAATGACTGGAGGTCAGAGATGGGGACTTGGACCTGGGTTGCACTTAAGTCGCACACACAGACTGACTTGAGACTTGACTTGAGACTCATCCTCGAAAGACTTGAGACTTGGCTCGGACTCGGACAATCTTCATTAATTAATTAATTAATTAATTAGTTTTACTATTTGGGGAAACTGCGCCCCCACCTAAATGCTAGACTCCCCTGTTTGTATACGCTCCGATATCAGCCTGATTTCACGGTTTCTACTTGTACTCTCTACTTTGCTAACCTTTCTGCAGGGGGGGGAAGATAGCGCCTTTCTGCAGTGTTATAACTGGCTCGCTGGGAAGGGGGGAGGGTAGCTACAAATATCCCGAAATGTTGTTATCTCAACTTGTTTCAGCGAGAGAAGTAGCTCATTGCACCACTAATCAAGCTAGTGAGTGAAACACGTTTCACTTCTTAACCGTACTTCACAATAAAAGCATGATGATAGTTTGTCCGTGGAAAACTTTTAATTGGCGGGAGCTGTACAGGAAATTGACTTAAAAGTTCCAGGCAACTTGACACTGTCAAGCCACCGGGACGCAGACACCAAAAATGCTTAATGCAGGAACAGGCCTTCAGAGGGCGATGTGGGAATGACAGAGCTGCTATTCTCCCTATTAGAAATCACTGTACCATCAAAATCATGAAGCAGCTCAGCTGTTATATTTGGGTAAAGAAGTTACTTATGGCCTGTCATTTAAAGGGATATTTCACAGCACAGGTTATTTTCTTAAAATCTCACATATTGCAGTTCTCACATAAGCAGCCTCTCACGCATGTACTGAGAGACAGCATGATGACACTGATCATAATTTTAATCATAAAATTGCCCACCAGCCAGATGAATAGATGTGCACTGGGCTGGCTTAAAGGATGGCTTTACCGGTAATCAACCCACTTTGTATATCATTAATAATGTCGGTAATGTAAGCACATGCACAGTGTTTACCTTCTCTCTGTGTGTTTTCTTCATGGAGATCTCCCATTTCCTCCTCTGCCAAAGCGCTCCGTTGTGATGCGTTTTATGTCACAACGGAGGTGTGGAAGTTCTGCTGGAGAGGCAGAATCTGCTCCGAGGGCGGCTGTTA